>NC_086447.1:77180720-77499886 GCF_028390025.1 Pseudophryne corroboree
TTGCCCAATTGCTTACTTTTGTGGTTTGCCAACAAACCTGATTAACCCCCAAGTCAGCCAATGCCCTTCTGAGCAAGTATACCACTATTACTACGGTATCATTTATGATTTCCTGCTCACTTATCTCATCGAGAGGCAAACAAGCAACGTCGTGAAGTGGGAGGCTGCCATCAAGGGAACAGTTCCTAATATAGAAACTCCAGTTGAAGCTCCCCCTCCCTGCTAACTAATGTAGTAATATTACTGTCTGACTCATACACAGGCCTAAATGCCTTGGGGTTTAAGCACCATCAGGGCCAGGCTGAATGTCCTTGTGCAAGCCATATTCTGCATTTGCTCCCCCTTACACAATTGGTTACTTACAATTTGAAGTTCAGTATAGTAAATGTGTGCACATTAAATCACATTTCTGCTATTCTAAAGAATATGGGAAATTTGATCATAATTTAAATTCCCTTGAAGTCCCTTCTGCACTAGTAGATGAATAGTTATTTTCTTCATACACATTTATTTTAGTGTATTTTAGTATTTCTTTAACTTCAACCATGCACAGCTGTGCATGTCAGCTGTGCGTTCCAATACTCAAAGCGTTCCTGCTCTAAGCGTTTTGAAAATGAACAGTTAAAAAAACAGTTCCTGCATTGGACTGAACTTAATCATCTTCCCTTTTCTTCTCATCCTCAGGTATGTTCAAATGTCCCCATGTAATCTGGCTATTGCTATCTGCACCAATTCGAAACTTCCATATTTTAAAAAAAGTATGTTCAAATGTCCCCATGTAATCTGGCTATTGCTATCTGCACCAATTCGAAACTTCCATATTTTAAAAAAAGTATGTTCAAATGTCCCCATGTAATCTGGCTATTGCTATCTGCACCAATTCGAAACTTCCATATTTTAAAAAAAGTATGTTCAAATGTCCCCATGTAATCTGGCTATTGCTATCTGCACCAATTCGAAACTTCCATATTTTAAAAAAAAGTATGTTCAAATGTCCCCATGTAATCTGGCTATTGCTATCTGCACCAATTCGAAACTTCCATATTTTAAAAAAAGTATGTTCAAATGTCCCCATGTAATCTGGCTATTGCTATCTGCACCAATTCGAAACTTCCATATTTTAAAAAAAGTATGTTCAAATGTCCCCATGTAATCTGGCTATTGCTATCTGCACCAATTCGAAACTTCCATATTTTAAAAAAAGTATGTTCAAATGTCCCCATGTAATCTGGCTATTGCTATCTGCACCAATTCGAAACTTCCATATTTTAAAAAAAGTATGTTCAAATGTCCCCATGTAATCTGGCTATTGCTATCTGCACCAATTCGAAACTTCCATATTTTAAAAAAGTATGTTCAAATGTCCCCATGTAATCTGGCTATTGCTATCTGCACCAATTCGAAACTTCCATATTTTAAAAAAAGTATGTTCAAATGTCCCCATGTAATCTGGCTATTGCTATCTGCACCAATTCGAAACTTCCATATTTTAAAAAAAGTATGTTCAAATGTCCCCATGTAATCTGGCTATTGCTATCTGCACCAATTCGAAACTTCCATATTTTAAAAAAAGTATGTTCAAATGTCCCCATGTAATCTGGCTATTGATATCTGCACCAATTCGAAACTTCCATATTTTAAAAAAAGTATGTTCAAATGTCCCCATGTAATCTGGCTATTGCTATCTGCACCAATTCGAAACTTCCATATTTTAAAAAAAGTATGTTCAAATGTCCCCATGTAATCTGGCTATTGCTATCTGCACCAATTCGAAACTTCCATATTTTAAAAAAAGTATGTTCAAATGTCCCCATGTAATCTGGCTATTGCTATCTGCACCAATTCGAAACTTCCATATTTTAAAAAAAGTATGTTCAAATGTCCCCATGTAATCTGGCTATTGCTATCTGCACCAATTCGAAACTTCCATATTTTAAAAAAAGTATGTTCAAATGTCCCCATGTAATCTGGCTATTGCTATCTGCACCTATTCGAAACTTCCATATTTTAAAAAAAGTATGTTCAAATGTCCCCATGTAATCTGGCTATTGCTATCTGCACCTATTCGAAACTTCCATATTTTAAAAAAAGTATGTTCAAATCATTTGTTAGACAGTTTTTGTGATTTTTGCTTTTGTTTGTAATGTAAAATACCTGTGTTTCAAGCTTGGTCAGTGCCACATATTTAATTAAGGCTCACTGGGCTGGTGTTTGTTTAATCAATCAGTGTGTAATGTAACACCTTTGATTGGTGGAACATATGCCTCAGCTGTAGTTGGGTCAATCTCCCATAGTATTTCTTTAACTTCAACCATGCACAGCTGTGCATGTCAGCTGTGCGTTCCAATACTCAAAGCGTTCCTGCTCTAAGCGTTTTGAAAATGAACAGTTAAAAAAACAGTTCCTGCATTGGACTGAACTTAATCATCTTCCCTTTTCTTCTCATCCTCAGGTATGTTCAAATGTCCCCATGTAATCTGGCTATTGCTATCTGCACCTATTCGAAACTTCCATATTTTAAAAAAAGTATGTTCAAATCATTTGTTAGACAGTTTTTGTGATTTTTGCTTTTGTTTGTAATGTAAAATACCTGTGTTTCAAGCTTGGTCAGTGCCGCATATTTAATTAAGGCTCACTGGGCTGGTGTTTGTTTAATCAATCAGTGTGTAATGTAACACCTTTGATTGGTGGAACATATGCCTCAGCTGTAGTTGGGTCAATCTCCCATAGTATTTCTTTAACTTCAACCATGCACAGCTGTGCATGTCAGCTGTGCGTTCCAATACTCAAAGCGTTCCTGCTCTAAGCGTTTTGAAAATGAACAGTTAAAAAAACAGTTCCTGCATTGGACTGAACTTAATCATCTTCCCTTTTCTTCTCATCCTCAGGTATGTTCAAATGTCCCCATGTAATCTGGCTATTGCTATCTGCACCTATTCGAAACTTCCATATTTTAAAAAAAGTATGTTCAAATCATTTGTTAGACAGTTTTTGTGATTTTTGCTTTTGTTTGTAATGTAAAATACCTGTGTTTCAAGCTTGGTCAGTGCCGCATATTTAATTAAGGCTCACTGGGCTGGTGTTTGTTTAATCAATCAGTGTGTAATGTAACACCTTTGATTGGTGGAACATATGCCTCAGCTGTAGTTGGGTCAATCTCCCATAGTATTTCTTTAACTTCAACCATGCACAGCTGTGCATGTCAGCTGTGCGTTCCAATACTCAAAGCGTTCCTGCTCTAAGCGTTTTGAAAATGAACAGTTAAAAAAACAGTTCCTGCATTGGACTGAACTTAATCATCTTCCCTTTTCTTCTCATCCTCAGGTATGTTCAAATGTCCCCATGTAATCTGGCTATTGCTATCTGCACCTATTCGAAACTTCCATATTTTAAAAAAAGTATGTTCAAATCATTTGTTAGACAGTTTTTGTGATTTTTGCTTTTGTTTGTAATGTAAAATACCTGTGTTTCAAGCTTGGTCAGTGCCGCATATTTAATTAAGGCTCACTGGGCTGGTGTTTGTTTAATCAATCAGTGTGTAATGTAACACCTTTGATTGGTGGAACATATGCCTCAGCTGTAGTTGGGTCAATCTCCCATAGTATTTCTTTAACTTCAACCATGCACAGCTGTGCATGTCAGCTGTGCGTTCCAATACTCAAAGCGTTCCTGCTCTAAGCGTTTTGAAAATGAACAGTTAAAAAAACAGTTCCTGCATTGGACTGAACTTAATCATCTTCCCTTTTCTTCTCATCCTCAGGTATGTTCAAATGTCCCCATGTAATCTGGCTATTGCTATCTGCACCTATTCGAAACTTCCATATTTTAAAACAAGTATGTTCAAATCATTTGTTAGACAGTTTTTGTGATTTTTGCTTTTGTTTGTAATGTAAAATACCTGTGTTTCAAGCTTGGTCAGTGCCGCATATTTAATTAAGGCTCACTGGGCTGGTGTTTGTTTAATCAATCAGTGTGTAATGTAACACCTTTGATTGGTGGAACATATGCTTCAGCTGTAGTTGGGTCAATCTCCCATAGTATTTCTTTAACTTCAACCATGCACAGCTGTGCATGTCAGCTATGCGTTCCAATACTCAAAGCGTTCCTGCTCTAAGCGTTTTGAAAATGAACAGCTAAAAAAACAGTTCTTGCATTGGACTGAACTTAATCATCTTCCCTTTTATTCTCATCCTCAGGTATGTTCAAATGTCCCCATGTAATCTGGCTATTGCTATCTGCACCTATTCGAAACTTCCATATTTTAAAAAAAGTATGTTCAAATCATTTGTTAGACAGTTTTTGTGATTTTTGCTTTTGTGTGTAATGTAAAATACCTGTGTTTCAAGCTTGGTCAGTGCCGCATATTTAATTAAGGCTCACTGGGCTGGTGTTTGTTTAATCAATCAGTGTGTAATGTAACACCTTTGATTGGTGGAACATATGCCTCAGCTGTAGTTGGGTCAATCTCCCATAGTATTTCTTTAACTTCAACCATGCACAGCTGTGCATGTCAGCTGTGCGTTCCAATACTCAAAGCGTTCCTGCTCTAAGCGTTTTGAAAATGAACAGTTAAAAAAACAGTTCCTGCATTGGACTGAACTTAATCATCTTCCCTTTTCTTCTCATCCTCAGGTATGTTCAAATGTCCCCATGTAATCTGGCTATTGCTATCTGCACCTATTCGAAACTTCCATATTTTAAAAAAAGTATGTTCAAATCATTTGTTAGACAGTTTTTGTGATTTTTGCTTTTGTTTGTAATGTAAAATACCTGTGTTTAAAGCTTGGTCAGTGCCGCATATTTAATTAAGGCTCACTGGGCTGGTGTTTGTTTAATCAATCAGTGTGTAATGTAACACCTTTGATTGGTGGAACATATGCCTCAGCTGTAGTTGGGTCAATCTCCCATAGTATTTCTTTAACTTCAACCATGCACAGCTGTGCATGTCAGCTGTGCGTTCCAATACTCAAAGCGTTCCTGCTCTAAGCGTTTTGAAAATGAACAGTTAAAAAAACAGTTCCTGCATTGGACTGAACTTAATCATCTTCCCTTTTCTTCTCATCCTCAGGTATGTTCAAATGTCCCCATGTAATCTGGCTATTGCTATCTGCACCTATTCGAAACTTCCATATTTTAAAAAAAGTATGTTCAAATCATTTGTTAGACAGTTTTTGTGATTTTTGCTTTTGTTTGTAATGTAAAATACCTGTGTTTCAAGCTTGGTCAGTGCCGCATATTTAATTAAGGCTCACTGGGCTGGTGTTTGTTTAATCAATCAGTGTGTAATGTAACACCTTTGATTGGTGGAACATATGCCTCAGCTGTAGTTGGGTCAATCTCCCATAGTATTTCTTTAACTTCAACCATGCACAGCTGTGCATGTCAGCTGTGCGTTCCAATACTCAAAGCGTTCCTGCTCTAAGCGTTTTGAAAATGAACAGTTAAAAAAACAGTTCCTGCATTGGACTGAACTTAATCATCTTCCCTTTTCTTCTCATCCTCAGGTATGTTCAAATGTCCCCATGTAATCTGGCTATTGCTATCTGCACCTATTCGAAACTTCCATATTTTAAAAAAAGTATGTTCAAATCATTTGTTAGACAGTTTTTGTGATTTTTGCTTTTGTTTGTAATGTAAAATACCTGTGTTTCAAGCTTGGTCAGTGCCGCATATTTAATTAAGGCTCACTGGGCTGGTGTTTGTTTAATCAATCAGTGTGTAATGTAACACCTTTGATTGGTGGAACATATGCCTCAGCTGTAGTTGGGTCAATCTCCCATAGTATTTCTTTAACTTCAACCATGCACAGCTGTGCATGTCAGCTGTGCGTTCCAATACTCAAAGCGTTCCTGCTCTAAGCGTTTTAAAAATGAACAGTTAAAAAAACAGTTCCTGCATTGGACTGAACTTAATCATCTTCCCTTTTCTTCTCATCCTCAGGTATGTTCAAATGTCCCCATGTAATCTGGCTATTGCTATCTGCACCTATTCGAAACTTCCATATTTTAAAAAAAGTATGTTCAAATCATTTGTTAGACAGTTTTTGTGATTTTTGCTTTTGTTTGTAATGTAAAATACCTGTGTTTCAAGCTTGGTCAGTGCCGCATATTTAATTAAGGCTCACTGGGCTGGTGTTTGTTTAATCAATCAGTGTGTAATGTAACACCTTTGATTGGTGGAACATATGCCTCAGCTGTAGTTGGGTCAATCTCCCATAGTATTTCTTTAACTTCAACCATGCACAGCTGTGCATGTCAGCTGTGCGTTCCAATACTCAAAGCGTTCCTGCTCTAAGCGTTTTGAAAATGAACAGTTAAAAAAACAGTTCCTGCATTGGACTGAACTTAATCATCTTCCCTTTTCTTCTCATCCTCAGGTATGTTCAAATGTCCCCATGTAATCTGGCTATTGCTATCTGCACCTATTCGAAACTTCCATATTTTAAAAAAAGTATGTTCAAATCATTTGTTAGACAGTTTTTGTGATTTTTGCTTTTGTTTGTAATGTAAAATACCTGTGTTTCAAGCTTGGTCAGTGCCGCATATTTAATTAAGGCTCACTGGGCTGGTGTTTGTTTAATCAATCAGTGTGTAATGTAACACCTTTGATTGGTGGAACATATGCCTCAGCTGTAGTTGGGTCAATCTCCCATAGTATTTCTTTAACTTCAACCATGCACAGCTGTGCATGTCAGCTGTGCGTTCCAATACTCAAAGCGTTCCTGCTCTAAGCGTTTTGAAAATGAACAGTTAAAAAAACAGTTCCTGCATTGGACTGAACTTAATCATCTTCCCTTTTCTTCTCATCCTCAGGTATGTTCAAATGTCCCCATGTAATCTGGCTATTGCTATCTGCACCTATTCGAAACTTCCATATTTTAAAAAAAGTATGTTCAAATCATTTGTTAGACAGTTTTTGTGATTTTTGCTTTTGTTTGTAATGTAAAATACCTGTGTTTCAAGCTTGGTCAGTGCCGCATATTTAATTAAGGCTCACTGGGCTGGTGTTTGTTTAATCAATCAGTGTGTAATGTAACACCTTTGATTGGTGGAACATATGCCTCAGCTGTAGTTGGGTCAATCTCCCATAGTATTTCTTTAACTTCAACCATGCACAGCTGTGCATGTCAGCTGTGCGTTCCAATACTCAAAGCGTTCCTGCTCTAAGCGTTTTGAAAATGAACAGTTAAAAAAACAGTTCCTGCATTGGACTGAACTTAATCATCTTCCCTTTTCTTCTCATCCTCAGGTATGTTCAAATGTCCCCATGTAATCTGGCTATTGCTATCTGCACCTATTCGAAACTTCCATATTTTAAAAAAAGTATGTTCAAATCATTTGTTAGACAGTTTTTGTGATTTTTGCTTTTGTTTGTAAAGTAAAATACCTGTGTTTCAAGCTTGGTCAGTGCCGCATATTTAATTAAGGCTCACTGGGCTGGTGTTTGTTTAATCAATCAGTGTGTAATGTAACACCTTTGATTGGTGGAACATATGCCTCAGCTGTAGTTGGGTCAATCTCCCATAGTATTTCTTTAACTTCAACCATGCACAGCTGTGCATGTCAGCTGTGCGTTCCAATACTCAAAGCGTTCCTGCTCTAAGCGTTTTGAAAATGAACAGTTAAAAAAACAGTTCCTGCATTGGACTGAACTTAATCATCTTCCCTTTTCTTCTCATCCTCAGGTATGTTCAAATGTCCCCATGTAATCTGGCTATTGCTATCTGCACCTATTCGAAACTTCCATATTTTAAAAAAAGTATGTTCAAATCATTTGTTAGACAGTTTTTGTGATTTTTGCTTTTGTTTGTAATGTAAAATACCTGTGTTTCAAGTTTGGTCAGTGCCGCATATTTAATTAAGGCTCACTGGGCTGGTGTTTGTTTAATCAATCAGTGTGTAATGTAACACCTTTGATTGGTGGAACATATGCCTCAGCTGTAGTTGGGTCAATCTCCCATAGTATTTCTTTAACTTCAACCATGCACAGCTGTGCATGTCAGCTGTGCGTTCCAATACTCAAAGCGTTCCTGCTCTAAGCGTTTTGAAAATGAACAGTTAAAAAAACAGTTCCTGCATTGGACTGAACTTAATCATCTTCCCTTTTCTTCTCATCCTCAGGTATGTTCAAATGTCCCCATGTAATCTGGCTATTGCTATCTGCACCTATTCGAAACTTCCATATTTTAAAAAAAGTATGTTCAAATCATTTGTTAGACAGTTTTTGTGATTTTTGCTTTTGTTTGTAATGTAAAATACCTGTGTTTCAAGCTTGGTCAGTGCCGCATATTTAATTAAGGCTCACTGGGCTGGTGTTTGTTTAATCAATCAGTGTGTAATGTAACACCTTTGATTGGTGGAACATATGCCTCAGCTGTAGTTGGGTCAATCTCCCATAGTATTTCTTTAACTTCAACCATGCACAGCTGTGCATGTCAGCTGTGCGTTCCAATACTCAAAGCGTTCCTGCTCTAAGCGTTTTGAAAATGAACAGTTAAAAAAACAGTTCCTGCATTGGACTGAACTTAATCATCTTCCCTTTTCTTCTCATCCTCAGGTATGTTCAAATGTCCCCATGTAATCTGGCTATTGCTATCTGCACCTATTCGAAACTTCCATATTTTAAAAAAAGTATGTTCAAATCATTTGTTAGACAGTTTTTGTGATTTTTGCTTTTGTTTGTAATGTAAAATACCTGTGTTTCAAGCTTGGTCAGTGCCGCATATTTAATTAAGGCTCACTGGGCTGGTGTTTGTTTAATCAATCAGTGTGTAATGTAACACCTTTGATTGGTGGAACATATGCCTCAGCTGTAGTTGGGTCAATCTCCCATAGTATTTCTTTAACTTCAACCATGCACAGCTGTGCATGTCAGCTGTGCGTTCCAATACTCAAAGCGTTCCTGCTCTAAGCGTTTTGAAAATGAACAGTTAAAAAAACAGTTCCTGCATTGGACTGAACTTAATCATCTTCCCTTTTCTTCTCATCCTCAGGTATGTTCAAATGTCCCCATGTAATCTGGCTATTGCTATCTGCACCTATTCGAAACTTCCATATTTTAAAAAAAGTATGTTCAAATCATTTGTTAGACAGTTTTTGTGATTTTTGCTTTTGTTTGTAATGTAAAATACCTGTGTTTCAAGCTTGGTCAGTGCCGCATATTTAATTAAGGCTCACTGGGCTGGTGTTTGTTTAATCAATCAGTGTGTAATGTAACACCTTTGATTGGTGGAACATATGCCTCAGCTGTAGTTGGGTCAATCTCCCATAGTATTTCTTTAACTTCAACCATGCACAGCTGTGCATGTCAGCTGTGCGTTCCAATACTCAAAGCGTTCCTGCTCTAAGCGTTTTGAAAATGAACAGTTAAAAAAACAGTTCCTGCATTGGACTGAACTTAATCATCTTCCCTTTTCTTCTCATCCTCAGGTATGTTCAAATGTCCCCATGTAATCTGGCTATTGCTATCTGCACCTATTCGAAACTTCCATATTTTAAAAAAAGTATGTTCAAATCATTTGTTAGACAGTTTTTGTGATTTTTGCTTTTGTTTGTAATGTAAAATACCTGTGTTTCAAGCTTGGTCAGTGCCGCATATTTAATTAAGGCTCACTGGGCTGGTGTTTGTTTAATCAATCAGTGTGTAATGTAACACCTTTGATTGGTGGAACATATGCCTCAGCTGTAGTTGGGTCAATCTCCCATAGTATTTCTTTAACTTCAACCATGCACAGCTGTGCATGTCAGCTGTGCGTTCCAATACTCAAAGCGTTCCTGCTCTAAGCGTTTTGAAAATGAACAGTTAAAAAAACAGTTCCTGCATTGGACTGAACTTAATCATCTTCCCTTTTCTTCTCATCCTCAGGTATGTTCAAATGTCCCCATGTAATCTGGCTATTGCTATCTGCACCTATTCGAAACTTCCATATTTTAAAAAAAGTATGTTCAAATCATTTGTTAGACAGTTTTTGTGATTTTTGCTTTTGTTTGTAATGTAAAATACCTGTGTTTCAAGCTTGGTCAGTGCCGCATATTTAATTAAGGCTCACTGGGCTGGTGTTTGTTTAATCAATCAGTGTGTAATGTAACACCTTTGATTGGTGGAACATATGCCTCAGCTGTAGTTGGGTCAATCTCCCATAGTATTTCTTTAACTTCAACCATGCACAGCTGTGCATGTCAGCTGTGCGTTCCAATACTCAAAGCGTTCCTGCTCTAAGCGTTTTGAAAATGAACAGTTAAAAAAACAGTTCCTGCATTGGACTGAACTTAATCATCTTCCCTTTTCTTCTCATCCTCAGGTATGTTCAAATGTCCCCATGTAATCTGGCTATTGCTATCTGCACCTATTCGAAACTTCCATATTTTAAAACAAGTATGTTCAAATCATTTGTTAGACAGTTTTTGTGATTTTTGCTTTTGTTTGTAATGTAAAATACCTGTGTTTCAAGCTTGGTCAGTGCCGCATATTTAATTAAGGCTCACTGGGCTGGTGTTTGTTTAATCAATCAGTGTGTAATGTAACACCTTTGATTGGTGGAACATATGCTTCAGCTGTAGTTGGGTCAATCTCCCATAGTATTTCTTTAACTTCAACCATGCACAGCTGTGCATGTCAGCTATGCGTTCCAATACTCAAAGCGTTCCTGCTCTAAGCGTTTTGAAAATGAACAGCTAAAAAAACAGTTCTTGCATTGGACTGAACTTAATCATCTTCCCTTTTATTCTCATCCTCAGGTATGTTCAAATGTCCCCATGTAATCTGGCTATTGCTATCTGCACCTATTCGAAACTTCCATATTTTAAAAAAAGTATGTTCAAATCATTTGTTAGACAGTTTTTGTGATTTTTGCTTTTGTGTGTAATGTAAAATACCTGTGTTTCAAGCTTGGTCAGTGCCGCATATTTAATTAAGGCTCACTGGGCTGGTGTTTGTTTAATCAATCAGTGTGTAATGTAACACCTTTGATTGGTGGAACATATGCCTCAGCTGTAGTTGGGTCAATCTCCCATAGTATTTCTTTAACTTCAACCATGCACAGCTGTGCATGTCAGCTGTGCGTTCCAATACTCAAAGCGTTCCTGCTCTAAGCGTTTTGAAAATGAACAGTTAAAAAAACAGTTCCTGCATTGGACTGAACTTAATCATCTTCCCTTTTCTTCTCATCCTCAGGTATGTTCAAATGTCCCCATGTAATCTGGCTATTGCTATCTGCACCTATTCGAAACTTCCATATTTTAAAAAAAGTATGTTCAAATCATTTGTTAGACAGTTTTTGTGATTTTTGCTTTTGTTTGTAATGTAAAATACCTGTGTTTCAAGCTTGGTCAGTGCCGCATATTTAATTAAGGCTCACTGGGCTGGTGTTTGTTTAATCAATCAGTGTGTAATGTAACACCTTTGATTGGTGGAACATATGCCTCAGCTGTAGTTGGGTCAATCTCCCATAGTATTTCTTTAACTTCAACCATGCACAGCTGTGCATGTCAGCTGTGCGTTCCAATACTCAAAGCGTTCCTGCTCTAAGCGTTTTGAAAATGAACAGTTAAAAAAACAGTTCCTGCATTGGACTGAACTTAATCATCTTCCCTTTTCTTCTCATCCTCAGGTATGTTCAAATGTCCCCATGTAATCTGGCTATTGCTATCTGCACCTATTCGAAACTTCCATATTTAAAAAAAAAGTATGTTCAAATCATTTGTTAGACAGTTTTTGTGATTTTTGCTTTTGTTTGTAATGTAAAATACCTGTGTTTCAAGCTTGGTCAGTGCCGCATATTTAATTAAGGCTCACTGGGCTGGTGTTTGTTTAATCAATCAGTGTGTAATGTAACACCTTTGATTGGTGGAACATATGCCTCAGCTGTAGTTGGGTCAATCTCCCATAGTATTTCTTTAACTTCAACCATGCACAGCTGTGCATGTCAGCTGTGCGTTCCAATACTCAAAGCGTTCCTGCTCTAAGCGTTTTGAAAATGAACAGTTAAAAAAACAGTTCCTGCATTGGACTGAACTTAATCATCTTCCCTTTTCTTCTCATCCTCAGGTATGTTCAAATGTCCCCATGTAATCTGGCTATTGCTATCTGCACCTATTCGAAACTTCCATATTTTAAAAAAAGTATGTTCAAATCATTTGTTAGACAGTTTTTGTGATTTTTGCTTTTGTTTGTAATGTAAAATACCTGTGTTTCAAGCTTGGTCAGTGCCGCATATTTAATTAAGGCTCACTGGGCTGGTGTTTGTTTAATCAATCAGTGTGTAATGTAACACCTTTGATTGGTGGAACATATGCCTCAGCTGTAGTTGGGTCAATCTCCCATAGTATTTCTTTAACTTCAACCATGCACAGCTGTGCATGTCAGCTGTGCGTTCCAATACTCAAAGCGTTCCTGCTCTAAGCGTTTTGAAAATGAACAGTTAAAAAAACAGTTCCTGCATTGGACTGAACTTAATCATCTTCCCTTTTCTTCTCATCCTCAGGTATGTTCAAATGTCCCCATGTAATCTGGCTATTGCTATCTGCACCTATTCGAAACTTCCATATTTTAAAAAAAGTATGTTCAAATCATTTGTTAGACAGTTTTTGTGATTTTTGCTTTTGTTTGTAATGTAAAATACCTGTGTTTCAAGCTTGGTCAGTGCCGCATATTTAATTAAGGCTCACTGGGCTGGTGTTTGTTTAATCAATCAGTGTGTAATGTAACACCTTTGATTGGTGGAACATATGCCTCAGCTGTAGTTGGGTCAATCTCCCATAGTATTTCTTTAACTTCAACCATGCACAGCTGTGCATGTCAGCTGTGCGTTCCAATACTCAAAGCGTTCCTGCTCTAAGCGTTTTGAAAATGAACAGTTAAAAAAACAGTTCCTGCATTGGACTGAACTTAATCATCTTCCCTTTTCTTCTCATCCTCAGGTATGTTCAAATGTCCCCATGTAATCTGGCTATTGCTATCTGCACCTATTCGAAACTTCCATATTTTAAAAAAAGTATGTTCAAATCATTTGTTAGACAGTTTTTGTGATTTTTGCTTTTGTTTGTAATGTAAAATACCTGTGTTTCAAGCTTGGTCAGTGCCGCATATTTAATTAAGGCTCACTGGGCTGGTGTTTGTTTAATCAATCAGTGTGTAATGTAACACCTTTGATTGGTGGAACATATGCCTCAGCTGTAGTTGGGTCAATCTCCCATAGTATTTCTTTAACTTCAACCATGCACAGCTGTGCATGTCAGCTGTGCGTTCCAATACTCAAAGCGTTCCTGCTCTAAGCGTTTTGAAAATGAACAGTTAAAAAAACAGTTCCTGCATTGGACTGAACTTAATCATCTTCCCTTTTCTTCTCATCCTCAGGTATGTTCAAATGTCCCCATGTAATCTGGCTATTGCTATCTGCACCTATTCGAAACTTCCATATTTTAAAAAAAGTATGTTCAAATCATTTGTTAGACAGTTTTTGTGATTTTTGCTTTTGTTTGTAATGTAAAATACCTGTGTTTCAAGCTTGGTCAGTGCCGCATATTTAATTAAGGCTCACTGGGCTGGTGTTTGTTTAATCAATCAGTGTGTAATGTAACACCTTTGATTGGTGGAACATATGCCTCAGCTGTAGTTGGGTCAATCTCCCATAGTATTTCTTTAACTTCAACCATGCACAGCTGTGCATGTCAGCTGTGCGTTCCAATACTCAAAGCGTTCCTGCTCTAAGCGTTTTGAAAATGAACAGTTAAAAAAACAGTTCCTGCATTGGACTGAACTTAATCATCTTCCCTTTTCTTCTCATCCTCAGGTATGTTCAAATGTCCCCATGTAATCTGGCTATTGCTATCTGCACCTATTCGAAACTTCCATATTTTAAAAAAAGTATGTTCAAATCATTTGTTAGACAGTTTTTGTGATTTTTGCTTTTGTTTGTAATGTAAAATACCTGTGTTTCAAGCTTGGTCAGTGCCGCATATTTAATTAAGGCTCACTGGGCTGGTGTTTGTTTAATCAATCAGTGTGTAATGTAACACCTTTGATTGGTGGAACATATGCCTCAGCTGTAGTTGGGTCAATCTCCCATAGTATTTCTTTAACTTCAACCATGCACAGCTGTGCATGTCAGCTGTGCGTTCCAATACTCAAAGCGTTCCTGCTCTAAGCGTTTTGAAAATGAACAGTTAAAAAAACAGTTCCTGCATTGGACTGAACTTAATCATCTTCCCTTTTCTTCTCATCCTCAGGTATGTTCAAATGTCCCCATGTAATCTGGCTATTGCTATCTGCACCTATTCGAAACTTCCATATTTTAAAAAAAGTATGTTCAAATCATTTGTTAGACAGTTTTTGTGATTTTTGCTTTTGTTTGTAATGTAAAATACCTGTGTTTCAAGCTTGGTCAGTGCCGCATATTTAATTAAGGCTCACTGGGCTGGTGTTTGTTTAATCAATCAGTGTGTAATGTAACACCTTTGATTGGTGGAACATATGCCTCAGCTGTAGTTGGGTCAATCTCCCATAGTATTTCTTTAACTTCAACCATGCACAGCTGTGCATGTCAGCTGTGAGTTCCAATACTCAAAGCGTTCCTGCTCTAAGCGTTTTGAAAATGAACAGTTAAAAAAACAGTTCCTGCATTGGACTGAACTTAATCATCTTCCCTTTTCTTCTCATCCTCAGGTATGTTCAAATGTCCCCATGTAATCTGGCTATTGCTATCTGCACCTATTCGAAACTTCCATATTTTAAAAAAAGTATGTTCAAATCATTTGTTAGACAGTTTTTGTGATTTTTGCTTTTGTTTGTAATGTAAAATACCTGTGTTTCAAGCTTGGTCAGTGCCGCATATTTAATTAAGGCTCACTGGGCTGGTGTTTGTTTAATCAATCAGTGTGTAATGTAACACCTTTGATTGGTGGAACATATGCCTCAGCTGTAGTTGGGTCAATCTCCCATAGTATTTCTTTAACTTCAACCATGCACAGCTGTGCATGTCAGCTGTGCGTTCCAATACTCAAAGCGTTCCTGCTCTAAGCGTTTTGAAAATGAACAGTTAAAAAAACAGTTCCTGCATTGGACTGAACTTAATCATCTTCCCTTTTCTTCTCATCCTCAGGTATGTTCAAATGTCCCCATGTAATCTGGCTATTGCTATCTGCACCTATTCGAAACTTCCATATTTTAAAAAAAGTATGTTCAAATCATTTGTTAGACAGTTTTTGTGATTTTTGCTTTTGTTTGTAATGTAAAATACCTGTGTTTCAAGCTTGGTCAGTGCCGCATATTTAATTAAGGCTCACTGGGCTGGTGTTTGTTTAATCAATCAGTGTGTAATGTAACACCTTTGATTGGTGGAACATATGCCTCAGCTGTAGTTGGGTCAATCTCCCATAGTATTTCTTTAACTTCAACCATGCACAGCTGTGCATGTCAGCTGTGCGTTCCAATACTCAAAGCGTTCCTGCTCTAAGCGTTTTGAAAATGAACAGTTAAAAAAACAGTTCCTGCATTGGACTGAACTTAATCATCTTCCCTTTTCTTCTCATCCTCAGGTATGTTCAAATGTCCCCATGTAATCTGGCTATTGCTATCTGCACCTATTCGAAACTTCCATATTTAAAAAAAAGTATGTTCAAATCATTTGTTAGACAGTTTTTGTGATTTTTGCTTTTGTTTGTAATGTAAAATACCTGTGTTTCAAGCTTGGTCAGTGCCGCATATTTAATTAAGGCTCACTGGGCTGGTGTTTGTTTAATCAATCAGTGTGTAATGTAACACCTTTGATTGGTGGAACATATGCCTCAGCTGTAGTTGGGTCAATCTCCCATAGTATTTCTTTAACTTCAACCATGCACAGCTGTGCATGTCAGCTGTGCGTTCCAATACTCAAAGCGTTCCTGCTCTAAGCGTTTTGAAAATGAACAGTTAAAAAAACAGTTCCTGCATTGGACTGAACTTAATCATCTTCCCTTTTCTTCTCATCCTCAGGTATGTTCAAATGTCCCCATGTAATCTGGCTATTGCTATCTGCACCTATTCGAAACTTCCATATTTTAAAAAAAGTATGTTCAAATCATTTGTTAGACAGTTTTTGTGATTTTTGCTTTTGTTTGTAATGTAAAATACCTGTGTTTCAAGCTTGGTCAGTGCCGCATATTTAATTAAGGCTCACTGGGCTGGTGTTTGTTTAATCAATCAGTGTGTAATGTAACACCTTTGATTGGTGGAACATATGCCTCAGCTGTAGTTGGGTCAATCTCCCATAGTATTTCTTTAACTTCAACCATGCACAGCTGTGCATGTCAGCTGTGCGTTCCAATACTCAAAGCGTTCCTGCTCTAAGCGTTTTGAAAATGAACAGTTAAAAAAACAGTTCCTGCATTGGACTGAACTTAATCATCTTCCCTTTTCTTCTCATCCTCAGGTATGTTCAAATGTCCCCATGTAATCTGGCTATTGCTATCTGCACCTATTCGAAACTTCCATATTTTAAAAAAAGTATGTTCAAATCATTTGTTAGACAGTTTTTGTGATTTTTGCTTTTGTTTGTAATGTAAAATACCTGTGTTTCAAGCTTGGTCAGTGCCGCATATTTAATTAAGGCTCACTGGGCTGGTGTTTGTTTAATCAATCAGTGTGTAATGTAACACCTTTGATTGGTGGAACATATGCCTCAGCTGTAGTTGGGTCAATCTCCCATAGTATTTCTTTAACTTCAACCATGCACAGCTGTGCATGTCAGCTGTGCGTTGCAATACTCAAAGCGTTCCTGCTCTAAGCGTTTTGAAAATGAACAGTTAAAAAAACAGTTCCTGCATTGGACTGAACTTAATCATCTTCCCTTTTCTTCTCATCCTCAGGTATGTTCAAATGTCCCCATGTAATCTGGCTATTGCTATCTGCACCTATTCGAAACTTCCATATTTAAAAAAAAGTATTTTCAAATCATTTGTTAGACAGTTTTTGTGATTTTTGCTTTTGTGTGTAATGTAAAATACCTGTGTTTCAAGCTTGGTCAGTGCCGCATATTTAATTAAGGCTCACTGGGCTGGTGTTTGTTTAATCAATCAGTGTGTAATGTAACACCTTTGATTGGTGGAACATATGCCTCAGCTGTAGTTGGGTCAATCTCCCATAGTATTTCTTTAACTTCAACCATGCACAGCTGTGCATGTCAGCTGTGCGTTCCAATACTCAAAGCGTTCCTGCTCTAAGCGTTTTGAAAATGAACAGTTAAAAAAACAGTTCCTGCATTGGACTGAACTTAATCATCTTCCCTTTTCTTCTCATCCTCAGGTATGTTCAAATGTCCCCATGTAATCTGGCTATTGCTATCTGCACCTATTCGAAACTTCCATATTTTAAAAAAAGTATGTTCAAATCATTTGTTAGACAGTTTTTGTGATTTTTGCTTTTGTTTGTAATGTAAAATACCTGTGTTTCAAGCTTGGTCAGTGCCGCATATTTAATTAAGGCTCACTGGGCTGGTGTTTGTTTAATCAATCAGTGTGTAATGTAACACCTTTGATTGGTGGAACATATGCCTCAGCTGTAGTTGGGTCAATCTCCCATAGTATTTCTTTAACTTCAACCATGCACAGCTGTGCATGTCAGCTGTGCGTTCCAATACTCAAAGCGTTCCTGCTCTAAGCGTTTTGAAAATGAACAGTTAAAAAAACAGTTCCTGCATTGGACTGAACTTAATCATCTTCCCTTTTCTTCTCATCCTCAGGTATGTTCAAATGTCCCCATGTAATCTGGCTATTGCTATCTGCACCTATTCGAAACTTCCATATTTAAAAAAAAGTATGTTCAAATCATTTGTTAGACAGTTTTTGTGATTTTTGCTTTTGTTTGTAATGTAAAATACCTGTGTTTCAAGCTTGGTCAGTGCCGCATATTTAATTAAGGCTCACTGGGCTGGTGTTTGTTTAATCAATCAGTGTGTAATGTAACACCTTTGATTGGTGGAACATATGCCTCAGCTGTAGTTGGGTCAATCTCCCATAGTATTTCTTTAACTTCAACCATGCACAGCTGTGCATGTCAGCTGTGCGTTCCAATACTCAAAGCGTTCCTGCTCTAAGCGTTTTGAAAATGAACAGTTAAAAAAACAGTTCCTGCATTGGACTGAACTTAATCATCTTCCCTTTTCTTCTCATCCTCAGGTATGTTCAAATGTCCCCATGTAATCTGACTATTGCTATCTGCACCTATTCGAAACTTCCATATTTTAAAAAAAGTATGTTCAAATCATTTGTTAGACAGTTTTTGTGATTTTTGCTTTTGTTTGTAATGTAAAATACCTGTGTTTCAAGCTTGGTCAGTGCCGCATATTTAATTAAGGCTCACTGGGCTGGTGTTTGTTTAATCAATCAGTGTGTAATGTAACACCTTTGATTGGTGGAACATATGCCTCAGCTGTAGTTGGGTCAATCTCCCATAGTATTTCTTTAACTTCAACCATGCACAGCTGTGCATGTCAGCTGTGCGTTCCAATACTCAAAGCGTTCCTGCTCTAAGCGTTTTGAAAATGAACAGTTAAAAAAACAGTTCCTGCATTGGACTGAACTTAATCATCTTCCCTTTTCTTCTCATCCTCAGGTATGTTCAAATGTCCCCATGTAATCTGGCTATTGCTATCTGCACCTATTCGAAACTTCCATATTTTAAAAAAAGTATGTTCAAATCATTTGTTAGACAGTTTTTGTGATTTTTGCTTTTGTTTGTAATGTAAAATACCTGTGTTTCAAGCTTGGTCAGTGCCGCATATTTAATTAAGGCTCACTGGGCTGGTGTTTGTTTAATCAATCAGTGTGTAATGTAACACCTTTGATTGGTGGAACATATGCCTCAGCTGTAGTTGGGTCAATCTCCCATAGTATTTCTTTAACTTCAACCATGCACAGCTGTGCATGTCAGCTGTGCGTTCCAATACTCAAAGCGTTCCTGCTCTAAGCGTTTTGAAAATGAACAGTTAAAAAAACAGTTCCTGCATTGGACTGAACTTAATCATCTTCCCTTTTCTTCTCATCCTCAGGTATGTTCAAATGTCCCCATGTAATCTGGCTATTGCTATCTGCACCTATTCGAAACTTCCATATTTTAAAAAAAGTATGTTCAAATCATTTGTTAGACAGTTTTTGTGATTTTTGCTTTTGTTTGTAATGTAAAATACCTGTGTTTCAAGCTTGGTCAGTGCCGCATATTTAATTAAGGCTCACTGGGCTGGTGTTTGTTTAATCAATCAGTGTGTAATGTAACACCTTTGATTGGTGGAACATATGCCTCAGCTGTAGTTGGGTCAATCTCCCATAGTATTTCTTTAACTTCAACCATGCACAGCTGTGCATGTCAGCTGTGCGTTCCAATACTCAAAGCGTTCCTGCTCTAAGCGTTTTGAAAATGAACAGTTAAAAAAACAGTTCCTGCATTGGACTGAACTTAATCATCTTCCCTTTTCTTCTCATCCTCAGGTATGTTCAAATGTCCCCATGTAATCTGGCTATTGCTATCTGCACCTATTCGAAACTTCCATATTTTAAAAAAAGTATGTTCAAATCATTTGTTAGACAGTTTTTGTGATTTTTGCTTTTGTTTGTAATGTAAAATACCTGTGTTTCAAGCTTGGTCAGTGCCGCATATTTAATTAAGGCTCACTGGGCTGGTGTTTGTTTAATCAATCAGTGTGTAATGTAACACCTTTGATTGGTGGAACATATGCCTCAGCTGTAGTTGGGTCAATCTCCCATAGTATTTCTTTAACTTCAACCATGCACAGCTGTGCATGTCAGCTGTGCGTTCCAATACTCAAAGCGTTCCTGCTCTAAGCGTTTTGAAAATGAACAGTTAAAAAAACAGTTCCTGCATTGGACTGAACTTAATCATCTTCCCTTTTCTTCTCATCCTCAGGTATGTTCAAATGTCCCCATGTAATCTGGCTATTGCTATCTGCACCTATTCGAAACTTCCATATTTTAAAAAAAGTATGTTCAAATCATTTGTTAGACAGTTTTTGTGATTTTTGCTTTTGTTTGTAATGTAAAATACCTGTGTTTCAAGCTTGGTCAGTGCCGCATATTTAATTAAGGCTCACTGGGCTGGTGTTTGTTTAATCAATCAGTGTGTAATGTAACACCTTTGATTGGTGGAACATATGCCTCAGCTGTAGTTGGGTCAATCTCCCATAGTATTTCTTTAACTTCAACCATGCACAACTGTGCATGTCAGCTGTGCGTTCCAATACTCAAAGCGTTCCTGCTCTAAGCGTTTTGAAAATGAACAGTTAAAAAAACAGTTCCTGCATTGGACTGAACTTAATCATCTTCCCTTTTCTTCTCATCCTCAGGTATGTTCAAATGTCCCCATGTAATCTGGCTATTGCTATCTGCACCTATTCGAAACTTCCATATTTTAAAAAAAGTATGTTCAAATCATTTGTTAGACAGTTTTTGTGATTTTTGCTTTTGTTTGTAATGTAAAATACCTGTGTTTCAAGCTTGGTCAGTGCCGCATATTTAATTAAGGCTCACTGGGCTGGTGTTTGTTTAATCAATCAGTGTGTAATGTAACACCTTTGATTGGTGGAACATATGCCTCAGCTGTAGTTGGGTCAATCTCCCATAGTATTTCTTTAACTTCAACCATGCACAGCTGTGCATGTCAGCTGTGCGTTCCAATACTCAAAGCGTTCCTGCTCTAAGCGTTTTGAAAATGAACAGTTAAAAAAACAGTTCCTGCATTGGACTGAACTTAATCATCTTCCCTTTTCTTCTCATCCTCAGGTATGTTCAAATGTCCCCATGTAATCTGGCTATTGCTATCTGCACCTATTCGAAACTTCCATATTTTAAAAAAAGTATGTTCAAATCATTTGTTAGACAGTTTTTGTGATTTTTGCTTTTGTTTGTAATGTAAAATACCTGTGTTTCAAGCTTGGTCAGTGCCGCATATTTAATTAAGGCTCACTGGGCTGGTGTTTGTTTAATCAATCAGTGTGTAATGTAACACCTTTGATTGGTGGAACATATGCCTCAGCTGTAGTTGGGTCAATCTCCCATAGTATTTCTTTAACTTCAACCATGCACAGCTGTGCATGTCAGCTGTGCGTTCCAATACTCAAAGCGTTCCTGCTCTAAGCGTTTTGAAAATGAACAGTTAAAAAAACAGTTCCTGCATTGGACTGAACTTAATCATCTTCCCTTTTCTTCTCATCCTCAGGTATGTTCAAATGTCCCCATGTAATCTGGCTATTGCTATCTGCACCTATTCGAAACTTCCATATTTTAAAAAAAGTATGTTCAAATCATTTGTTAGACAGTTTTTGTGATTTTTGCTTTTGTTTGTAATGTAAAATACCTGTGTTTCAAGCTTGGTCAGTGCCGCATATTTAATTAAGGCTCACTGGGCTGGTGTTTGTTTAATCAATCAGTGTGTAATGTAACACCTTTGATTGGTGGAACATATGCCTCAGCTGTAGTTGGGTCAATCTCCCATAGTATTTCTTTAACTTCAACCATGCACAGCTGTGCATGTCAGCTGTGCGTTCCAATACTCAAAGCGTTCCTGCTCTAAGCGTTTTGAAAATGAACAGTTAAAAAAACAGTTCCTGCATTGGACTGAACTTAATCATCTTCCCTTTTCTTCTCATCCTCAGGTATGTTCAAATGTCCCCATGTAATCTGGCTATTGCTATCTGCACCTATTCGAAACTTCCATATTTAAAAAAAAGTATGTTCAAATCATTTGTTAGACAGTTTTTGTGATTTTTGCTTTTGTTTGTAATGTAAAATACCTGTGTTTCAAGCTTGGTCAGTGCCGCATATTTAATTAAGGCTCACTGGGCTGGTGTTTGTTTAATCAATCAGTGTGTAATGTAACACCTTTGATTGGTGGAACATATGCCTCAGCTGTAGTTGGGTCAATCTCCCATAGTATTTCTTTAACTTCAACCATGCACAGCTGTGCATGTCAGCTGTGCGTTCCAATACTCAAAGCGTTCCTGCTCTAAGCGTTTTGAAAATGAACAGTTAAAAAAACAGTTCCTGCATTGGACTGAACTTAATCATCTTCCCTTTTCTTCTCATCCTCAGGTATGTTCAAATGTCCCCATGTAATCTGGCTATTGCTATCTGCACCTATTCGAAACTTCCATATTTTAAAAAAAGTATGTTCAAATCATTTGTTAGACAGTTTTTGTGATTTTTGCTTTTGTTTGTAATGTAAAATACCTGTGTTTCAAGCTTGGTCAGTGCCGCATATTTAATTAAGGCTCACTGGGCTGGTGTTTGTTTAATCAATCAGTGTGTAATGTAACACCTTTGATTGGTGGAACATATGCCTCAGCTGTAGTTGGGTCAATCTCCCATAGTATTTCTTTAACTTCAACCATGCACAGCTGTGCATGTCAGCTGTGCGTTCCAATACTCAAAGCGTTCCTGCTCTAAGCGTTTTGAAAATGAACAGTTAAAAAAACAGTTCCTGCATTGGACTGAACTTAATCATCTTCCCTTTTCTTCTCATCCTCAGGTATGTTCAAATGTCCCCATGTAATCTGGCTATTGCTATCTGCACCTATTCGAAACTTCCATATTTTAAAAAAAGTATGTTCAAATCATTTGTTAGACAGTTTTTGTGATTTTTGCTTTTGTTTGTAATGTAAAATACCTGTGTTTCAAGCTTGGTCAGTGCCGCATATTTAATTAAGGCTCACTGGGCTGGTGTTTGTTTAATCAATCAGTGTGTAATGTAACACCTTTGATTGGTGGAACATATGCCTCAGCTGTAGTTGGGTCAATCTCCCATAGTATTTCTTTAACTTCAACCATGCACAGCTGTGCATGTCAGCTGTGCGTTCCAATACTCAAAGCGTTCCTGCTCTAAGCGTTTTGAAAATGAACAGTTAAAAAAACAGTTCCTGCATTGGACTGAACTTAATCATCTTCCCTTTTCTTCTCATCCTCAGGTATGTTCAAATGTCCCCATGTAATCTGGCTATTGCTATCTGCACCTATTCGAAACTTCCATATTTTAAAAAAAGTATGTTCAAATCATTTGTTAGACAGTTTTTGTGATTTTTGCTTTTGTTTGTAATGTAAAATACCTGTGTTTCAAGCTTGGTCAGTGCCGCATATTTAATTAAGGCTCACTGGGCTGGTGTTTGTTTAATCAATCAGTGTGTAATGTAACACCTTTGATTGGTGGAACATATGCCTCAGCTGTAGTTGGGTCAATCTCCCATAGTATTTCTTTAACTTCAACCATGCACAGCTGTGCATGTCAGCTGTGCGTTCCAATACTCAAAGCGTTCCTGCTCTAAGCGTTTTGAAAATGAACAGTTAAAAAAACAGTTCCTGCATTGGACTGAACTTAATCATCTTCCCTTTTCTTCTCATCCTCAGGTATGTTCAAATGTCCCCATGTAATCTGGCTATTGCTATCTGCACCTATTCGAAACTTCCATATTTTAAAAAAAGTATGTTCAAATCATTTGTTAGACAGTTTTTGTGATTTTTGCTTTTGTTTGTAATGTAAAATACCTGTGTTTCAAGCTTGGTCAGTGCCGCATATTTAATTAAGGCTCACTGGGCTGGTGTTTGTTTAATCAATCAGTGTGTAATGTAACACCTTTGATTGGTGGAACATATGCCTCAGCTGTAGTTGGGTCAATCTCCCATAGTATTTCTTTAACTTCAACCATGCACAGCTGTGCATGTCAGCTGTGCGTTCCAATACTCAAAGCGTTCCTGCTCTAAGCGTTTTGAAAATGAACAGTTAAAAAAACAGTTCCTGCATTGGACTGAACTTAATCATCTTCCCTTTTCTTCTCATCCTCAGGTATGTTCAAATGTCCCCATGTAATCTGGCTATTGCTATCTGCACCTATTCGAAACTTCCATATTTTAAAAAAAGTATGTTCAAATCATTTGTTAGACAGTTTTTGTGATTTTTGCTTTTGTTTGTAATGTAAAATACCTGTGTTTCAAGCTTGGTCAGTGCCGCATATTTAATTAAGGCTCACTGGGCTGGTGTTTGTTTAATCAATCAGTGTGTAATGTAACACCTTTGATTGGTGGAACATATGCCTCAGCTGTAGTTGGGTCAATCTCCCATAGTATTTCTTTAACTTCAACCATGCACAGCTGTGCATGTCAGCTGTGCGTTCCAATACTCAAAGCGTTCCTGCTCTAAGCGTTTTGAAAATGAACAGTTAAAAAAACAGTTCCTGCATTGGACTGAACTTAATCATCTTCCCTTTTCTTCTCATCCTCAGGTATGTTCAAATGTCCCCATGTAATCTGGCTATTGCTATCTGCACCTATTCGAAACTTCCATATTTTAAAAAAAGTATGTTCAAATCATTTGTTAGACAGTTTTTGTGATTTTTGCTTTTGTTTGTAATGTAAAATACCTGTGTTTCAAGCTTGGTCAGTGCCGCATATTTAATTAAGGCTCACTGGGCTGGTGTTTGTTTAATCAATCAGTGTGTAATGTAACACCTTTGATTGGTGGAACATATGCCTCAGCTGTAGTTGGGTCAATCTCCCATAGTATTTCTTTAACTTCAACCATGCACAGCTGTGCATGTCAGCTGTGCGTTCCAATACTCAAAGCGTTCCTGCTCTAAGCGTTTTGAAAATGAACAGTTAAAAAAACAGTTCCTGCATTGGACTGAACTTAATCATCTTCCCTTTTCTTCTCATCCTCAGGTATGTTCAAATGTACCCATGTAATCTGGCTATTGCTATCTGCACCTATTCGAAACTTCCATATTTTAAAAAAAGTATGTTCAAATCATTTGTTAGACAGTTTTTGTGATTTTTGCTTTTGTTTGTAATGTAAAATACCTGTGTTTCAAGCTTGGTCAGTGCCGCATATTTAATTAAGGCTCACTGGGCTGGTGTTTGTTTAATCAATCAGTGTGTAATGTAACACCTTTGATTGGTGGAACATATGCCTCAGCTGTAGTTGGGTCAATCTCCCATAGTATTTCTTTAACTTCAACCATGCACAGCTGTGCATGTCAGCTGTGCGTTCCAATACTCAAAGCGTTCCTGCTCTAAGCGTTTTGAAAATGAACAGTTAAAAAAACAGTTCCTGCATTGGACTGAACTTAATCATCTTCCCTTTTCTTCTCATCCTCAGGTATGTTCAAATGTCCCCATGTAATCTGGCTATTGCTATCTGCACCTATTCGAAACTTCCATATTTTAAAAAAAGTATGTTCAAATCATTTGTTAGACAGTTTTTGTGATTTTTGCTTTTGTTTGTAATGTAAAATACCTGTGTTTCAAGCTTGGTCAGTGCCGCATATTTAATTAAGGCTCACTGGGCTGGTGTTTGTTTAATCAATCAGTGTGTAATGTAACACCTTTGATTGGTGGAACATATGCCTCAGCTGTAGTTGGGTCAATCTCCCATAGTATTTCTTTAACTTCAACCATGCACAGCTGTGCATGTCAGCTGTGCGTTCCAATACTCAAAGCGTTCCTGCTCTAAGCGTTTTGAAAATGAACAGTTAAAAAAACAGTTCCTGCATTGGACTGAACTTAATCATCTTCCCTTTTCTTCTCATCCTCAGGTATGTTCAAATGTCCCCATGTAATCTGGCTATTGCTATCTGCACCTATTCGAAACTTCCATATTTTAAAAAAAGTATGTTCAAATCATTTGTTAGACAGTTTTTGTGATTTTTGCTTTTGTTTGTAATGTAAAATACCTGTGTTTCAAGCTTGGTCAGTGCCGCATATTTAATTAAGGCTCACTGGGCTGGTGTTTGTTTAATCAATCAGTGTGTAATGTAACACCTTTGATTGGTGGAACATATGCCTCAGCTGTAGTTGGGTCAATCTCCCATAGTATTTCTTTAACTTCAACCATGCACAGCTGTGCATGTCAGCTGTGCGTTCCAATACTCAAAGCGTTCCTGCTCTAAGCGTTTTGAAAATGAACAGTTAAAAAAACAGTTGAACAAACATTGAACAGCATCAAGAAAGAAATCTGGAACATTATGCGGCCTGTCCTCACCTCTGCCATGAGAACACCAGAACCAATTCCTACTACTTCTGTGTCCAAGAACATCATGACTGCCCCCAGGACTACCCCCAAGCTCAGCAGGGAACTGAGGGACGTGCGCATCAGGACCAGACTTTGCTGGGTCAGTTCCATTGGACATTAGTGTGCACCCCACATTCTCACACCCACCCGCACTGCTCTCATGAGACCAAGACATTTATCTTTTTCACAAAATAATGTTAGTACAGCTTTTTTTTTTCCCTGCAAATGTGTCTTTCTCTTCTCTTTCTTCTTACACGATACTTCCACCCCACTGTGTGCTATTCCCGTAAATGTGTACCTCCATCGGTTGCACACCCTGCCAGCAGTAACCTATGCAGTGCGCCCCACATGGCTGCCTCGGTGGTTCCCCTGTGGGCGGGGTGTGCTTCATTTGGATCTTTCCATGCAGGGTATAGCATACGCCTACACACGTGTCAGTTCTCCCATACATGCATTTGGCCCCTGTATGGCTCATCTCCCTCTGTGTAACCTTGTAGTGCGCCCAACATGGCTGCCTTATCTGGTGTGCTTGTGGATGGGATGAAAAATGTGTGGACCTGATGTTTCTATTGGAACCCTACTCTGAACTTAAGGACTCTGCAATCTCCCCATTTTGTGTTCTCTTCTAGGGGTGGACTATTCCACCGTGGGTAATCCTACGCAGTGCGCCTAAGATGGCTGCCGCACTTGGTGCCTTGTGATGGTGGAATACACAACCCCTGGAGGTTATTACTCAAAATGCCTACACCAATCATGCATTATTCCTTCTGTGTCTTTGTCTGTGTGGTTTATCTTTTGATGTAATGCTTAAATCTTCTGTATTATGTGCTTTGTGTGAGTTCTAGTTGGCGCCGCGGATGGCTGCCTCGGTGCTGCTCTGCCAAGCAGCCTTAGTTTTTAGTCTTAAATGTATAATATGTCTACTGTACAGTTGCATATGTGCAGTATGAACTCATATGTGTAATGTTTGTAATGTATGCTACTTTTTTTTTTTTTTTTTTGTCCTCCATGTTGCTGCTTGGCAATGCATTGTACCACAAAGAATTCCTAGTGTACGTGAGTACACCTGGCCAATAAAGCTGATTCTGATTCTGATTTTAATCACAGACATAAAATCCTCTATTGGCCATTTAGCAGAAGTCCTGTATTACCTGGATAAATGTTTTATGAGGATTTGCCATGTCGATCATGTGTATATTCCCAATGATAGGCAAAGGCTTCGGCCCTGGAGGGAAATTCTTGTACTTGTGTTGTTTCCGATTGTTATACACATAGGTCAAAAATAGGATGACCACAGCGGACAGAAGAATTGTGACGGGGTCCATGTCAAATAAGGGTCTTCCTGCTGAAATATCAAGGGAGGAAATACAAAACATAAGTATTTTTATACAGCTAAATATGTATAATCTTTACACATTCCGAACAACAGCGAAAGATTATTCGTTTGTCCCCTGTGTGTCTGTATATGCCCAATCTCGTCCGATCTTTGAAGCTATAAAGTGTGTGGCCGAGCCAGTACCTGGTGGGAGACCCCCAGGCAGAGCCAGGCCTAACCAATATGATGCATAAGGCAAGATTTTGGCTGGTGCCCCCAAGCACAGCTGCTAATTCCGCCAGTTACCCTGCACCCCTTTCCCAGCACTATCACCTCTCAACCATAGCAGGCCTCATTTTGGTGTTCCTTTCCCCTATATTTTAAATAGGAACAGTCCAAAAATGGGTGTGTTCTTGCTAAGAAGTTGCATGACCACACAATAGTACCCTTAATTCAATTACGCCACACAGTACTGCTACTTTATTCACATTTTATCATGCGATTGTGTCCCTTATTCACGTTACATCACACAGTAGTACCACTTTACCTTATAAACATTACTGCTCACAGTAGTGTCCCTTATTCACATTACATCAAACTGAATTGCTCCTTATTCACATTACACTACACCATATTGCTCGTTAGTCACATTAGACCACACAGTAGTGCCCTTTCTATACAATACACCCCACAGTAGAGAACCTTATACACATGGCCCCTCATTCCGAGTTGATCGATTGCTAGCTACTTTTAGCAGCCGTGCAAAAGCATAGTCTCCACCCACGGGCGGAGTGCATTTTCGCTTTGCAAGTGTGCGAACGTCTTTGCAGCGGAGAGCTGCAAAAACATTTTGTGCAGTTTGAGTAGCTCTGGACTTACTCATCCCTTGTAATCACTTCAATCTTTTTGGTGCCGGAATTGACGTCAAACACCCGCCCTGCAAATGCCTAGACACTCCTGCGTTTTCCCCAAACACTCCCAGAAAACGGTCAGTTGACACCCATAAACGCCCTCTTTCTGTCAATCACCTTGCGATTGGCTGTGCGAATGGATTCTTTCTTAAATCCATAGGACAGCAACGATCCTCTTTGTACCTGTATGACATGCCTGCACATTGCGGTGCATACACATGCACAGTTTTGCCGTTTTTATACCTGATCGCTGTGCTGCGAAAATTGGCAGCGAGCGATCAACTCGGAATGACCCCCATAACGCAACACATTAGTAATGCATTTATACACATAATACCACACAGTAATGCCCCATACACATATGGCACACATTATTAATGTCCTTATAAACATAATGTTCCTTACACATTATGCCAAACTTTATTAATGCCCTTATACACATAATGTCCCTTACACATATGCCGCACATTATTAATGCCCTTATACACATAATGTCCCTTACACATATGCCGAACACTACTGCACAACCAACCCACTCACACGCAGCCCTCACTTGGCTGCTATCACAGTGATTTGTATTGCTATGTGACTAGGATGCACAAGCAGCTTCTGCTGATTAAAATGATATGCATCATGCCTATATTCTGTGTGAGATTGTGACTGTATCTGCAAACGAAATGCTACGTTACAGTGATTTCCAGGAATACACTGCAACATAGCATTTCGTATGCCGATACAGCCACACCCAGAATATAGGCATGCCGCATATCATTTTAATCAGCAGAAGCTGCTTGTGCCTCTAGGCATACCAAATGCCCTAGTCATTATTTTAGTTTGCCTATGCCTAGGGCCGGCTCTGGCCCCAGGGAATACCCAGTGTAGTAGGTCTGGGCCAACGGAACCTTCCATTCTAACGTTTACAGCAGATTCACTATTAGCACCTTTTTTCAGCCTCTCTTGGCACCACTTACTGAGGTAATAAGGGTTACATCCATTAGAACAGGCTTAGGTATCAGAAGTTTCTTTTACCATTTATGATTGCACTGACATTTACATTTTCAGGTGACCGCATTTTCAGGTGACCGCAGCAAGGGATCAGTTTAACCACCCATATGGGAGTACACCCAAACACTCATCTGCAATACGTATATGATCTGTATGCGATGGTCCGCTGATTACAGCCCAACTCTAGGACCTACAGTAAATGTTTCTCCTGCCACTTATTACCCAATTTGGGAACTGAATTGTGAAGCATTTATAATTTAATAGTCATTACTATAAACTCTCACACAAGCTTTACTGTCTGAGTTTTCTTTCTTTGAGGGCTACCATATTTTAATATCCTTAATAAACGTTAAATTTTAAACACATACAATATTTTCCTCTATCCCTTTCAACGAGTGCGCCAACAAAAGGGTTTTTTCTTTTCGCATGCTTAAATCACTCACATTGGAGGCCAGGCTCTGATGGAGAATTTGCACCTAGCATTGGCTAGTTTCAATGTTCCATCCGATGGTAGCATCTATAAACCCACAAAGTAGGAATGTTGCATCTGAAGAAGCATAAAGTGGGCATATCAGTTCCTGCACATTCAGAGGGCTTTTACCAGCATTAGCATAAAAGTGTCGGATGCGACTACGGTAAAATACAGTACGCTAAAGCAGTCGCAGTGTACAGTATTACCCATAATCAGTGCCATCGTGTTTCTGCATTAGGCACACTGAAGACTGATTGACCCATTAAAGCTGATGAGTAATACTGTACACTCAGTGGTACACCCCTGAACTTGCTCATTAATACAAATATCTAGTCAGCCAATCATATCTCAGCAATTCAATGCATACAAGCTTGCAGACATGATCAAGGTGTTCAGCTGTTGTTCAGACTAAACACCACAAATGGAAAGAAATTAGATATCCAAGCACGACCCTGCGTGGAGTCTGTACATTTTCCCAGTGCTTGGGTGGGTTTCCGCTGGGTGCTCCAATCCAAAAATATACTGGTAGGTTCAGGGCTGTAACTAGGTGAGTGCAGGTCCGGATTAAGCCTGGGGGATGCCCGGGTCACTTAAGACAAGGGGGCCCACAGGCGTAATGCGGGGGGAGTGTATTTTAGATTGTGCATACCGCCCAACATGACCCATTCCAGGAGGAATAAAATGCTGTTTACCTGGACTTCCTTCTTAATATACGATTGGTGTCACCTGTGTTGAACTAGTTCATAGATAAGAAAGCCGTTTCAACACAGGTGATTGCAATCATAAGTTACTATAGCATGTTATACCTCCAGGACTGAGTCATGTTAGGATGTATGGATTGTGTATATTACATTTAATCCAACGGAGTATATTAGATATAAACTAATAGTTGAATAATGCCAGGTTACATAGGACCCAGGACACCCAGGCAGGGAGGAGGAGAAGATGGGATCCCTGTGTCACTTCCAGCTCTCTCCACCCTCCTATCTCTCCTCTGGTCAGAAAGCGCAATCGCTAGGTCATAAAACCCGATACCCTGCCTGCAAAGCATACTACCCTGCTCGCATTCTGACTGTCTGGTTCTGCTACTGTGTGAGGGAAAGCTGGCGATGTCGGTGTGCTCAGTCTGGGGGCCCCCTAACAAAGGGGGGCCCGGGGTACTGGATGCCCTGCAACCCCCCCTGAATCTGCATATGGGTGTGTGCAGAGTGTGCCTTGCACACAATGCACTTGTCTGACTGTGTGGACATGTGCTCCGGTGCTGGGATGGTGTGTCCGCTCCGAGCGCCAGGCGAGCAGCGGCATGTGGGGGAGCTTTGTCCCTTGCGGGATACAGCAGAGCACTTCGCTGGGATAGAGTGTCTGATCCCTGCGCTGGTACTACTGTGGTGTCCGGTGCTGGGATCCTGTATGGACTCCCTGCACTGGACTTGAAGCGGCAATGGCCAGTGCCATAGCAGCAGCGCTTTAAACTTGGCGCCATTTTGGCAGCCAAGGAAAAGCGCTGGGCGCACCCTTTCAAATCTGGGTCACTCTGTGAGCCAATCACGGTTCATGGAGCGGCATCAAATGGAAAGTGGCTGCAGCAAGCCAATCAGAGCTACCTGCACCATAGATGGCCCTGCCCCCAGCATCTGACGTCAGACATCGCCGGAAGGGAGAAGAAAAGATGCAGTGGAGGAGAAGAGGAAGCACGGTGGCTGGAGTGGGAAGAAGACGCCGGACGAAGTGCTCCAGTGGCCATGGAAGAGACCAGAAGACTTCGGGCATAAGAGAGGAGAAGACCAGCAGAGGCGGCTGGATGCAGAGAAGAGGCGGCGGTGCTGCTAGCTAGAATGGGTCAGCGGTAGAAGAAAGAAGTAGATGACCAGAGAGGCCTGCAGTGGAGAGAAGCACGAATGCACAGTGAAGCTCCCCACTGCAGCCTCTCCCACCTTGAGGTAGGCCCTTCTAAGGACCTCTGTCTTTCCTCCCTAGGCCACCAGGGATTGGGCATTTGGCCCGTGGGTACAGTCAGGCCCAAGGCCTGTGGGGCACAGTGGGTGGGCACTAGGCCCATGGCCATAATTCAGGCATTAGGCCAGTGGGCATAATAGAGGGCACTATATACCCATTAGGAATACAAGACGACTCTGGGCATTAGGCATAGGTCATCCAACCGACCCCTTGCTAGGTGGGGTCTAGGCCCATGGGTAATTGTCAGACCACAGGCCTGTGTACATGTAGGGGGCACTAGGCCCAGTTTGTCTGTGCCCCTCCCCTAGCTGAATACGATGACTCTGGGTACTAGGTCCAGGTCACACTAAAGTGCCTCAGTCAGGCAGGCTAGAAGCCTGAGCCACCTAATAAGAGTGATCTGGGCATTAGGCCCAGGTCACTCCAGCATAATGTATAAAAGGGAGCTCTGCCTGCCGTATTGTGTAACAGGGGCTATTCCTGGCGTATTGTATAAAATAGGTCTCTACTTTGCGTAATGTGTAAAATGGGGCTCTACCTGGCGTAATGTTGTAAGTGGCGCTACTTTGCGGCGTGATTTGAATAATGGAGACTACTGTACAGCGCAATATGAATTGGTATTAGTTTGTGGCCATGCCCCTTCCCCATTAAGCCACTCCCCTATATTTTCTGTGCGTACCGACTGACCCTCTTTTATATATGGGGGGGAAGGAATGTAACAATGCTGTTTTTTGCACACAGAGCTAAAATGTCTAGTTCAGACACTGAGTAGGTTAATCGACTCCCAACAAAAAATTAACCTTGTGTGTGCGCATGTACGTGTGGTAGGGAACATAGACTCCACAGGGGCAGAATGGGCAAATATTCTCTGTCAAGCACTGCAGAATGGGTGGTCTTCAGTTTCCAGCTGTTGGGATCCCGATGCACAGTATATCGGCGTTGGAATCCCGACAGACGTCATACCGACACTTTATCTCCCTCTTGGGGGTCCACAACCCCCCTGGAGGGAGAATAAATAGCGTAGCATGCCACCTTGCCCATAGCGTGGCGAGCCCGCAAGGGGCTCATTTGCACTTGCCACGCTGTCGGTATGCCGGCGGTCGGGATTCCGGCACCAGTACGCTGGTCGTCGGGAGCCCAGCCGCCGGCATAGTAGTACACCCCTGCATAATATGTGTATGCTAGAATGTGTGTAAAGAACTGGTAAAAAATAAAAATCGACTGATCTACTGTGAGTGACTTTGACCATTGAAGGATTGGTGGTGCCAGGCAACTTGTTTGAGTATCTGTCAATCTCCTGGGGTGGCTAATAAAATTGCAAACACAGCACAAGGGGAGGGGCTATTAGATCTGACTCACTGAGGGGTGTGGCTTGTGCAGGGTCAGGTGACCTATCCAGATGTTTCCCCAGCACCCAACTTGGAGCAGCGGAAGATCTAGCCAGATAACATGCAGGGGAACATGCTTGTGAGGGACTGCTGGGCTGGGCAAGGTGAGGCACAAGGCTGGCCCACTCATCTCTTGTGGGAAACATACCCCAATGCCATGGGGAGGAAACAGATTACACCCAACAAGTTTTTGGCAATTTATGCAGAGATTCTGCAACATGCTTTAATTCATTTTATGGTGGGCATCTTTTCCCAGTGGCACCACAAGGCATGGCACCAACTAGTGATAAGCATTAGTAGTAGCTCATGTAATCATGATCAGTGGTGAAAAAGAAGGGATTATATCTCTGGATAGGAATAGTTTAGTCATCACTTGTGTTTTTAGATTTTATTTTTTGGATTACACAGCAATGATACTGCTACCACATAAGAGTTTTTCCTGCGATGAACTGGTTAATAGGTTACCTTTTATTGCAGCATACGGTAATGTTGGTATACAAGAATTCACCCCCAGATACCGGATCACCACATCAGACTAGTCTATCTATTCTCATAAATGATGAAAAAAGCAATTGATTTATGGTCTAACAACAAGGTACAGTATAGGCAATTTACTGCATATTTAGAATGGTCACTGGAGCCCATTATAGAATTTGCATATATTATGAATAATAGTGCAACTGTTAGGACTCGCCTTGTCGGGGTTCATTTTGATTGCCCTTGCAAGTGCACATTTCTAAGAAGTAATGCACAAGTGGTAGAGAGCACACACTTGAGGGTGAGACAGAGGCAAGGGTTTACACAGTATACTCTGAATGCTAGGTTCACACACAGTAAAGCATAGCATGATGTATGGTGCAAAAACAGAATCTGAATAATGATGGTACAATCGGTTCAATTATGACAAGTCCAGAAATAATAGTATAATACTGCAGGCAGGGGGGTGCACAGACCATACTTACCTACTTTGAATTTCTCCTCTCTGGGAGAAGCCTGGAGAGGAGACAATGCAGGAGACATCGGGGGGGAAGGGCCGTGCTGTGACATCATCAAGCCCCACCCCCAGATCAGGAAAGTGTCACGATTTTTGGACCCACTGTAAGGGGGCGGAGCTAAAATTAAGCCATTTGCATCATTTGAACCCCTCCCCACGGACCCATGAATACGGAGGAGCATGTCTCCATCCTGCCCGCATCAGTAGGGTGCGGGCTGGATGCGGGAGACCTGCCTACTCTTCCGGAGGTGCGGGGGATTGGGGGGCTAACCCAAAAAACGAGAGCCTCCCACAGCTTCCGGGAGAGTAGGCAAGTACAGTATGGCACACACTGGCATAGCACAAAATAGCAGACTTGGGAGCTCATTTATCAACAAGTGAAAACTTGTTACAAATGATAACTTATTCCATATGATAAATGGCTCTCCAGCCAATGAGCTCCCAACTGTCATTTTTCAAACACATCACAGTTAAGAGCTGAACTCATGACAGTTATTAGCTGATTGGCTGGAGCACCATTGATCATATAGAGTATACCAGGTAGGCACTCAATACCACAGAAGCATTCATTAATAAAAATACAATTGAATACATATAATAAAAAAATCATAACATTCAGGGGCAAATGCAGGATTTACTGTGGGGGGTTTCTATATTATATATACCACAACACACTTTAAAACAAACAAATACAGTGCACACATACAGTACCCGGAAGCTGCAGAGGACACAGTGAGGAAGACATACGGAGTTGCTATGCATGAGCAGCTCCCTCTCACTGACTGGCGCGGTGTAGGGAGACTGCTGGTAAGACCTCCCTGCAGCGGTAGCTGCGATCTCAGCTTTTCTCCGTCTCTAAAAAGCAAATTCAGTCCATCAAGGGTTGGGGGTTCTGTGCAACCAGAAACCCCCCCTCCGTGCGCTACTGACATTAAATTCTAAATAATCAATTGAGTCACAAGGTATCTCTCAGACTCCTATAGATATTTGGTATGCATGACAGGGGTATTCCTGGAGTTTGAGATGGTACTAATATAAATAGTCAAGCACTGAATGGATGTTCGAATATATTTACCACTGTCAGTTGTTGCAAACGGAGACTCTCAGTATAGATTCAATCCGTCTCTATGCTAAATCCATATACAGTAGCGGACCAAGTGGACAAACAGAAAGAGTGCAGACTAGCCTGTGAAACAGTGTGAAGCTGTAATGGACTTACAGCAGACTCGCAGCAGGAAGAAAGCTGTATAGAAGTACAGATTCTGAGCAGACTGGGAGCTGAACTGGAAGCCAGGAACAGGATTGATCAGGCAGAAGCTTAACAGCAAAGAGACCCCACTTGCAGCATACGCTAGAGAAGCCTCAGGAAACTTGAACTGATGATTTGTCACTGAGTGCACAGAAAAGCTGGCCAATATAAACAGGAGTAACAGGTTCAGCTCATTCGTCAATTGCCTCCAGCTGCAGAGAGACAAACCATGGAGTGCTGTTAGCACCAGCAGAACTAATGGCCCTCATACCGAGTTGTTCGCTCGCAAGCTGCTTTTAGCAACATTGCACACGCTAAGCCGCCGCCTACTGGGAGTGAATCTTAGCTTCTTAAAATTGCGAACGAAAGATTCTCAAAATTGCGAATACACACCTCTTAGCAGTTTCTGAGTAGTTCCAGACTTACTCGGCATCTGCGATCAGTTCAGTCAGTTTTGTTCCTGGTTTGACGTCACAAACACACCCAGCATTCGCCCAGACACTCCTCCGTTTCTCCAGCCACTCCCGCATTTTTTCCAGAAATGTTAGCGTTTTTTCGCACACATCCATAAAACGGCCTGTTTCCGCCCAGAAACACCCACTTCCTGTCAATCACATTACGATCGCCAGAACGAAGAAAAAAACGTGAGTAAAATTCCTAACTGCATAGCGAATTTACTTGGCGCAGTCGCAGTGCGAACATTGCACATGCGCACTAAGCGGAAAATCGCTGCGATGCAAAGAAATTTACAGAGCGAACAACTCGGAATGACCACCAATGTACAATAGTAAAGCTCCACATTGTGCACGCTTGCTGGATGCAGCCTGTGGTGTAGAAATACAGAGCCTTCACCAAAACTCAAGATAAACCAAATGTAATTTCACAAAACTGTCACACAGGGATTCAATACAAACTTCTTACACATTAAGAATAATTTCCAGTAGAACAAGTACATTGATTTCCTTGATGCTGAAACTCAGGAGAATAAAAACACACTGCAATACTGCTTAAAAGAGAACTCTTGTTTATTGAAAGCGCTGCACTCACATTTTAAATAAATCAGGTAGGTGAAATCGCACCAGCAGAACTGCAGAACCACTTGTGAAAACTAAAAATGATACTGCAGGAATCAACACTGGGAGATCAAACACCACTGGAGGAAGATTGGTACTGCCGTGGATTGTAACTGAAACCGCATTTCAGAAGTGATAAAGACTGTCTCCGATACAGAGCATAGTTTGGTGTTACTGACCTTCATCACACAAGGGGTTTCTGTATTTGCAAGGAGTTTCCTGCATATAGATGTAGACTATTACCACTTTCAGATCACAAATGCCGGGTCACACCCGGGAACTGGAAACGGGTCCTTCCCGGGTGCGACCTGGTACTGGACCCATAGAACTGGGTTCCCGACTCGGCAATATGCGGGGTCGGGTTGCCATCGGGGGCAGGGACCATGGGGGCATCGGGGTGGTGCTGGGAGATGAGATCATCTCCACGCTACTTCTCCCTATGCTGTGGTCAGGTACCGGATTACATCGACCCAGGTAATTCATTTACACTGAGACCCGTGTTGACCTCGCAATATACCTGGTCGATACCGGATTATTTGTGCGGTGTGAAAGGGGTATATATGATGTACTTCCAAAATATAGTAATAATTGGTGTGGGCTGATGCCTTCAAGCATAAGATCTGCTGTTGTACTGACCAGTTTCTGTTTATTAGCAGAGAGTTTAAGCTGGCCAAAGGGCTGGCAACCTTAAAAATAAAAATGTTTCCTGTCTAGGGTAATTGTGATATTTCAATGTTTGGACCATGCGTAAGAACCTAGAGGACAAAAGGGTTAGTACAGTATAGTGGGTTTTAAAAACCTGTTAGTCCTTTCTCCCCAAGCTTTTGTGGCCAGTCTGATTTTTTACCAACAACTTTCTGCAACAAACTGTTTCCATTTTGTTAGTTGTTAAGAAGAAAAAAAGTGTTTATTTTATATATGTTAACAAAATATATAAACAAAATATATATTACTGCACCACTGTACAATGCCCACATGAACCATCAAGTCCGTGTGTGTGTGTGTGTGTGTGTGTGTGTGTGTGTGTGTGTGTGTGTGTGTGTGTGTGTGTGTGTGTGTGTAAATTTGGATTGGCCTCCCCAGCCATTGACTCACTGCACATCACTGCTCCCTATTTATTATCTGAAGGCTATAGCAGTTGAAGCTGTATTGTGCTGCACTGCTGGTATTGTACTAGGATCACATTTGATTATGACCACATACAGATGTGTCCTCATACAGCTATCTTCAGTATATCGGCCCTCATTCCGAGTTGATCGGTCGCAAGGCGAATTTAGCAGAGTTACACACGCTAAGCCTACGCCTACTGGGAGTGTATCTTAGCTTCTTAAAATTGCGACCGAAGTAATCGCAATATTGCGATCACAAACTACTTAGCAGTTTTAGAGTAGCTCCACACTTACTCTGCCTGTGCGATCAGTTCAGTGCTTGTCGTTCCTGGTTTGACGTCACAAACACACCCAGCGTTCGCCCAACCACTCCCCCGTTTCTCCGGCCACTCCTGCGTTTTTTCCGGAAACGGTAGCGTTTTCAGCCACACGCCCCTAAAACGCCGTGTTTCCGCCCAGTAACACCCATTTCCTGTCAATCACACTACGATCGCCGGAGCGAAGAAAAAGCCGTGAGTAAAAATACTTTCTTCATAGCAAAATAACTTGGCGCAGTCGCAGTGCGAACATTGCGCATGCGTACTAAGCGGATTTTCACTGCGATGCGATGAAAAAGAACGAGCGATCAACTCGGAATGAGGGCCATCATGCGGCACAACATGTCTGGTGTGAGTGAGCTGACAGGTCCCGTGCAACTTTGCACGTATTTGGCATCTATTTTTGCCAAAACATACATCTTTGTCGAAATGTAATGCATATAGGAAGCACCAGGAGACTGTGCTGATTAATTTGATATGTGACACTTGTATACAGGTATCTGTGTATGTGACATAGCCAGATTAAGGGGGGGCTGCAGGAGATACTGTAACCCTGGCCCCTCTCTGTCAGGGGCCCCCCTAGCTGGAGCAAACAAACATCACTAGCTAGTCTCGTGCAGCAGCGGAACCAGGTAGTCCTCCTAAATCCTGTCCCAGTGTGTAAGTAGTACAGAAGCTGCTGCTATTCTTGCATGTGAAAAGATAAATTATAGATTACATTTTTCTATGTGTATTTTTAATTTGTTTAATTTGTTTTTGTTCCACTACAAGAAAACGTTATAAAATATTAAAATTGTGAAGGACAGCTCTTCCGATAAGAGATGTCCTTTGCAATCTCTGGCGGGCCATGGACTTCCGGGTTTATGACCCGGGATTCGATCTGTGCATGCGCAGAGTGACGGGGCGGCTGCAGGGAATGCTCGGGGGATCTGATTGGATCCTTCACACCAATGCTGCGGAGAGAAAAAGGTGGCGTTCCCCTTCCCGGCGGCCGGCAGTTAGTACATTCGAGAAAATGCTCAAACTGAGGTTTTACCACATTTTCCGTTTAGTACATCCCACCCAGTGTCTATATATGGAGACTGATTTATATTTGAGTGCGGCTGCATACGCAGTGCTGTGATGCCGCTGATTTTTTCCATGCCAAGTTTCATTGTGGAATCTTTATTACCTATGGTGAGAAGCTTCTAATACCCCTTTTACACTCGCACTCCCGGGTCACTTCCGGGATGCTTCCCGGGATGCATCCCAGGATGCATTCCCGGGACTGACCCCTTTCACATTGCACTAAGACCTGGGATCGACCCGGGACAGCCCCATTTACACTGATCCCGGGATATCCCTGCAAATGCATTAGTATGTCATTAGAAATGGCCTTGGGCTCAGAAAAGATGACATCAGCTTTTCTGAGCCCAAGAAAGCTCCAATCCGAGTCCTTTTAACAGTCCCGGGATAGTGAATCCCGGGACGGACCCTTTCACACTACCCAGCTTCCCGGGACGGTCCCGGGTTCAACCCTGCTTTTGACCTGGGATGGAATCCCGGGATGCTCGTCCCGGGAAATTGTCCCTGTACCCATTTACACTGAGAAGAATCCCGGGATGATGCGCGTTCACGTGCAATATCCCGGGATTTTTCTGCGAGTGTAAAAGGGGTATAAATGGTATTCAAGTGCAAAGAGAAGTTCCAGTACAAACCTCATGAAGCTGAGACTTCTACAGGGCTGTTTACAGGGGCAGATTGGGATGCAGGGACCCCGGATCAAATACCTGCCAGCCAGGGCCCCTACTCTCCTCATTGGTCATTCTCCCCCTACGCATTGCTACATGAGCAGAAGTTCATTAAAGCCAGAGCCGCAGTAATTTCCTGTGCTCGCAGCTTCCTGCACACATCGTTCACTGAAGTCCTCCAGTCCTTTTAGCTCCGTCTCCACTAGCTCCAGTGCTGTCATTCTCCTCACCTTGTCTGTACTGCTCCTGAGTGCCGAGTATCGAGTGTGGAGCTGGCTGGTGAGTTGACTGTGGTGGGACAGCAGCTTCTGGGTGAGCACTTGGGAAGTGGGACAGTGGACGTGTTAGTGTATTAGTGTGTGTGTGAGGGGAAGGGGGTGCTGGTGGTAAGAGACAGTGGCCGCAGGAGTTTGAGGGGTGGGTAGCAAGAAACTGCTGGGTGAGAGCTGGGGGGGTTGCATTATAAATGTAAAATTAACAATATAATACCAAGGGATACTATTAATGTAACAGGAGGATGTTTGCCATCCTCCTATTTAAATTAATACACAGGATGAATACATTATTGTAATATATTGTGTTAACATATTACAAAAAAATATTTATCCTGTGTCTTCATTTAAATAAGATGATGCTAACAGGAGCGGTTCTTGGTGCGGGTAAGTATAGGGTTTTTGTGTGTGTGTGTGTGTGTGTGTGTGTGTGTGTGTTTGTTAGTGGCTACTAAGGGGCACAGCAACAGGGGGCACAACTACTGGGGACACAGCGACAGGGGGCACAACTACTGGGGGCACAGCAACTTATTGTATTATACTGGCCTGGCGACAGGGGGCACAACTACTGTGGCACAGCTACAGGGGGCACAGTGACAGGGGGCACAACTACTGGGGGCACAACTTTTGGGGAAAATCTACTGGGGGCATAGCTATAGGGGGCACAACTACTGGGGCAAATCTACTGGGGGCATAGCTACAGGGGGAAAATCTACTGGGCGCACAGCTACTGGGGGCATAGCTACAGGGGACAAATCTACTGGGGGAAAATCAACTGGGGGGCACAACTACTGGGGGCAAATCTACTGGGGAAACAACTACTGGGGCATAACTACTGGGGCATCCCCTGTGAAGCCACGCCCCTAATTTTTTACACTTGCCTTCGGCGTGCACTAACTGTTTTACAGGTGTGGGGGGGGGGGGGTCGCCAGTGGAAACTTTCACACTTGGCACCACAAGGAGTAGAACTAACCCTGGATGATAAACCAGAAGTCATTATTGTTTATTAGTCATCTCATGCAACATTAATAGTACCTGGTTCTTTGAATGGGTTCAGCATGATTTGCCGATGGACGGGATGTCGGATGTCATTATACCGACAGCAGCATTCCATCCATCGGTATCCCAACAGCCCCCCATTAAGCCCCCCAACTCTCTCCTTTTCCCCACCCTAACCCTCCCCGCTAGGTGCCTACACATACCCAAACCCTCCCTTGTGGGTGCCTAATCCTAACCCTCTTTTCCCTGCTGCCTAAACCTAACCCCCACCCGCTAGGTGCCTAATCCTAACCAATCCTGCTAAGTGCCCAACCCTCCCTCCCCAGTTAGTAAGCTTAACCTTCCCGTCCCTAAGCCCTAAACCCCCCCTCCCCCCCAAACGACGGGACACGATCACGTCCTGCTGAATGCTGAATGGATTGAGATTCCAGGCATCCATATTTCAATGCCGGGATCCCATGTCCTGTCTGTATTTCAACACCAGTGTTCTTGCTGTGGATGGGATTCCAGCGTCTGTATTTTGAGTGCCTGGATCCCGTCCATCGGTATCGGGATCCTGACTACATCCCCTTGGAACAGTGAGAGCAGGGACACAGATACTGATATATAGAGGTATATATACAGTGGCCACTATTGTGCGGACATTACTGTGTAATGGGTACTACCATTGTGTAAGCATAATGTGTAAAGGGCACTACTACTGTGTGGACAAAATGCGTAAGGAGCATTGTGTTTCATAATGTGCATAAGGGGCAGGGCTGTACCTAGGTCTGTGCCAGAGGTGCCTTGCCCACAGTGCATATGGAATGTGGGCGCACCTTCTGGCAGCATCACCTGCATGGCCGCTTGATTAATCAGCGCCGCCTGCATCCTGTTGCTGCAGCACTGCACTCCTGTCCCCAGCCTGGCCACCGCTGCCCGCACCACCCTGCCACTGCCTGCACGCCGCTACTCCCCGCCATTTACCGCAGCCTTCCGCTGGCCACACAGCACCATCCCCCGCTAATCAATTCCATTTCTGCTGGCTGTGTGGATGGAAGCAGGGTAACTTTAGTTGCTCTATGTGCAGCTATAACTTTACTTATAGAACCCAGCTTGACCGTCAAATGAAATCACACAAGTTAGGAAAAGATCAAGGGCCTAATTCAGGTCTGATCACAGCAGCAAATTTGTTAGCTAATGGGCAAAACCATGTGCAGTGCAGGGGGGGGGGGGGGGGGAGATATAACATGAGCACTTTTTTTTTAGTAAGCCACATCGCAAATTTACTAAAAAAGAAAAAATGTCAAAAAATAACGCAGTTTGCCCTGTGATAATCGTGCCAGCTCCGGCTGACGAGATCACAGGGCAGCACTGCGATCTGCAGCCTTTGCCCAGCTTTCTCTGTCCCTGGCAGAGAAAGCTGTGCGGGACCCAGCTCCAGTGATCAGCTATGTGTGTCCAATGGACACACAAGATGTTCACAGTGTAAAAAGAAACAAAAAAGTTTAAAAATAACCTCCATACTCCCCTGTCCAGGAGACGGTGTCCGCTGCTGCGGTGAGCGCTGCCGGGCGACGAGTCCCCCATGTGCTGCGATGTGACCCCAGTGCAGTAAAGTGATGCTGCAAAGCTAAATAGGCTCCTAAATCCCCTAAATGTATGCCTGGTCCATCACCAAACTCCACCCCCTCTACAGACCCCATCCCCATTAGGGCTGCTTCTAGAATTTTACAGGGCTGGTTTTCCAACTCAATCCGCCCCTGGCTGTTTATGTGCATCAGCTGCGGCATTACAAAAGTTTGAAACTTTATTTACACATGAAATGGAAAACAATTAGTGAACTGACTTACAGCATCTGTGTAAAATGCAACAGGCATGCAAGTCCTACCAACTTCTAATGGGAGAATAGTGCTATAAAAATTAGAGATGAGCGGATTCGGTTTTACTCGGTTTTACTCGGTTCTCAAAACGACATCTTATTGGCTCACGGATGTCACATGTTTTGGATAGCCAATAAGATTCGGTTTTGAGAACCGAGTAAAACCGAGTAAAACCGAATCCGCTCATCTCTAATAAAAATAAAATCATTAGCACAATTACTAATATTAATACTAGGACAAAATATATATATGCTTAAAAGCAAACTGCACTCCAGGACATGTGAAACAGGAAGCTCAGGCATCCCTTAGACTAATAGGCCCTACACACTGGGCGATAATAGTCAAAGATATGAACGATCTCATTCATTAATGAACGAGATACCGTTCATATCTTTGGGGGTAATTCCAAGTAGTGATGTGCACCGGACATTTTTCGGGTTTTGTGTTTTGGTTTTGGATTCGGTTCCACGGCCGTGTTTTGGATTCGGACGCGTTTTGGCAAAACCTCCCTGAAATTTTTTTATCGGATTCGGGTGTGTTTTGGATTCGGGTGTTTTTTTACAAAAACCCCTCAAAAACAGCTTAAATCATAGAATTTGGGGGTCATTTTGATCCCATAGTATTATTAACCTCAATAACCATAATTTCCACTCATTTTCAGTCTAGTCTGAACACCTCACACCTCACAATATTATTTTTAATCCTAAAATTTGCACCGAGGTCGCTGGATGACTAAATTAAGGGCGACCCAAGTCGCCGACACAAATACCTGGCCCATCTAGGAGTGGCACTGCAGTGTCAGACAGGATGGCAGATTTAAAACATAGTCCCCAAACAGCACATGATGCAAAGAAAAAAAGAGGTGCACCAAGGTCGCTGGATGGCTAAGCTAAGTGACCCAAGTGGCCGACACAAACACCTGGCCCATCTCGGAGTGGCACTGCAGTGTCAGACAGTATGGCACTTAAAAAAAATAGTCCCCAAACAGCACATGATGCAAAGAAAAAAGAGGCGCAATGAGGTAGCTGTGTGAGTAAGCTAAGCGACCCAAGTGGCCGACACAAACACCTGGCCCATCTAGGAGTGGCACTGCAGTGTAAGACAGGATGGCACTTCAAAAAAATAGTCCCCAAACAGCACATGATGCAAAGAAAAAAGAGGCGCAATGAGGTAGCTGTGTGACTAAGCTAAGCGACCCAAGTGGCCGACACAAACACCTGGCCCATCTAGGAGTGGACTAGACAAGGGGCGATCGGGCACTGGTAAAGTTAATACTGAGTTGATAATATGAAACCAAAAATTGGACAATGTGAACTCCAAAATAGGAGAGTAGAAGAAAAAACTAAGTTTTTTACTTCAATAAATAATGTTGTCCTGCTTGGTGGTGCGCCCAGAGCCAGAGAGTAACATTGTGAAGAGAAGGGAGAGAAAGAAGGCTCTTGTGTGGGCGCACTCTTGAGAAGAAAGGAAAATTCTTAACACATATAGAGAGAAATACTTAAAACATAACTTTTAATATTAACATTTATAATGAAAGTTACCCATATGAATGATCCATATCAAAAAAGAGAGAGAAGAGAAATGTGAGAATGAAAATGAATAAAATGTTCTGGTCTGTTTAATTACACACGATAATTGGGATGGTGGTAGATATTAATTCGTCTAACCGCCAATTCCCCGACCAGCACAGATTGTCTGTGTTAATGGAACCAAAGAGTGATCATAAAAATTATTAGATAAGTAAGTCCCACATGGGCTACTTAATTCGACAATTCAGTGATCTCCTGCGTTCAAAAGAGCTGGACTATCTAATGTAAGCCACAAAATTTAATGGTCAGCCTCAAAAAAGAGTGGGACTTACTTATCTAATAATTTTTATGATCACTCTTTGGTTCCATTAACACAGACAATCTGTGCTGGTCGGGGAATTGGCGGTTAGACGAATTAATATCTACCACCATCCCAATTATCGTGTGTAATTAAACAGACCAGAACATTTTATTCATTTTCATTCTCACATTTCTCTTCTCTCTCTTTTTTGATATGGATCATTCATATGGGTAACTTTCATTATAAATGTTAATATTAAAAGTTATGTTTTAAGTATTTCTCTCTATATGTGTTAAGAATTTTCCTTTCTTCTCAAGAGTGCGCCCACACAAGAGCCTTCTTTCTCTCCCTTCTCTTCACCATCTAGGAGTGGCACTGCAGTGTCAGGCAGGATGGCACTTCAAAAAAATAGTCCCCAAACAGCACATGATGCAAAGAAAAAAAGAGGTGTACCAAGGTCGCTGGATGGCTAAGCTAAGCGACCCAAGTGTCCGACACAAACACCTGGCCCATCTAGGAGTGGCACTGCAGTGTCAGGCAGGATGGCACTTCAAAAAAATAGTACCCCAAACAGTACATGATGCAAAGAAAAATGAAAGAAAAAAGAGGTGCAAGATGGAATTGTCCTTGGGCCCTCCCACCCACCTTTATGTTGTATAAACAGGACATGCACACTTTAACAAAACCATCATTTCAGCGACAGGGTCTGCCACACAACTGTGACTGAAATGATTGGTTGGTTTGGGCCCCCACCAAAAAAGAAGCAATCAATCTCTCCTTGCACAAACTGGCTCTACAGAGGCAAGATGTCCACCTCCTCCTCATCGTCCGATTCCTCACCCCTTTCACTGTGTACATCACCCTCCTCACAGATTATTAATTCGTCCCCACTGGAATCCATCATCTCAGGTACCTGTGTACTTTCTGGAGGCAATTGCTGGTGAATGTCTCCACGGAGGAATTAATTATAATTCATTTTGATGAACATCATTTTCTCCACATTTTCTGGAAGTAACCTCGTACGCCGATTGCTGACAAGGTGAGCGGCTGCACTAAACACTCTTTCGAAGTCCACACTGGAGGGTGGGCAACTTAGGTATAATAAAGCCAGTTTCTGCAAGGGCCTCCAAATTGCCTCTTTTTCCTGGCAGTATACGTACGGACTGTCTGACGTGCCTACTTGGATGCGGTCAGTCATATAATCCTCCACCATTCTTTCAATGGTGAGAGAATCATATGTAGTGACAGTAGACGACATGTCAGTAATCGTTGGCAGGTCCTTCAGTCCGGACCAGATGTCAGCACTCGCTCCAGACTGCCCTGCATCACCACCAGCGGGTGGGCTCGGAATTCTTAGCCTTGTCCTCGCACCCACAGTTGCGGGAGAATGTGAAGGAGGAGCTGTTGACAGGTCACGTTCTGCTTGACTTGACAATTTTGGCCCTCATTCCGAGTTGTTCGCTCGTTTTTTTTCATCGCATCGCAGTGAAATTCCACTTAGTACGCATGCGCAATGTTCGCACTGCGCCTGCGCCAAGTTATTTTGCTATGAAGATAGTATTTTTACTCACGGCTTTTTCCTCGCTCAGGCGATCGTAGTGTGATTGACAGGAAATGGGTGTTACTGGGCGGAAACACAGCGTTTTAGGGGCGTGCGGCTGAAAACGCTACCGTTTCCGGAAAAAATGCAGGAGTGGCCGGAGAAACGGTGGGAGTGCCTGGGCGAACGCTGGGTGTGTTTGTGACGTCAACCAGGAACGACAAGCACTGAACTGATCGCACAGGCAGAGTAAGTCTGAAGCTACTCTAAAACTGCTACGAGGTTTGTGATCGCAATATTGCGATTACTTCGGTCGCACTTTTAAGGTGCTAAGATACACTCCCAGTAGGCGGCGGCTTAGCGTGTGTAACTCTGCTACATTCGCATTGCGACCGATCAACTCGGAATGAGGGCCAATTTTCTGACCAGCAGGTCTTTGAACCTCTGCAGACTTGTGTCTGCCGGAAAAAGAGATATAACGTAAGTTTTAAATCTAGGATCGAGCACGGTGGCCAAAATGTAGTGCTCTGATTTCAACAGATTGACCACCCGTGAATCCTGGTTAAGCGAATTAAGGGCTCCACCCACAAGTCCCACATGCCTAGCGGAATCACTCTGTTTTAGCTCCTCCTTCAATGTGTCCAGCATCTTCTGCAAAAGCCTGATGAGGGGAATGACCTGACTCAGGCTGGCAGTGTCTGAACTGACTTCACGTGTGGCAAGTTCAAAGGGTTGCAGAACCTTGTACAATGTTGAAATCATTCTCCACTGCGCTTGAGTCAGGTGCATTCCCCCTCATTTGCCTATATCGTGGGCAGATGTATAGGCTTGAATGGCCTTTTGCTGCTCCTCCATCCTTTGAAGCATATAGAGGGTTGAAATCCACCTCGTTACCACCTCTTGCTTCAGATGATGGCAGGGCAGGTTCAGGAGTGTTTGCTGGTGCTCCAGTCTTCGGCACGCGGTGGCTGAATGCCGAAAGTGGCCCGCAATTCGGGCCACCGACAGCATCTCTTGCACGCCCCTATCGTTTTTTAAATAATTCAGCACCACCAAATTCAATGTATGTGCAAAACATGGGACGTGCTGGAATTTGCCCAGATGTAATGCACGCACAATATTGCTGGCGTTGTCCGATGTCGCAAATCCCCAGGAGAGTCAATTTGGGGTAAGCCATTCTGCGATGATGTTCCTCAGTTTCCGTAAGAGGTTGTCAACTGTGTGCCTCTTCTGGAAAGCGGTGATACAAAGTGTAGCCTGCCTAGGAACGAGTTGGCGTTTGCAAGATGCTGCTACTGGTGCCGCCACTGCTGTTCAAGCTGCGGGAGGCAATGTATCTACCCAGTGGGCTATCACAGTCATTTCATCCTGAGTCTGCCCTGCTCCACTTGTCCACATGTCCGTGGTTAAGTGGACATTGGGTACAACTGCATTTTTTAGGACACTGGTGACTCTTTTTCTGAGGTCTGTGTACATTTTTGGTATCGCCTGCCTAGAGAAATGGAACCTAGATGGTATTGGGTACCGGGGACACAGTATCTCAATCAAGTCTGTAGTTGCCTGTGAATTATCGGTGGATACCGGAAACACGTTTCTCACCGCCCAGGCTGCCAAGGCCTGATTTAACCACTTTGCAGCAGGATGACTGCTGTGATATTTCATCTTCCTCGCAAAGGACTGTTGGACAGTCAATTGCTTACTGGAAGTAGTACAAGTGGTCTTCCGTCTTCCCCTCTGGGATGACGATCGACTCCCAGCAGCAACAACAGCAGCGCCAGCAGCAGTAGGCATTACACTCAAGGATGCATCGGAGGAATCCCAGGCAGGAGAGGACTCGTCAGACTTGCCAGTGACATGGCCTGCAGGACTATTGGCTTTCCTGTGTAAGGAGGAAATTGACACTGAGGGAGTTGGTGGTGTGGTTTGCAGGAGCTTGGTTACAAGAGGAAGGGATTTAGTGCTCCGTGGACTGCTTCCTCTGTCATCCAAAGTTTTTAAACTTGTCACTTATGATGAATGCGCTGCAGGTGAAGTATAAGGGAGGATGTTCTGAGGTGGTTAACGCCCTTATCCCTACTTATTACAGCTTGACAAAGGCAACACACGGCTTGACACCTGTTGTCCGCATTTGTGTTAAAATAATTCCACACCGAAGAGGTGATTTTTTTTGTAATTTGACCAGGCATGTCAATGGCCATATTCCTCCCAGGGACAACAGGTGTCTCCCCAGGTGCCTGACTTAAACAAACCACCTCACCATCAGAATCCTCCTTGTCAATTTCCTCCTCAGCGCCAGCAACACCCTCATCCTGGTGTACTTCAACAGTGACATCTTCCATTTGACTATCAGGAACTGGACTGCGGGTGCTCCTTCCAGCACTTGCAGGGGGCGTGCAAATGGTGGAAGGCACCACCTCTTCCCATCCAGTATTGGGAAGGTCAGGCATCACAGCCGACACAATTGGACTCTCCGTGGGGATTTGTGATTTAGAAGAATGCACAGTTCTTTGCTGTGCTTTTGCCAGCTTAAGTCTTTTCGTTTTTCAGGCGAGAGGATGAGTGCTTTCATCCTCATGTGAAGCTGAACCACTAGCCATGGACATAGGCCAGGGCCTCAGCCGTTCCTTGCCACTCCGTGTCGTAAATGGCATATTGGCAAGTTTACGCTTCTCCTCAGACAGTTTTAATTTTGATTTTTGGATCATTTTACTGAACTTTTGTGTTTAGCAGGCAGAGATCCGCATAGGCTCGAAGCTACATAAGCACCCGGAATTTTTGTGACAGTTATTAAGGATAGGCAGGGCTAGCCTTAGTGATGGGCAGTTGTGGTCAGGTGACTTATGGTGCCTATTAGGGATGAGTAGGAGGAGTATAGGCAGGGGTATATAAGCATGGGATTAGGCAGCAATCTTCCTCTTGCCAGTTTTTCTTGGATGTGGTAAGGTGTATTTAAAGTACAGCTGTAGTGTTTGCCTCCTTTCGCCCTCTAATTTAATTGCACACTGTTCCGGTTTATTTACTATCCCCTTGCTGGTGCTATGCCCCGTCCTCGTAGGTCAGCGCCCCCTCCCCGCCGCCTGGCTGAGGCCGCCCGTCCGCTCGCAGCGGCTGGCTACCGCCAGCCGCATGTGCTCGGATCCCCCCCCCCGCGCTGCACCGCCCGCTGGAGACATTGTGCTGCTCTCCACGGGCGGCGGGGTCTCGCCTTCGACTGCCGCTCCCGGAGCCCGGCGTGGCAGAAGTGCCGCGCACGTCGGGTCTCGGGCCTCTATGGGCGGTCAGGCTCTTTTCCTCATAGCCGCGGTGAGTGCGTCCGGGGACCCGTCGAGCGGGCCCCGCGACGCCGCTCAAAAGTTGCGTGCTGCCGGGGCTCTCAGCAGCCGGCTCCCCTGCGGGGGCATGGCTGGTACAAGATGTAATCACGTTGCCAACAACGTCAGGCGCATTTCGGGGGGCGGGGCCCGCGCTCACACACACTTATGGGGGTGGTTTGGATACCCTTTTCCCCCCGCCATTCCCATGGTTTCCACCGCTGCGGTGGGCATGGGGTTGCCAGGTGTAGGCGTGCAGGCATCTGGGATTCTCACGGGGGCGCTCCCGGTGTCCCAGATCCTGCTGCCGCCGGTTAGTGGCCTGTGGCCCAGTGAGGTGACGCCATCTGCTGGCCAACTCATGGTACAGCAGATGGGGTCAGGGCACATTTCCATGGCCGCTTCAGTTGCATCCCGGGATGGTGCGTATCACGCGGCGCCCGGGGGTTCCCTGCCGGCTGCATCGGTGTCGGTTGCCTGGTCGGGTGCGCTGCAATTCCCGGTCATGACTTCCGGGGCGGCACCTGATGTCCGAGGGGGTCGGGTCCCTTGGTCGTCCCCTTACCTGCCACCGGCATTTACGCACTCGCTGGATAAGGTGACATCTTGGCCTGCGCCGAGTGGTCCGGGGTTTGCCCCGTTTGCAGGTTCTTACACCGGCGGTTTTACTCCCGGCGCTCGCCCACAGACGCCTTACTGGGCGGCGCCGTTTTCTCAGGCTCCATTTAACTGGCACTCTGGTTTTACCGCCCCGGCTTTAGGTGCGGCCGGGGGCTCGGCGAGCGCTGCGGCTGTGGACGTGCCTGCCCCCCGTTCCCAGACCACACTTTCTGCTTCTCCCCCTCCGTTGCCTCCGGTTCCCCCCCGGAGGCTGACATTTTTGTACCCCCCCTTCCCCCCCTTCTTTTTCCCCGTCAGGTGGCGGCGTGTCCGGGTGGATCTCTCCCCCGGGCGGATCATCTGGAGCCAGGGCAGCAGCATCGTCTAGTGAAGCGCAGACGGGAGTGGTGACGCAGGACGAGCAAGTGGGAACGGGCACAGCTGGGGGAACTCGGGTCCCGGAAGAGGTGCCGTCCGGCTCCGCCGCCACGTCTGAAGAAGTGGGCGGTCCTTCTGGAACTGGTGAGACAGTTAATTTTTCTTCTGATAGTTCTTCTTCCAGCTCTTCTTCTGATACTAGGTCTTCTGGGTCCCCTAGGCGCCCGCGTAAATTAGCCAGGCTCATTGCGCATCACTTGCATAAAAAAGATAGGAAGGCTAAGGGCACGGTTTCGACGGTCACTCCGGACCCTCCGCGTTTTACGGAAATGGTGCACTGCGCAAACACTGCTGTCACCAGGGGTTTGTGTAAACGGATGAGGGAAAAAATTAGGAAGGTTAAATATGTTGACATGTTCACCCTTTCGGATGACATGAGGAAGACGTTCGATAAGGCCAAGAAGGTCGGGGGCATTAATGAGAATGCGTTTCGCAATTTTCATCAGTGGCTTCGGGGGTTTTTAGTGTTCACAGCGTGCTACGCGGAGACGCGGCCAAAGGAGTATCATAACACGGTCAAATATTTGTTCTTGGTGCACGAGATGTACTTGACCTCCAAGGGTTACGCGTGGCGGGACTACGATGAGAAATTCCGTCATAACCAAGACGGTAACCCGACACTACCCTTGGGGTTTAAGGACGTTGAAGTCTGGCTGGAGGTCACTCAACATAATAGGCGACTCGCGGAGGCCCAGGGCGGCAAGCCGGGTGTGGGTGCCCGGCCGACCCCGCCTCTAGGGAATAAAGGGAAATGCTTCGCTTTCAATGAGGGCAAGTGTCCCCGGAGTTCTAACTGACGTTTTCGCCACTCCTGAAAAGTGTGCGGCGGGGGACACCCGGCCAAAGATTTCCCGTCCCCTTCCGGGTTCCGGCCCTCTGAGGCAGCCGAGGTGCCTGGAAGTGGAAAGTAAGGCGTTTCCCCCATTAATGTCCCTGAATTGACTAGATGGTTGGGTGCTTACCCTGACGTCACTTCAGGGTTGTTTTTGTTGGAGGGTTTCCGTAACGGTTTCAGGCTTCCCATACCGGATTCGGTCCTCGTGGTCTCCAGGCGAAATTTTAAATCCGCGCGCGATTTCCCCTCAGTTGTCTCCCATAAGGTGCAAGCTGAAATCAACTTGGGACGCATTGTGCGGCCCTTTCCCGTCCCCTCCAGTCCACCGGCTGTGCATCTCTCCATTGGGGGTGGTTCCCAAGAAGGTCCGGGGCAATTCCGCCTCATTCAACATTTGTCGCAGCCCCGGGGTGGCTCAGTCAACGATGCCATCCCGGAGGAAGCTTGCAGGGTGACATATCAATCCTTTGATGAGGCGCTGCGGTTAGTAAAAGGGGCGGGGCCAGGCACCCTCATGGCCAAGCTGGACATTGAGTCCGCTTTCCGCCTCCTGCCCATTCACCCCGATTCCCTCTGTTTCCTAGGTTTCCGGTTGAGGGTGGATTTTACGTCGACAGGTGCTTGCCCATGGGTTGTTCCATCTCTTGTGCCTACTTTGAGAAATTCAGTTCGTTCTTGCATTGGTGCGTGGTGTCAGACTCCGGCCACCCGGGGGTTGCCCACTACTTAGACGATTTTCTCTTTGTGGGTCCAAGGGATGAGTCGGTTTGCGGGGACGTGCTGAGTTTAGCCCAGAGTTTATTCGGTCGTTTAGGTGTGCCCGTGGCCTCGGATAAGACCGAGGGGCCCACGGTGTGTCTCAGTTATTTTGGCATTGAAATCGATTCGGCGGCCGGTTGCTGCCGGCTTCCCGCCAATAAAGTGCAAAAATTGCTGGGTCTCATAGAGCAATGCCTCCTCAGTCGTAGGGTCAGATTACAACGGTTACAGTCGTTGCTTGGATCTTTCAATTTTGCGTGCAGGATCATACCCATGGGTCGCGTTTTCTGCCGTAAACTTGAGAGGTCCATGTCAGGGGTTCAGAAACCTCACGATACGGTTTACATTTCGCGGGAAATTAGGGAGGATTTAAGAATTTGGTCCACTTTTTTGGTTTCTTTTAACCGGGAGGTGTTATGGCCAGCCGAGCGTTGTTCCAACGCCGCCCTGCAACTTTTTACTGATGCCGCCGGGGGTACGGGTTTTGGTGCGTTTTTCAAGACAGAATGGTGCGCCGCACCTTGGCCTTCAGCATGGGTTTCCCGAGGTTTTACAAAGAACTTGCTTCTTTTGGAATTGTTCCCTTTGATAGTGGCCGTCGAATTGTGGGCACCCAGCTTGTCGGACGGAGCATAGTGTTCCGCTGCGATAATCTGGGTGTCGTGCACGTGGTCAATAACCAACGTCCGTCCTCCCCGCAAGCGCTGCGCTTGTTACGTTATTTAGTGCTTGAGGCTTAATATTAATTTCACGGCTGCGCATGTCCCGGGGTTGGACAATAGAATCGCTGATGCACTGTCGCGTTTTGAGTTTAATAAGTTTAGGGAGCTGGTTCCTGATGCTGCTGTTGGGGATCTATCGGTTCCGCCCTCCCTGTGGAATCTCGTTGACTAAGGAGGCAGTTTTGCCTCATTGACGGTATGTGGACAGGTTGGGTGATGGTTTTAACACCGCCTCGGTGAGTTGTCTTGCCTATGCGGGCAAGATACCGTCTTGGGTATGGAAGCCCGGTCTCATTTGGCTGGGCTTGCGCCCTGGTTATGGAGTTTGTTATCTGTGTTATTTCAATGCACCTGTTGCGCTAACCCGAAAACGTGTTTTACCCGTCGGTTCTTGAATGGCTAGCGTTCAGGAATGGGGGGTGTGAAGTGAATTTTTAAATTTTCCTCCGAGGGGGCTGAATTACAATTGGCATCACTCACGGTCCACGGGAGTTTTTTTGAGTTTTCTCCTTCACTCGGGTTCTTTATATGCATGATTTGTTTGGTTACTGTAAGGTGTATAATTTGCTGACGGTAGGAATTTTCTTTTGCAGCTGCTTTGGACGTCTCGGATCAGATTTGGCTTATTGGCCATTCTTTTATTTTTTGGGCGGAGAGGCATCCTATGGCGGGACGAACAGGCAAATTTTTTTGGGACAAAGTAGTGGGTTTGCTTCGCCTGCTGTTTCGTCATGAACGAAGATGGGGGCGGCCTGGCTGGATTGTCATTCACCTCGGGGGGAATGATATGGGTCGAGTCAAAGGCATCGACCTCATTCTGAGTATCAAGGCGGATTTGGTGGCGTTGCGAGCATCCTGGCCCCGAGTGACAGTTGTATGGTCAGACATGGTGCCCCATTTTCACTGGCGGGGTGCTGTTCGTTTTTCGGCTATTGAGAAAGCGAGGAAGAAAGTTAATTCTGCGGTGTCAGTGTATGTGCAGGCGATAGGGGGTTTAGTAGTTAGGCACCCGCTGTTAGTTCTGCGCAATGTTCAGTTTTATAGGGAGGACGGTGTTCACCTTTCCCCTGCAGGAATTGGTGTGTTTTTGGAGAGTATCTTCAGAGTAGTGTCAGGTTGAGTCTTTTCTTTTGGTTTTGGTTGGATGGCGATCTGCGGTTTTTGTTAAAAATCCTTGTTGTGGCGGAAAGTCGCTACCAGCCAGCGGTCAAAGTTACATAAGTGGTCACTGTGGGGCACCCCCTTTTGATTGAACAGCGAGTGTGTCCTCCCCTTGCGGGTGGACTACAGATGTGCCTGTGCGGGTTCGTCCACGGCTCTGCTAAAGTAAGGGGGGTGAGTCCTGCACAGTGCGGGTTATGTTAAGGAGGCTGTTGTGAGTCCCCTCCTACTTTTATTGGTTTATTATAGTTGACTGGTGCTGGTGAGTTGGTAGCGCCTTTTCTTGTCATCCTCCAATATTCTTAGTTTAAACGACAGGTCATCAAACAATAAATATCAGTTGACCTTTAAATCTAGCAGTTGGTGTCTGTGTGGTTATTTCATAGTGATAAGCTAGCTAGTTATAAATGTTAGGTGTGTCAGAATAAAGTCATGGGTGGCTTATGGATTTTACATGCTCTCTATATGACATTGGGCATCGGCCCTGGCAGATGACGTTGATGGCATTTCATCGTCTCGGCCATGACTAGTGGCAGCAGCTTCAGCACGAGGTGGAAGTGGATCTTGATCTTTCCCTATTTTACCCTCCACATTTTTGTTATCCATTTTTTAATGTGTGGAATTATATGCCAGTATCAATAGCAATGGCTTACTACTATATATACTGCGCACAATTGAAATGCACCACAGGTATGGATGGATAGTATACTTGACGACACAGAGGTAGGTAGAGCAGTGGCCTACTGTACCGTACTGCTATATATACTGGTGGTCAGCAAACTGTGCAAAACTGAAATGCACCACAGGTATGGATGGATAGTATACTTGATGACACAGAGGTAGGTAGAACAATGGCCTACTGTACCGTAATGCTATATATTATATACTGGTGGTCAGCAAACTGTGCAAAACTGAAATGCACCACAGGTATGGATGGATAGTTTACTTGACGACACAGAGGTAGGTAGAGCAGTGGCCTACTGTACCGTAATGCTATATATAATATACTGGTGGTCAGCAAACTGTGCAAAACTTAAATGCACCACAGGTATGGATGGATAGTATACTTGACGACACAGAGGTAGGTAGAGCAGTGGCCTTCTGTACCGTACTGCTATATATTATATACTGGTGGTCAGCAAACTGTGCAAAACTTAAATGCACCACAGGTATGGATGGATAGTATACTTGACGACACAGAGGTAGGTAGAGCAGTGGCCTACTGTACCATACTGCTATATATTATATACTGGTGGTCAGCAAAATTATGCACTGTACTCCTATTATATACTACAATGCAGCACAGATATGGATCGTTTTTCAGGCAGAGAACGTATAATACTGGTGGTCACTGGTCAGCAAAACTGCACTGTACTCCTCCTATATAATACTGCTGGTCCCCAGTCCCCACAATAAAGCAGTGTGAGCACAGATATATGCAGCACACTAAGCACAGATATGGAGCGTTTTTCAGGCAGACAACGTATAATACTGGTGGTCACTGGTCAGCAAAACTCTGCTCTGTACTCCTCCTATAATACTGCTGGTCCCCAGAATAAAGCCAGCCACGTCCTCTCCCTATCATTTCCAATGCACGAGTTAAAAATGGCGGCGACGCGCGGCTCCTTATATAGAATCCGAATCTCGCGAGAATCCGACAGCGGGATGATGACGTTCGGGCGCGCTCGGGTTAACCGAGCAAGGCAGGAGGATCCGAGTCTGCCTCGGAACCGTGTAAAATGGGTGAAGTTTGCGGGGGTTCGGATTCTAAAGGAACCGAACCCGCTCATCTCTAATTCCAAGTTGATCGCAGCAGGAATTTTGTTAATAGTTGGGCAAAACCATGTGCACTGCAGGGGAGGCAGATATAACATGTGCAGAAAGAGCTAGATTTGGGTGGGTTATTTTGTTTCTGTGCAGGGTAAATACTGGCTGCTTTATTTTTACACTGCAAATTAGATTGCAGATTGAATATACCCCACCCAAATCTAACTCTCTCTGCACATGTTATATCTGCCTTCCCCTGCAGTGCACATGGTTTTGCCCAACTGCTAACAAAATTCCTGCTGCAATCAACTTGGAATTACCCCCCTTGAGTGCGGAGGCACAAGCAATGAATGATGCGCGGCCATAGGTGTGCGCAAGGGGGGTGCCTGGTGCGCACAGGCACCCCCTAATGTCTGGCACCCCATTCTCACATGCCTGATGCAGCGATCGCCAAGCAGGCTGATTACTGTCCCCTCTGTGCTGCACCCTGTCAGGACTGCATTACTGACCGTACGCCTGGGTTAATCAAGGGTGCCACTGACACCGTCTTTCAAATTCCCAGCTCCACCTCCATGTACAAAAACAGTGTGATGTGACGTGATTACGTCATGCTGCTCGCACGCCCACCCGTCACACCCGCCACACGCCCACCTCTCTCCTTCTATGCTATGCCAATGCCAGCCACTGATGAGGATCAGTATGCAGCCAGCGTTCCTCTTTGGAAGACAAATTCAATACTGGCAGACGGCCGGCAGCAGCATTGATATGTCACTCGTTTTTCCAGCAGCAGCAGTACTAGTCTGCGGCAGTCAGTGTCAGCTTAGTAACTGACTTGTAAGTAAGCTGCTGCAGCTTGCAGGGGAAAGAGAGGGGGAGCCAGACCAGGCTGAGGAGGAGCAGTGTAATTGCAGTGAGTGCCATCAGGGGTGTTTGGTGCACACCACAACATCTGACAATGTATCTGCTTTATTAGGATTGGTACAAAGGTGGATATTTTATATGCGTTGACAATCAAAAGATGGTGCTAGACACACCCAAAAGGTGGTGCTAGACACACCCCTTCGACGGTGCACCCCCTAATAAAATGTGCTGCGCACGCCAGTGTGCGCGGCCCCGCTCTCGTTCATCGCTGGTGCCCCGTCGCCTGTGCATGCAGGCCAATATGGACGATCTCGTCCATATTTGCCTGTGCTGCTATGGAGCCGGGTGACAGGGGGAGCGAATAAACTTCACTCCCCCAGTCACCTCTCCCCTGCCACCGGATCGCCCGTATCTGCCGTCGGGTAGCTCGGCGGTGGATCGCTAAATGTGTAGAGCCCTTTAGAGTATGCACCTCACAATGTGTTATTATTCGTCAACTTTATGCAGGTATGTATGCAAGAACAAAAGTACATCAATATTGCTTTGTCCTGAAGGTCCATTCTTGATAATACAGACAAAAATTAAAAAAATGTCAGTATGTAATGTTTTATGTTGATTTATTAGTAGTTGCATACACATAGATGTATCTATAATGAGGGCCCATGCCACACCCCCTGCACCCATGTTCCAGGACTTACCTCTTCGGAGTCCCGTGTCGGTGCTATTGCTGCACCAGAAATAATTTGGAAAGTGTTGAGGAAGCCATTTTCCTGATGATTTGCACATGTGCAGAAAAGAGCTGTTGACAGGAACATGATGCGTGCCATGTTTTCGGAGACCTGCGCATGCAAGGAGTCTACTGTTCTGCAGAGAGGAGGGGGCCCGCACTGAATGTGCACAGGGCCCCCTCCTTTCTTAAACTGCCGCTGTGTATACAGTAATAGCGTATCAATAATGGGTGCAGGTTGCGCAGTGCACATGGTCCCAGACTGCACACCCTGCACCCATTTCTTCAGTGCTTTTCTTTCCACATCTGCAATGATAGTGCTGCAAAAAAAATCACAGGGAAAATTGTGTGGTGGCCTTTTTCCGGTGTTTTCTTTATGCGCAACAGGAAAATTGCAGGCAAAATGGCCGGTGCGCCATTTTCCTGGAGCCCTGCATACGTGCAACAGACTCTGGTACAGCTCCAGAGTCTTCTAGTTTTAATACTAGTGCTCCCTAGAGCACTGGTGGCTAGAGAGGAGGGGGACAGGTCGGAGACTACATGGGGCCACTCCTCTCTTAAAATGCCACTGGATGTATACCAACCTACTATCATTGCCTTTCAGCTCTTCCCTGTCTAGTCCTCATTTACCTTTGCTACGGAAAGTAACAGATTTGAAAATACTGTCATACCCTGGATTCAAACCCACAACCTTCCATATTTCAGTCAGACACCTTACTCATGGAGCTATTTACTTCTGTATGAGAGATTTTGCTTGCCTACCAGGTTTATCTTGCATTTTTTTCTACCTAGAAGTGGCTATATCTCCTATTGACCAGCAACCTCATGTTTATTTTTTTTTCATATTTCAATATCATATTTTATTGTGATGTAACTTTCTCTAGTGGCGGGGGCATGGCCACGGTAGCTAAGGAGTAGGTTGCGGATCTTGGGAGCTCCCCGGTTATAATAATCCTCTCATCTATCCTGATCCCCTCTGGTGTCCCTACCCAGGCTGACTACCTCCCTCATACTGCAGGGCACCGGCGGGCACCCTCCTCCGCAGTCTCCGGGACTCGTGAGACGGCGACGGCAGACTTCCGGCCCTGCGGCCTGTGCCTCCACCGGATCCCCGGCCTCAATTTCAGCGCCCTCGGCCACGTGACACACGGAGCTCGAGCGGCGGGCTGCCGCTGCCGACAAGCACTCCGGGACGACTGGGAGGTAGAAACTGCCTCTCCTCTCCCCGACAGGCTGCGGCCCGGAGTCCCGGAGACCTGATACCCGAAGAAGAAACAGGTACTCCTAGGGAAGGGGAAGGGGCACTGCGGCCATCTTGGGAGAAGCTTGTACAGACAGCCCCACTGCTCTGGGCTATTATCCATGCTTGGAAAGGCTACATTCATTGAAGGGGATTCTCATGTGCCCTGTGAACTATCTCTGCATACTGGGTCACTACTGCATGTTGATCTCTCCCATTCTTAATTTCTTAATAATTATGCTAAAATTCACCTGGGATTGGAGACAAAAGAGTCTACTTACTAAGCCTTGGATGGAGATAAAGTCACTGGAGATAAAGTACCAGCCAATCCGCTCCTAACTGTCATTTTTCAAACACAGCCTGTGACATGGCCGTAAGGAGCCGATTGGCTGGTACTTTATCTCCAGCGACTTTATCTCCATCCAAGACTTAGTAAATAGGCCCCTTAGTCAGCTATTTCCACTGCACAGCTTTTCCATTCTACCACACAGGAGTTACATATAGATTGGAACTGACTACACTGCTGTACTGCACTAATATCCTACAGTGTATTGCACACCAATATCCTACTTTTGCCTCCCGGAATTTACTACAGGATTTTCCCGTCCGTACTGTTACTTTTACATGAGCCCGTGCTTCCTATCCATTGATATTTTGACCTACAAACCGGGCACGGTTGGTTCCCGCCACTGATTATAAACAACCTTGCTGCAGCCGCCATCTAACTACACTTCTATACTGCAACCCTAATTTGGGGTGAGTGTGACTGCTTCTGTTCAATATGGTTAAGGGCGGCCAGAGTGCGGCCGCGGCCAAACTAGAAAAATTTGCCAGACAATCCAATCTCAAGGTAACATCGGCACCTTCTCATGGAGCCTCTCCAACACATTCGACCTCTCCTCCTAAGTCTGCTGTCGACTCCCCGGAGGCAGCGGAGGCGCCGTCTATTCAACAAGTGCTGGAGGCTATAGCTGGCAGTGAACAACGTCTCTCCGATAAGATGGAGAAGGTGCAGTGCGATCTCTCCTTGCTCCAACAAGATGTTCAACGTATCTGAGAGAGAGTGGGTGAGGCGGAGACACGGGTCTCGAACCTGGAAGATATGTTTGGCCCCCTAAAGCAGTCCATATCCACGATGACCCAGCAGGTTTCCTCCCTCCAGACCAAGCTTTTAGACATGGAGGGACGGCTGCGCAGAAATAATGTAAGATTTGTAGGCCTCCCTGAAAGAGAAAAGGGTTCACAGCCGGAGGACTTCCTCGAATCCTGGCTTAAGGAGATGTATGGCGCTGAGTCCTTTACGGCCCAATTGACGGTGGAGCGAGCACATAGGATACCGTCTCGACCGCTACCTCCTGGTGCCCCTCCTCGCACCTTCATCGCTAAATTCCTGCACTATAAGGACCAGGACTCGGTTCTCCGATTAGTTCACATGAAGGGCCCGTTGGTCCGCAATGGAGTGAAGGTGTCGGCCTTCCCGGACTTTGCCGCAGACGTCCAAAAGGACCGAGCCCAGTTTATGCCCATTAAACGGCGTCTGCGAGACCTCAACATCTCATACTCCATGCTGTTTCCTTCAAGGCTCCGAGTCGTGGCGGATGGGGAGACCAAGTTTTTTAATTCCCCTAGAGAGGCGGCTCAATGGCTGGACAGATTTGCGCCGGGTGCTCGGCAATTGGCTCCGAACTGACATCCTGCATTGAAGAGCCTGGGGCCTGGTCTGCCGGAAGGAACGATCGCAGATCGGGGAGCCCCCCTCCTTTGCATTGGTGGCTCAAGACTTTTACGTCCAAGTGGTGTTGGTTAGAGAGGGTTAGAGGTTCAGTTGAGAATCTAGGCCTTCTTAACGCTAGGTAGTTTGGGTTGATTGTTCGGGATGTAAGTATGCCGAAGTTTGGGGTGGTGTACGGGGAGGGAATGGTTAGTTGGGAAGCTGCTAGTTGTGCCTCCTTTTGCTGTTTTCGGTTTTCTTTCTGTAGTTTGTTATTTTTTTTATTTAAGTATTTTCTGAAACAAGGATGTTTAATATCTCAGATGCAATGGTTTACAATGCGGGGCTCATATACGTCATGTGTTGCTGGTGTTAATAATGCTGAATCTCAAGATGTATTTTGGGAGCTGTCTATCCGGGTGGTACATAGAGCTTACATGGGGTCATGATTAACCTAAAAATTCTGGCATGGAATGTCCGAGGTCTGAATAACAAAATCAAACGATCCTTGGTTCTGAATATGATTAAGAAATATGACCCGGATATTGCATATACCCACTTGGAGGGACATAGGTTACTGTCCTTACGACGGGCCTGGGTGGGATGGGCTTACCATGCCTCTCACTCCTCCTTTTCTAGGGGTGTCTCGGTTCTGATTAAAAAGTCAGTGCAATTTGAGTTGTTATCGATTAAAACTGACCCGTATGGAAGATTTGTATTTATGGAGTGTAAGCTGAGTTCCCAGCCCTATTACATTTTGGCGGTGTATGTCCCTCTTCCTTTCTCATATGCTGTGCTGCAGCAGGCTGCTTCTTTCATTGCTCCTTCTCCTACCACCCCAATGATTTGCTTGGGCGATTTTAATAACATCCTAGATGTATCTTTGGACCGATGGCACTCCCCGAGGGTTGCGCTGGTGGGTGGTGGTCCTACCAAGTTTGCTGATTTTTTGAGTAGTCTGCAGTGGGTGGATGCGTGCAGACTCCGTCACCCTGCGGCCCGTCAGTTCTCCTGTTTTTCCAGTACTCATGGCTCCTTCTCCAGGATTGACCTGATGCTGGTGTTCCCTGCCCTTGTCCCTGGGATCATTGACATCCACTATGAGGCTCGAGGGGTCTCTGATCACTCCCCTCTGTTGATGACTTTTGCTGTGGAAAGTCAGAAGGGGCACTCTTATTGGAAGCTGAACCCCTCTTGGCTGACCCAACTGGGTGACTGCAGTGACCTGGAGACTCAGTGGGGGGGGGGGGTACTTTAGTGAAAATGTAGGGTCAGCCCCGGGTACGATAGTTTGGGATTCATTTAAGGCGTTTTTGAGAGGTTCCTATATTAGACGCATAGTGGCTCACAAAATGTCCTCAAGGGTGAGAGAACAGGCCCTTGAAAGCGAGGCCAGGGAACTAGAGGCCCAATATTTGCTAGATGGTGCCCCAGCGACGAAGGTACGCTGGCTAGTGGCTCAGTCAGCTTGGATGGCCCACCTGTCCGACAAAAACTCACGTTCCCTCCTTTTATATGCAGGCTGATAGGATGGGGGAACTCCTGGCTCGTCTGATACATTATGATCGTCCTGGGTCTACGATCACCCAGATGTCTGATGGGGATGGCTCCTTTGTTTACACCACGCCAGACATTGTGAAATTATTCAGATCTTACTACTCTGAGATATATAGCTCAAAATTGACGTGCTCTACTCTAGATCTCTCATACTACCTGGGAGGTATTGCGCTGCCCGCACTTTCCTCTGGGGCCTGTGAGCTGCTGGAGGTGCCCTTGACGCTCGGGGAGGTGACTGCGGCCATTGGCATGTCCCCTAGTGGCAAGGCTCCGGGGTCTGACGGGATTCCCTCCAAGGTCTACAAGAATCATATCGATTTTTTTGGGCCCAGACTCCATGCCCTATACTTAGATATATTTGCCAATAACGAGCTTCCCCTCTCTATGTCAGAGGCAATTATAATAGTGATTCCGAAGCCCGGTAAGGACCCTGGGTCTCCAGACTCCTATAGGATGATCTCCCTGATTCCCACCGACGCTAAGGTCCTGGCAAAGATATTGGCAGTATGGCTTAACACAGTAATCACCTCCCTCGTTCACTCGGACCAGACTGGCTTCTTGCCAGGGAAGTCCACATCTATTAACCTGCGCAGACTATATACCATTTTGCAACTCCCACATGACTCCCCTTCTGACTCGGCAGTGGTCTCGCTGGATGCGGCCAAGGCCTTTGACAGCATTGAATGGGCTTATTTATGGGAGGTGATGGCTTGTATGGGCTTCGGGCCCAACTTTATCAGATGGACTAAATTACTGTACCAACATCCGAGTGCCAGCATCTTGGTGAACGGCAATGTATCTCCATCCTTTCAATTGTCCCGTGGTACTAGACAAGGCTACCCCCTATCCCCCGCTCTGTTCACCTTGGCCATCGAGCCCTTGGCCTGTTTGGTAAGATCGCACCCAGATATTACAGGAATCTGTACGGGCTCACGAGAGGATAGAATAGCTCTTTACGCCGACGACATGTTGTTGTTCTTGCAGGACTACACCAAGTCAATGCCCATTCTGCTGCGTGTGATAGAGAGCTTTGGAGCTCATTCGGGTCTTAGAATTAACTGGTCTAAATCATACATTATGCCAGCCATGGGCCCCCCTCCTACTGTTCCCAAAATTTCCCTGCCATTATGTTGGACAACACAATTTAAATACCTTGGAATCCAAATAACTAATGACCCTTCTGATTATATCCCTCTGAACCTGGACCCAACCATGCAGTGGGTCATGGGCAAATCCAAAACTTGGTGTAGGCTTCCATTGACGGTGTCTGGTAGGGTCAATCTCATTAAAATGATCATACTGCCCAAACATTTATATATTATTCTCCAGTCCCCGATATATATCTACCCAATATTCTTTAGGAAATTGAATAGTGTTTTATCCTCACTGATATGGGCCAACAAAAGACCTAGAATACAGCTAAATACCCTTACCAGGCAGCGTTCAGACGGCGGCCTGGCTCTGCCTAATTTTCAGATATATTACTACGCTGCTCAGCTGACTCATATTAGTGTATGGGCGCAGGATTCTGGCGCTGATTCTTTGCATTGTGAGTTTATTCGCTGCTACTTCCCCCACCTATCTCCTATGCAGGTGCTGCTAAGTGGGAACATGGCTCGGTTTCTTCCCCCTATTATTTTCCAGGCCTTAAAGATATGGAGGGCCCTGAGAGCTCTATTGGGGTACGACGACCTGGACCCAGATACCCCCCTTTGGTACTCTGACTGGCTTCCTGAACTACATGCACTTGAGGGACGGGAGGCATGGGCCCCTAGATCAGTGGTTTCTATATCCCAACTCTACCTAGATAGTGTATTCAAATCCTTTCAGCAGCTGAAAGATGAGTTTGATTTGCCCAACTCCTACTTTTTCAGATTCCTTCAGCTTTGTCATGCCCTCCGGTCCCAATTTGCTGAGTCCCCCACACGAATCCTCCCATTTCCCATCAAGACCTTTGTGGCTACATTGGGTCGGGCTAAGATGGTTTCCCTTGCTTATGGATATCTCCTGACTAAACTCCATGCTGACCCTCTGACACGTCTCCGTGGGAAGTGGGAGGAGGATATAGGTCCAATAACTGAGGAGGACTGGACCCTCGCTCTGGAATGTCCTGCTACAGTTACCAAGTCTCTCAGATATCAGCACATTAAATTTTTCATTCTACATAGAATGTATATAACTCCAACTAGGCCGGCTACTTTTGGGGCTGGGGGGACTGGCCTCTGCCCTAAGTGTGGGGTGGATGTGGGTACATTCTGGCATCTAGTGTGGGACTGCCCCAGGTTGCAGATATTCTGGTCGGGGGTTAGGTCAATCCTGGAGAATACGGGAGTGACTGGCGGACTGCTTACCCCGCGGTTTTGTATTTTGGGGATGGAGGGCTCTACTTCTGTGCCTGTTTCAGTGGGTCTTTATGCTCGCAATGTATGTGCCTTGGCTAAGGTTTGCATTGCGAGGCTCTGGATGGTCCCTAGTGGCCCTTTAATATCTGCGCTCAAGACCCTGGTTAACAATACAATATTCAAAGAAAGATATATATATATGAAGCAAAACGCTTCAGCCAAATTTGAAAGAGTCTGGTCTCCATGGCTGAACTCTCCCCATTCCCAACTGGTCCCTTAATCACAGTGTAAACTGTAGTGATACCACATAAATGACTTACAGCTTAAGGATATTCGTTTAAGATGGTTGGCAGTGGAGCCCTGCGTGCTCGCCTAAGCATATACATGACTATTGTGCTCCTGAATCAGATGATCGCTCCTTCCTGCGCTTCTATCTAGGTGCTTACTATTCCTTGTTTTTAGATATGTTTGTTCTGTTTTTTGTTTCTTTTCTTGGTTAGCTTAAGGGAAAAAAATTTAAAAAAGTAATGGAGATGTACATAATGGTTGCGGATCTTGCGGATCATAATAAACCGAAAAATCGAAATACATGCTCACTCCCTCATAGACATAACAGTTAATCCACTGATGTTAAATTATATCTTATATGAAGTTATGATATGTCTGATGTATGTGATATACTGTTGGTCTGCAATGTCTGTACCTTACTCTTCATTTTACTGAATAAAAATACTTTATTAAAACTTTCTCTAGTGGCAGCATCGAAAAGATGTGTCAAGCCAACTACTCCAGCCAGGCCACAATGCTCTATGTAGCAGGGAAAGAAGGTGATGCCTGTCCATCCACAGAACCTGCTGATTTGGTCTTTTCGGGATTACCTCCTCCCACAGCAACTACTACTGCAGATCCTGCTTCTGCCACAGCCAAACAAGCATTGTTCAAGACTCCTTTTTTTTTTTTTCATTGCTACGTGATGACCATGGTATGTGCTATAACAGATACAGTACTATTGCTTGCTTTATAAAAACAACAACAACACAGTTTGCCAACACAAATAAAGATTTTGGGGTAGATGTAAAAGGGTGCGATGTTTTAGGTGTCTAAAAATCGCACCATCGCATGTTTATCACCTGTGATTTTTTTTCTAGAAATCGCAAATGTAATAGTGTGCGAATTTCAAGTTGAAAATGGAATTCGATATTTAATAAAAAAATATACTGATAAATCAGTATACTTTTTCTCCGGGCGCTTTAACAGGGCTGTCTTCCCAAAGCAGCTGTTAAATAAAGGTGATAGTCAGTCACCACATAAGGCAAACAAAAACAATAAATAAATAAATAAACAGCGCTAACAGGTGCTGGTATTCAAATCAATATAAAACATTTAATAAAAATGAATCAATATAATAAAAATGAAATAAATAAAAACAAGCCTCATATGCCAGTATTACGACCAGAAAAAGTTTCTATGGACTCATACAAAGGCCAGGTGATAATAGGATTGTTCCAATGCTCTATAATATAATATCCTGCATGGATGACATCTGATAATTACCGGATCCTGAGTGGAGGATAGCAGGGTATTCCACCTAGCGCGGTGATGATGATCCTGTCCTGCGCAAATATGAATGGTGGTTCTCCCTTTTTATTAAGTGTCCACATACATGGATAGGTCTCCGGATAGATGGGTATTGGATGGGTCAGAGCTCTGAAGACCACTGCGGGTCGTCCCAAACATTTGTATCCAATTTTAGGGAAGGCAATGGATGGTGGATTCCATAAATTCACTGGCCTTGGCGATGTCCTGGTCATGGGCTGGCAACCTAACGCGTTTCACTGTCTGTTTGGCAGCTTTATCAAAGGTCTTTGGGACGACCCGCAGTGGTCTTCAGAGCTCTGACCCATCCAATACCCATCTATCCGGAGACCTATCCATGTATGTGGACACTTAATAAAAAGGGAGAACCACCATTCATATTTGCGCAGGACAGGATCATCATCACCGCGCTAGGTGGAATACCCTGCTATCCTCCACTCAGGATCCGGTAATTATCAGATGTCATCCATGCAGGATATTATATTATAGAGCATTGGAACAATCCTATTATCACCTGGCCTTTGTATGAGTCCATAGAAACTTTTTCTGGTCGTAATACTGGCATATGAGGCTTGTTTTTATTTATTTCATTTTTATTATATTGATTCATTTTTATTAAATGTTTTATATTGATTTGAATACCAGCACCTGTTAGCGCTGTTTATTTATTTATTTATTGAAAATGGAATTCGCATGCGATTATTGGTGATTTTTAGTAAAGGAAACATGATTTTTAGTAATAAAAACATGCAGTTTTGAGGTCATGTTTTTATTACTTAGTCAGAAGCATGCACAGATCAGTATGATCCATGCATGCTTCTTTCTATAAAAGTAAAGAAAGTGTTAAAAAAAAAATTAAAACTATGTGCAGGTCACCACCAAAAGCATAACCAGCCAGTAATGGTTGCAAAAATACGGGGAAAAATTACTAGGGTTCCCCCATATTTTAACAACCAGCACCGGACTCCTGGACCAGTCCTGGTTCCAAAAATACAGGGGACAAAAGAAGTAGGGGTCCTCTGCATTTTTGAAGCCAGCACTAGGCTCCACTAGCCAGGGAGGTGATGCTGCAGCCAGGGGACATTTTTATATAGGTCCCTGCAGCCGCAGCATCACTCCTCCCAACTAGTCACCCCTGGATGAGGTTTCCTGGGGGAGTGGGGACCCCTAAAATAAAGGGGTCTCCTCCTCCAGACACCCAAGTGCCAGGGATGTAGCCCGGGGCTGTCCCCTCCATCCGTAGACTGTGGATGGAGGGCTGAAAGCTGTGAAAGTGTTAAAATTAGTATTTTCTTTTGTTGTGGAACTACAAGTCCCATCAAACCTCGCCCACATGCTAGTACTTGAAGAAACACAAGTACCAGCATGCGGGCAATTAATGGGCCCGCTGGTTCCTGTAGTTCCACAACAAAAGAAATACCCCCAAAAAGACCAAACACACTCACCATCAAAGTAAAAGTTTATTTACACACACTCATACACTCACACATATTTACCTAGTGTCCCACGCAGCACCTCGGTCCCCTTATCCAAGTAGAATCCATTAGGGTACCTGTAAAAAAACAATACAATATACTCACCTAGAATCCTGTAGATTGGTTCTCTTCAGTCCAAGTAGGCATCCACGGGGTTAAAAAAAAAAAAAAGAAAAAAAAAAAAAAAAGGTCCACGCAACTAAAGGGGATCCATGTTTACACACGTTTATGCAAAAGAGCTTTTGGAAGAAGCCAAGAAAGAGGTTTTGCTGATGGAAAGAAATTATTTATTTAAAAAAAAATTGAACAACATCCCCAGTAGAAGACAGAAATAGCGGGGTATGGCTACGCTTTCATCACAACATTTGGGGATGATTACACAAGTGTCATTAATAAAGAAACATTGGCACATCTTTAGTAAGGACCATGTTTTGAAGGACTTGATACCAAAACCCCGAAAATTATTTATAGAAGATCCAACAACTTAAAATCTAGATTGGTTAAAAGTGCATTACCTGCTGAAGGAAATAACCCAGTGAGATCTGAGGGCTCCTCAGATGTGGGAGTTGCACGATGTATAAACTAGTACCCAGCACATTATCAAAAATATCCAGTTTTCAAGCAGGGAACAAAGTAAGTAAAATAATGAATTTATTACTTGTCCCACCAGTAATGTAATTTACTTAATTGAATGTACCAGTGGTCTAATATATGTAGGCCGTACATCAAGGGCGTTGAAACACGCATGGGTGAACATGCTAAGAATATAAAGAAGGGACTAGAATCACTAAAAAATTACCAATAAACTGCTGCACACAAGCAATTAGGCATTTTGTGGGTATCCAGCATGTAAGAATTAACTGAGAAGATAGAGATCAGGAGAAGAAGTTGAATTGAAATTTAGTTTTGGCAATTTGAGAACATAACTTCTTTTTATATGGTCTTTCTTGGACTTTGATTATCAGGTGACATTGTGCCCAATTTTAAAGAACTAGTAAAATTTGCAGAATAAGTCGGGTGGTAGCGCCCAAGGCATATTTCTATTTTTTTTACTTTGTCTAGACTTTATAACCACGTCCACATGTCACATGTTGATATAACTTCCGTGTCGGCATTATAATGTTGACATTCAGTAAATGTAAACAAGTTGGTGTCAATGTTTCTGAATGTCGGCATACCATACCACACCCCTTATTCTCAGTGGTAACATCATGTTACATTGTTTTAAACTTTGCATCATTCTAGAACATTTATAGTGTTTGGAGTGTCCAGGGCTATAAAACGCACTAGTGTTTACAGACTGACACATAAAACTTTCTTTGTATTGAATAATATTTTATTTATAAATCTCTTTGTTTCACAAAAGGAGAGAGAATTATCAATGTCACACAGCCCTTGTTCACTCTTAGCTTATCTATAGAAATAAATGGGATGAGTTTAGCTTCCCAACGGACGGGATCCTGGTGGTCGATATACTGACGTTGGGATCCCAAACGAAGCTGCAAGCCCGGCGTCTAAATACCTCCGCCGCTCTGGATTCCGGCTTCACAATACCGACAGTCGGAATCCCATATGTCCATCCATTGGGACAAGCTTGCATCCTGCCGCGGGCGGGAAGGGGGGGTAGGTTTATAAAGGAGTAGGGGGGTTCGGTGCAGGGATTTGAAAGGTAGGGTTAGGTACAGGGGAGGGAGGGTTAGATTTAGGCACATAGAAGGGGAGGTAAAGGTTAGGCACCAAGTGGGGAGGGTTCGGTTTAGGCAGCGAGGAAGGGAGGGTTAGGTGCCCACAAGGGAGGGTTAGGGTAAGGGGCAGGGGAGGCTTAGAGTACTTTAGAGGGGGCTGTTGGGATTCTGATAGATGGAATGCCGCTGTCTGTATTCTGACTGCCAGCATCCCGTCCATCGGGAAATCATACTGAACCCAAATAAATGAAGGACAGACTTTAATGTCCATGCTTTAAGCGAAAAGTAGAAAGAATAAAGTGTCTGTGCTCAGATGTGAGCAAAAACAAAGAATGTATTATCTCCTATATAATTGCCCGGATCTGTGACTCTGTGACTGTGTGTATAATGCCGGGCGTGGCTAGGAGCTCATTGGGTTAGCAGCAGGGCTATCACACCCAGTCCACAGTTGATTGGGTGAGAAACGCCCTCCCACACAGGTTACATCCAATAGGAGGCTCTGCCATTTGGCTGCTGTGTTCCCAGAGCAGGATTAACAATGGGGCTGATGGAGCTGCAGCTCCAGGTCCACACCCCAAAATAGGCCCACTGCATCTGCAGCAACACACCCTCCAACAATTTACACATAAAATTTGCTTCAAATTCTAAAAGGGGGCGTGGTCACTGGAAACGTGGCATGGTAACGGGAAACGTGTCGTTGCCACGCCCCTTTTCCTATACTTTCAGTGAAAGTTTGGAGAGCCAAAAATCGGTACAGACCATTCAAAAAAGGTCCTGTACCTGCCAAAAAGTTGCAGCTGGAGGGTATGCCACTGCAGCAAGTCTCTGCGCTGTAGATAGGGATAAAAGAATATCCTTTTGCTGCAGCGTCCTATGTCCTGCTGCCAGTCCGCCTGCTCCCTCCGGCAGCATCAATCCCCACTCCCTAACAGCGGCGCAGGTGGAACAAAAGCGGCTGTGACCACCGTCATAGATGTGTATGAAAGCAGCACAGCGGAAGGCTTTCATAGCCCTCCCTGCGCCACATACTTTCTGTGCCCCGAAGCTTCCTCTGCGCGTGATGTCACAGAAGTGCCTCCCTGCCACAGCTGCGCCAAGATCCCCAGAGGCCCTAACTCCGCAACACAGCACCTGTCCTGCCGGCCTGGAAGCCCCGAGATGGCTAATGTAACGAATAGAGTGGGTGATAGAAACATAGAATTTGTCGGCAGATAAGAACCACTTGGCCCATCTAGTCTGCCCCTTATTTTTTTTTATTTTTTTATCACTAACCTTATTTGATCCTTATTTCTTTGTAAGGATATCCTTATGTCTATCCCATGCATGTTTAAATTGCTCTACTGTCTTAGCCTCTACCACCTCTGATGGGAGGCTATTCCACTTGTCCACTACCCTTTCTGTGAAATAATTTTTCCGCAAATTTCCCCTGAACCTCCCCCCCTCCAGTGCATGTCCTCGTGTCCTATTGCTTCTCTTCATTTGGAGAATGTTTCCCTCCTGGACTTTGTTAAAACCCTTCATATATTTGAAAGTTTCTATCATGTCCCCCCTTTCCCTTCTCTGCTCCAAACTATACATATTGAGATTTCTTAGTCTTTCTGGGTATGTTTTGTGATGTAGGCCATGCACCATTTTAGTTGCCCTCCTTTGTACAGTTTCTAATGTATTTATATCCTTTTGAAGATATGGCCTCCAGAACTGAATACAGTATTCTAGATGAGTCCGTACCAATGACCTATACAGTGGCATTATTACTTCTTTCTTTCTGCTGCTGATTCCTCTCCCAATGCAGCCAAGCATCTGACTAGCTTTCCTAATTGCCTTGTTACATTGCTTACCTGCTTTTAAGTCATCTGAAATAGTGACTCCTAGATCCCTTTCCTCCTCAGTAGTTTCCAGTATAGTGCCATTAATACTGTATTTAGCTTTAGGATTTTTGAGACCCAAGTGCATGATTTTGCATTTTTTGGCATTAAACTGTAATTGCCAGACTCTTGACCATTCCTCTAGTCTACCGAGATCCTCAATCATTTGTTTTACCCCACCTGGTGTGTCTACCCTGTTGCATACCTTTGTGTCATCTGCAAAAAGGCATACTTTCCCTTTAATGCCATTTGCAATGTCACCAATAAAGATATTAAAAAGCACTGGTCCAAGTACAGATCCCTGGGGTACTCCACTGGTAACATTTCCCTCCTGTGAATGCACTCCATTTACCACAACTCTCTGTTTTCTATCCTTCAACCAAGATCTTATCCATTCAATAATCCTAATATCCAATCCCAAACTTTCAAGTTTATTTAGCAGTCTGCGATGTGGAACTGTGTCAAAAGCCTTACTAAAGTCTAGATAAGCTATATCCATGGCTCCACCTTTATCCATCACTTTAGTCACACAATCAAAAAAGTCAATAAGATTTGTTTGACATGATCTCCCCCCAGTGAATCCATGCTGTTTGGGATCCAGTAAATTGCCGGATTTGAGATAATCTACAACTCTTTCTTTTAAGAGTGTTTCCATCAATTTCCCTACTACTGATGTAAGACTCACTGGTCTGTAGTTGTTTGCCTCTCCTTTCTTCCACTTATGTGCAGTGGGACTACGTTTGCTCTTTTCCAGTCCCCTGGAATTTCTCCTGTAGCTAATGTCTGGTTGAATAATTCTGTCAATGGTGCTACCAGCACCTCTTTAAGTTCTTTTAATATCCTTGGATGTATCCTATCTGGCCCCATAGATTTGTCCACTTTCAGCTTTGAGAGTTCTGTTAGGACCTTCTCCTCTGTAAATGTACTTGTTTCATTTTCCTGAATATCCCTGCAACTTAACTGTGGCCCCTTCCCCTCTCTTTCAGTAGTAAATACTGAGCAAAAATAATCATTAAGATGATCTGCTATTAAATTGTCTCCTTCAACAAGACTCCCAGTGTCCGTCTTTAGTTTTATAATACCGCCTTTTGTTTTTCTCTTTTCTCTTATATACCTAAAAAAAGTTTTGCCTCCTTTACCCACTGACTGGGCCATTTTCTCTTCAGCTTGTGCCTTTGCACATCTGATTACCTTCTTTGTCTCCTTCTATCTAACAAGATATATCTTTTTGTCTTCATTATTTTGTGTCTGCTTATATTTCCTAAAAGCCATCTTTTTTGCTCTCACAATATTTGCTACTTCTTTTGCAAACCACACTGGCTTCCTTTTCCTTGTGTTTTTCCTAACAGTTTTGATACAAAGGTCTGTTGCCTTCAATATTGCACATTTTAATGTTTTCCACCTCTCCTGCACTGTTTCCAAGTTCCTCCACTCTGCCAAAGAATCGCTTACACATTTTCCCATCCCTACAAAATCAGCCTTCCTAAAATCCAACACCTTTGTTTTTGTATGGGACGAGTCAGTCTCTGTCTTATGCTGAACCATACTGCTTGATGATTACTGGATCCCAGGTTTTCACCCACTTTTACGTCCGATAATCTGTCTCCATTTGTAAGTATTAAGTCTAATATTGCGTCTTTCCGAGTGGGCTCCCTCACCAATTGGTGGAGGGATACTCCCTGAAGGGAATTTAAAATGTTCCTACTTCTAGTGGAACTAGCAACAGACACCTCCCAGTTTACATCAGGAAGATTAAAGTCTCCCATGATTATTACCTCTCCTTTTAATTAGAGATGAGCGGGTTCGGTTCCTCGGAATCCGAACCCGCCCGAACTTCAGCTTTTTTTACACGGATCCGAGCGACTCGGATCTTCCCGCCTTGCTCGGTTAACCCGAGCGCGCCCGAACGTCATCATGACGCTGTCGGATTCTCGCGAGGCTCGGATTCTATCGCGAGACTCGGATTCTATATAAGGAGCCGCGCGTCGCCGCCATTTTCACACGTGCATTGAGATTGATAGGGAGAGGACGTGGCTGGCGTCCTCTCCGTTTAGACACTTGATTTACTAATTTTGGGGAGCATTAGGAGTACTCAGTAGTGTACAGTGCAGAGTTTTGCTGATAGTGACCAGTGACCACCACTTTTATTTATAATCCGTTCTCTGCCTGAAAAAAGCGATACACAGCACACAGTGACTCAGTCACATACATACCATATCTGTGTGCACTGCTCAGGCTCAGGCCAGTGTGCTGCATCATCTTATTATATATCTGTCTGACTGCTCAGCTCACACAGCTTATAATTGTGGGGGAGACTGGGGAGCACTACTGCAGTGCCAGTTATAGGTTATAGCAGGAGCCAGGAGTACATAATATTATATTAAAATTAAACAGTGCACACTTTTGCTGCAGGAGTGCCACTGCCAGTGTGACTAGTGACCAGTGACCTGACCACCAGTATATAATATTAGTAGTATACTATCTCTTTATCAACCAGTCTATATTAGCAGCAGACACAGTACAGTGCGGTAGTTCACGGCTGTGGCTACCTCTGTGTCGGCACTCGGCAGCCCGTACATAATTGTATATACCAGTGACCTAACCGTGGTTTTTTTTTCTTTCTTTATACATACATACTAGTTACGAGTATACTATCTCTTTATCAACCAGTCTATATATTAGCAGCAGACACAGTACAGTGCGGTAGTTCACGGCTGTGGCTACCTCTGTGTCGGCACTCCGCAGCCCGTCCATAATTGTATATACCAGTGACCTAACCGTGTTTTTTTTTTCTTTCTTTATACATACATACTAGTTACGAGTATACTATCTCTTTATCAACCAGTCTATATATTAGCAGCAGACACAGTACAGTGCGGTAGTTCACGGCTGTGGCTACCTCTGTGTCGGCACTCGGCAGCCCGTCCATAATTGTATATACCAGTGACCTAACCGTGGTTTTTTTTTCTTTCTTTATACATACATACTAGTTACGAGTATACTATCTCTTTATCAACCAGTCTATATATTAGCAGCAGACACAGTACAGTGCGGTAGTTCACGGCTGTGGCTACCTCTGTGTCGGCACTCCGCAGCCCGTCCATAATTGTATATACCAGTGACCTAACCGTGGTTTTTTTTTCTTTCTTTATACATACATACTAGTTACGAGTATACTATCTCTTTATCAACCAGTCTATATATTAGCAGCAGACACAGTACAGTGCGGTAGTTCACGGCTGTGGCTACCTCTGTGTCGGCACTCCGCAGCCCGTCCATAATTGTATATACCAGTGACCTAACCGTGGTTTTTTTTTTCTTTCTTTATACATACATACTAGTTACGAGTATACTATCTCTTTATCAACCAGTCTATATATTAGCAGCAGACACAGTACAGTGCGGTAGTTCACGGCTGTGGCTACCTCTGTGTCGGCACTCGGCAGCCCGTCCATAATTGTATATACCAGTGACCTAACCGTGGTTTTTTTTTCTTTCTTTATACATACATACTAGTTACGAGTATACTATCTCTTTATCAACCAGTCTATATATTAGCAGCAGACACAGTACAGTGCGGTAGTTCACGGCTGTGGCTACCTCTGTGTCGGCACTCCGCAGCCCGTCCATAATTGTATATACCAGTGACCTAACCGTGGTTTTTTTTTCTTTCTTTATACATACATACTAGTTACGAGTATACTATCTCTTTATCAACCAGTCTATATATTAGCAGCAGACACAGTACAGTGCGGTAGTTCACGGCTGTGGCTACCTCTGTGTCGGCACTCGGCAGCCCGTCCATAATTGTATATACCAGTGACCTAACCGTGGTTTTTTTTTCTTTCTTTATACATACATACTAGTTACGAGTATACTATCTCTTTATCAACCAGTCTATATATTAGCAGCAGACACAGTACAGTGCGGTAGTTCACGGCTGTGGCTACCTCTGTGTCGGCACTCGGCAGCCCGTCCATAATTGTATATACCAGTGACCTAACCGTGGTTTTTTTTTCTTTCTTTATACATACATACTAGTTACGAGTATACTATCTCTTTATCAACCAGTCTATATATTAGCAGCAGACACAGTACAGTGCGGTAGTTCACGGCTGTGGCTACCTCTGTGTCGGCACTCCACAGCCCGTCCATAATTGTATATACCAGTGACCTAACCGTGGTTTTTTTTTCTTTCTTTATACATACATACTAGTTACGAGTATACTATCTCTTTATCAACCAGTCTATATATTAGCAGCAGACACAGTACAGTGCGGTAGTTCACGGCTGTGGCTACCTCTGTGTCGGCACTCCGCAGCCCGTCCATAATTGTATATACCAGTGACCTAACCGTGGTTTTTTTTTCTTTCTTTATACATACATACTAGTTACGAGTATACTATCTCTTTATCAACCAGTCTATATATTAGCAGCAGACACAGTACAGTGCGGTAGTTCACGGCTGTGGCTACCTCTGTGTCGGCACTCGGCAGCCCGTCCATAATTGTATATACCAGTGACCTAACCGTGGTTTTTTTTTCTTTCTTTATACATACATACTAGTTACGAGTATACTATCTCTTTATCAACGAGTCTATATATTAGCAGCAGACACAGTACAGTGCGGTAGTTCACGGCTGTGGCTACCTCTGTGTCGGCACTCCGCAGCCCGTCCATAATTGTATATACCAGTGACCTAACCGTGGTTTTTTTTTCTTTCTTTATACATACATACTAGTTACGAGTATACTATCTCTTTATCAACCAGTCTATATATTAGCAGCAGACACAGTACAGTGCGGTAGTTCACGGCTGTGGCTACCTCTGTGTCGGCACTCCGCAGCCCGTCCATAATTGTATATACCAGTGACCTAACCGTGGTTTTTTTTTCTTTCTTTATACATACATACTAGTTACGAGTATACTATCTCTTTATCAACCAGTCTATATATTAGCAGCAGACACAGTACAGTGCGGTAGTTCACGGCTGTGGCTACCTCTGTGTCGGCACTCGGCAGCCCGTCCATAATTGTATACTAGTATCCAATCCATCCATCTCCATTGTTTACCTGAGGTGCCTTTTAGTTGTGCCTATTAAAATATGGAGAACAAAAATGTTGAGGTTCCAAAATTAGGGAAAGATCAAGATCCACTTCCACCTCGTGCTGAAGCTGCTGCCACTAGTCATGGCCGAGACGATGAAATGCCAGCAACGTCGTCTGCCAAGGCCGATGCCCAATGGCATAGTACAGAGCATGTCAAAACCAAAACACCAAATATCAGTAAAAAAAGGACTTCAAAACCTAAAATAAAATTGTCGGAGGAGAAGCGTAAACTTGCCAATATGCCATTTACCACACGGAGTGGCAAGGAACGGCTGAGGCCCTGGCCTATGTTCATGGCTAGTGGTTCAGCTTCACATGAGGATGGAAGCACTCAGCCTCTCGCTAGAAAACTGAAAAGACTCAAGCTGGCAAAAGCACCGCAAAGAACTGTGCGTTCTTTGAAATCCCAAATCCACAAGGAGAGTCCAATTGTGTCGGTTGCGATGCCTGACCTTCCCAACACTGGACGTGAAGAGCATGCGCCTTCCACCATTTGCACGCCCCCTGCAAGTGCTGGAAGGAGCACCCGCAGTCCAGTTCCTGATAGTCAGATTGAAGATGTCAGTGTTGAAGTACACCAGGATGAGGAGGATATGGGTGTTGCTGGCGCTGGGGAGGAAATTGACCAGGACGATTCTGATGGTGAGGTGGTTTGTTTAAGTCAGGCACCCGGGGAGACACCTGTTGTCCGTGGGAGGAATATGGCCGTTGACATGCCAGGTGAAAATACCAAAAAAATCAGCTCTTCGGTGTGGAGGTATTTCACCAGAAATGCGGACAACAGGTGTCAAGCCGTGTGTTACCTTTGTCAAGCTGTAATAAGTAGGGGTAAGGACGTTAACCACCTCGGAACATCCTCCCTTATACGTCACCTGCAGCGCATTCATAATAAGTCAGTGACAAGTTCAAAAACTTTGGGTGACAGCGGAAGCAGTCCACTGACCAGTAAATCCCTTCCTCTTGTAACCAAGCTCACGCAAACCACCCCACCAACTCCCTCAGTGTCAATTTCCTCCTTCCCCAGGAATGCCAATAGTCCTGCAGGCCATGTCACTGGCAATTCTGACGAGTCCTCTCCTGCCTGGGATTCCTCCGATGCATCCTTGCGTGTAACGCCTACTGCTGCTGGCGCTGCTGTTGTTGCCGCTGGGAGTCGATGGTCATCCCAGAGGGGAAGTCGTAAGCCCACTTGTACTACTTCCAGTAAGCAATTGACTGTTCAACAGTCCTTTGCGAGGAAGATGAAATATCACAGCAGTCATCCTACTGCAAAGCGGATAACTGAGGCCTTGGCATCCTGGGTGGTGAGAAACGTGGTTCCGGTATCCATCATTACTGCAGAGCCAACTAGAGACTTGTTGGAGGTACTGTGTCCCCGGTACCAAATACCATCTAGGTTCCATTTCTCTAGGCAGGCGATACCGAAAATGTACACAGACCTCAGAAAAAGAGTCACCAGTGTCCTAAAAAATGCAGCTGTACCCAATGTCCACTTAACCACGGACATGTGGACAAGTGGAGCAGGGCAGGGTCAGGACTATATGACTGTGACAGCCCACTGGGTAGATGTATGGACTCCCGCCGCAAGAACAGCAGCGGCGGCACCAGTAGCAGCATCTCGCAAACGCCAACTCTTTCCTAGGCAGGCTACGCTTTGTATCACCGCTTTCCAGAATACGCACACAGCTGAAAACCTCTTACGGCAACTGAGGAAGATCATCGCGGAATGGCTTACCCCAATTGGACTCTCCTGTGGATTTGTGGCATCGGACAACGCCAGCAATATTGTGTGTGCATTAAATCTGGGCCAATTCCAGCACGTCCCATGTTTTGCACATACCTTGAATTTGGTGGTGCAGAATTTTTTAAAAAACGACAGGGGCGTGCAAGAGATGCTGTCGGTGGCCAGAAGAATTGCGGGACACTTTCGGCGTACAGGCACCACGTACAGAAAACTGGAGCACCACCAAAAACTACTGAACCTGCCCTGCCATCATCTGAAGCAAGAAGTGGTAACGAGGTGGAATTCAACCCTCTATATGCTTCAGAGGTTGGAGGAGCAGCAAAAGGCCATTCAAGCCTATACAATTGAGCACGATATAGTAGGTGGAATGCACCTGTCTCAAGTGCAGTGGAGAATGATTTCAACGTTGTGCAAGGTTCTGATGCCCTTTGAACTTGCCACACGTGAAGTCAGTTCAGACACTGCCAGCCTGAGTCAGGTCATTCCCCTCATCAGGCTTTTGCAGAAGAAGCTGGAGGCATTGAAGGAGGAGCTAACACGGAGCGATTCCGCTAGGCATGTGGGACTTGTGGATGCAGCCCTTAATTCGCTTAACAAGGATTCACGGGTGGTCAATCTGTTGAAATCAGAGCACTACATTTTGGCCACCGTGCTCGATCCTAGATTTAAAGCCTACCTTGGATCTCTCTTTCCGGCAGACACAGGTCTGCTGGGGTTGAAAGACCTGCTGGTGACAAAATTGTCAAGTCAAGCGGAACGCGACCTGTCAACATCTCCTCCTTCACATTCTCCCGCAACTGGGGGTGCGAGGAAAAGGCTCAGAATTCCGAGCCCACCCGCTGGCGGTGATGCAGGGCAGTCTGGAGCGACTGCTGATGCTGACATCTGGTCCGGACTGAAGGACCTGACAACGATTACGGACATGTCGTCTACTGTCACTGCATATGATTCTCTCAACATTGATAGAATGGTGGAGGATTATATGAGTGACCGCATCCAAGTAGGCACGTCACACAGTCCGTACTTATACTGGCAGGAAAAAGAGGCAATTTGGAGGCCCTTGCACAAACTGGCTTTATTCTACCTAAGTTGCCCTCCCACAAGTGTGTACTCCGAAAGAGTGTTTAGTGCCGCCGCTCACCTTGTCAGCAATCGGCGTACGAGGTTACATCCAGAAAATGTGGAGAAGATGATGTTCATTAAAATGAATTTTAATCAATTCCTCCGCGGAGACATTGACCAGCAGCAATTGCCTCCACAAAGTACACAGGGAGCTGAGATGGTGGATTCCAGTGGGGACGAATTGATAATCTGTGAGGAGGGGGATGTACACGGTGATATATCGGAGGGTGAAGATGAGGTGGACATCTTGCCTCTGTAGAGCCAGTTTGTGCAAGGAGAGATTAATTGCTTCTTTTTTGGGGAGGGTCCAAACCAACCCGTCATATCAGTCACAGTCGTGTGGCAGACCCTGTCACTGAAATGATGGGTTGGTTAAAGTGTGCATGTCCTGTTTTGTTTATACAACATAAGGGTGGGTGGGAGGGCCCAAGGATAATTCCATCTTGCACCTCTTTTTTCTTTTCTTTTTCTTTGCATCATGTGCTGATTGGGGAGGGTTTTTTGGAAGGGACATCCTGCGTGACACTGCAGTGCCACTCCTAGATGGGCCCGGTGTTTGTGTCGGCCACTAGGGTCGCTAATCTTACTCACACAGCTACCTCATTGCGCCTCTTTTTTTCTTTGCGTCATGTGCTGTTTGGGGAGGGTTTTTTGGAAGGGACATCCTGCGTGACACTGCAGTGCCACTCCTAGATGGGCCCGGTGTTTGTGTCGGCCACTAGGGTCGCTAATCTTACTCACACAGCTACCTCATTGCGCCTCTTTTTTTCTTTGCGTCATGTGCTGTTTGGGGAGGGTTTTTTGGAAGGGACATCCTGCGTGACACTGCAGTGCCACTCCTAGATGGGCCCGGTGTTTGTGTCGGCCACTAGGGTCGCTAATCTTACTCACACAGCTACCTCATTGCGCCTCTTTTTTTCTTTGCGTCATGTGCTGTTTGGGGAGGGTTTTTTGGAAGGGACATCCTGCGTGACACTGCAGTGCCACTCCTAGATGGGCCCGGTGTTTGTGTCGGCCACTAGGGTCGCTAATCTTACTCACACAGCTACCTCATTGCGCCTCTTTTTTTCTTTGCGTCATGTGCTGTTTGGGGAGGGTTTTTTGGAAGGGACATCCTGCGTGACACTGCAGTGCCACTCCTAGATGTGCCCGGTGTTTGTGTCGGCCACTAGGGTCGCTAATCTTACTCACACAGCTACCTCATTGCGCCTCTTTTTTTCTTTGCGTCATGTGCTGTTTGGGGAGGGTTTTTTGGAAGGGACATCCTGCGTGACACTGCAGTGCCACTCCTAGATGGGCCCGGTGTTTGTGTCGGCCACTAGGGTCGCTAATCTTACTCACACAGTCAGCTACCTCATTGCGCCTCTTTTTTTCTTTGCGTCATGTGCTGTTTGGGGAGGGTTTTTTGGAAGGGCCATCCTGCGTGACACTGCAGTGCCACTCCTAGATGGGCCCGGTGTTTGTGTCGGCCACTAGGGTCGCTAATCTTACTCACACAGCTACCTCATTGCGCCTCTTTTTTTCTTTGCGTCATGTGCTGTTTGGGGAGGGTTTTTTGGAAGGGACATCCTGCGTGACACTGCAGTGCCACTCCTAGATGGGCCCGGTGTTTGTGTCGGCCACTAGGGTCGCTAATCTTACTCACACAGCTACCTCATTGCGTCTCTTTTTTTCTTTGCGTCATGTGCTGTTTGGGGAGGGTTTTTTGGAAGGGACATCCTGCGTGACACTGCAGTGCCACTCCTAGATGGGCCCGGTGTTTGTGTCGGCCACTAGGGTCGCTTATCTTACTCACACAGCGACCTCGGTGCAAATTTTAGGACTAAAAATAATATTGTGAGGTGTGAGGTATTCAGAATAGACTGAAAATGAGTGTAAATTATGGTTTTTGAGGTTAATAATACTTTGGGATCAAAATGACCCCCAAATTCTATGATTTAAGCTGTTTTTTAGTGTTTTTGGAAAAAAACACCCGAATCCAAAACACACCCGAATCCGACAAAAATAATTCGGTGAGGTTTTGCCAAAACGCGTTCGAACCCAAAACACGGCCGCGGAACCGAACCCAAAACCAAAACACAAAACCCGAAAAATTTCAGGCGCTCATCTCTACTTTTAATGCCATTTTAGTTATGTCCTGCAATAGGTTCTTGTCAAGTTCCTCTTCCTGACCTGGTGGTCTGTGATAATACGGGGGGTAATGTCTGGACACTGAATCAATGTAAAAGGTGACAGTGCAATGGGTTTGCAGTGTCACTGACTCTGCACAGCACTCTCACCTTTTACATTGATTCAGCGAGTCAGTCAGTTCTGCAAACCAGTCACTATTGTTAGTGCTGGGGTCCCAATGCACCACATTACAGGGAAGTAGACGCACTAAATAAACTACAGCTCCCAGCAGCCCTTAGCGCCGGAGCATTCCGGGAGAGCTACTACCAAAGGGAAGACAGCAGCTTAGCTGCTTCCAGGAGGAGAAGCAGGAGAAGTATTATCCACTCCTCCCCCACTCGCAGTACTGCCGGGCCTCATCCTTGGCACCCCCCCCCCCCCTCCACTACCTGCGGTGGCTACGGATCCCTTCCCCCACCTTCAGCAACCCCTCCCCCACCTGTGGCACCACCGCACCTGCCCCTCCCCCACCCGTGGCACCCCCACAGCCGCTCCTCCCCCACATGTGGTGGCTCCGGACCCCGTCCCCCACCTGCAGAACCCCCGCAACCCGGCACTCCCCCAACCACATCACCTACTAGGTGATTCACCGGGCCCTGCGTGCACTGTTCACGTCGTTGCACGCCCTTTTTCAGTCCAATTGGAGGTAATACTCCATATAATAAAAATATTGCATGCCGCAAGGGCGTGCAGGGGTTAAGGTGGCGTAGCCCCTTACAACAGTGTGAAGAGCGCCCATAAAGCGCGATGAATCACCTACTTATTATTATTATGATGATGATGATGTATGCAATGCAATAAAACTTATGCAAAGAATAACAAAAGTCCATGAACTTGAACACACAAGTGATGAGGAATCTTTTATTGTCAAATATTATTTGTCTAATTACAGTCAGCAAATGCAACGTTATCAGCACAGTGGTTATATTTTATTTAGATTCTGTAAGTCTAAGCAATATAATATATATTTCAAATTAGCTTGCCTGAAACTATGTTCTAGCTGCGGGGTATAGCACACATTGTATAAGGCTGTGGGGCACTAGTTAAACCCTTTGCAGGTGTCAGGTCAAGTTTAGCTCCGGGAGGAGCCTGGAATGTGAAGTTCTGCAGCAGCGATGTGAAGAATATAAACAGCTCCATATTAGCCAGGCTTTCCCCAGCACAGCTTCTTTTACCTGCAGCAAACAGAAATATGAAACATTAATAGTAGCTAAACACTAGTTTTTTTTATTTAGACAATGAGCAGTCTTTACTTTTACACTCAGTTTATTTATATACTACTAATCTGTATGAAGTCTTACTAACAGTAACATATTCATACTTCTAAAAAGATAGCAATACAAAATATAGATGCATATATATGCATCATGGCAAAGAAGAGCATAGGCACAACTGTAAACTACAGGAAGAAGAAGGAAGAAGAAAGAAGAAGAATGAATATACATTGATAACAAGTCACATTTATTTTTATGTTATATTTAATTCTTTTAAAATTCTACACCATTCTCAGGTACTTTGAGACCTTTTCACTATCAGTGGTGTGACAATTTTGCACACCATGTGACGCCACCATTTATTTTTTAATTTCTAAACTTTTGGGAATCTTTGTTAATTTTAAAGGCTGACTATATATATATATATATATATATATATATATATATATATATATATATATATATATATATATATATATATTTATTTATTTGTAGTGTACAACCTGCCACTCGTCGATAAATGAATGTGGATTACTCCGGTGCCTTCCTAAGGTGCTGATGACCTGTATGTAGGCTTGGTATGGCACACAGGGGAAACCCCCCATGGGCCATACTGCACAGGACTATGGAGTATTTTCTACAGTGCATTCTGGTTGTAATCTGGTACATTATCATGAATGTGCTATCAGTAATTTTCTATATATATATATATTTATCAAAGACCCCAGCTCATGCACTCTCCACTGGTTAGACAAACCAATATCGCGGCTGGTCACAACCCCTCTGAAGACTGGAAACACCCCTAAACATGGGCCCTTACATTTCGCCGGTGAGCCTTTCATGCCCCATTCCGACACTGCCCGTATGTAGAATGATGAAGGCGGCACTCACAAGACTTTATAAATTCAATGACGGTACATTAAAAGTCACTGCATTTATAAAGGTAATAGTGTGCCGCCTTCATTATTCTACTATATATATATATATATATATATATATATATACATATATATATATATATACATACACACACACACACATGCAGAAGATCCCGGCACTCCTCTTATATAAGTTTAAAATGCTGCGGTGCCCTCCCAGAGGTATATCTCCTCAGTAAATATAATGAAGAATAAGGGCGGCACTCACGCAGACTGGTGCAGGTGTAGAAAAGGTCAGTTTATTGTTCCGACATGTTTCAGGGACTAGCCCCGTCCTCAGGGCCTTAACCTTAACCTGTTAAGGCCCTGAGTACGGGGCTAGTCCCCGAAATATGTCGGAACAATTAACTGACCTTTTCTACACCTGCACCAGTCTGCGTGAGTGCCGCCCTTATTCTTCATTATATATATATATATATATATTAGAGATGAGCGCCTGAAATTTTTCGGGTTTTGTGTTTTGGTTTTGGGTTCGGTTCCGCGGACGTGTTTTGGGTTCGACCGCGTTTTGGCAAAACCTCACCGAATTTTTTTTGTCGGATTCGGGTGTGTTTTGGATTCGGGTATTTTTTTCAAAAAACACTAAAAAACAGCTTAAATCATAGAATTTGGGGGTCATTTTGATCCCAAAGTATTATTAACCTCAAAAACCATAATTTACACTCATTTTCAGTCTATTCTGAACACCTCACACCTCACAATATTATTTTTAGTCCTAAAATTTGCACCGAGGTCGCTGTGTGAGTAAGATAAGCGACCCTAGTGGCCGACACAAACACCGTGCCCATCTAGGAGTGGCACTGCAGTGTCACGCAGGATGTCCCTTCCAAAAAACCCTCCCCAAACAGCACATGACGCAAAGAAAAAAAGAGGCGCAATGAGGTAGCTGACTGTGTGAGTAAGATAAGCGACCCTAGTGGCCGACACAAACACCGGGCCCATCTAGGAGTGGCACTGCAGTGTCACGCAGGATGTCCCTTCCAAAAAACCCTCCCCAAACAGCACATGACGCAAAGAAAAAAAGAGGCGCAATGAGGTAGCTGACTGTGTGAGTAAGATAAGCGACCCTAGTGGCCGACACAAACACCGGGCCCATCTAGGAGTGGCACTGCAGTGTCACGCAGGATGGCCCTTCCAAAAAACCCTCCCCAAACAGCACATGACGCAAAGAAAAAAAGAGGCGCAATGAGGTAGCTGACTGTGTGAGTAAGATAAGCGACCCTAGTGGCCGACACAAACACCGTGCCCATCTAGGAGTGGCACTGCAGTGTCACGCAGGATGGCCCTTCCAAAAAACCCTCCCCAAACAGCACATGACGCAAAGAAAAAAAGAGGCGCAATGAGGTAGCTGACTGTGTGAGTAAGATAAGCGACCCTAGTGGCCGACACAAACACCGGGCCCATCTAGGAGTGGCACTGCAGTGTCACGCAGGATGTCCCTTCCAAAAAACCCTCCCCAAACAGCACATGACGCAAAGAAAAAAAGAGGCGCAATGAGGTAGCTGTGTGAGTAAGATTAGCGACCCTAGTGGCCGACACAAACACCGGGCCCATCTAGGAGTGGCACTGCAGTGTCACGCAGGATGTCCCTTCCAAAAAACCCTCCCCAAACAGCACATGACGCAAAGAAAAAAAGAGGCGCAATGAGGTAGCTGACTGTGTGAGTAAGATTAGCGACCCTAGTGGCCGTCACAAACACCGGGCCCATCTAGGAGTGGCACTGCAGTGTCACGCAGGATGGCCCTTCCAAAAAACCCTCCCCAAACAGCACATGACGCAAAGAAAAAAAGAGGCGCAATGAGGTAGCTGACTGTGTGAGTAAGATTAGCGACCCTAGTGGCCGTCACAAACACCGGGCCCATCTAGGAGTGGCACTGCAGTGTCACGCAGGATGGCCCTTCCAAAAAACCCTCCCCAAACAGCACATGACGCAAAGAAAAAAAGAGGCGCAATGAGGTAGCTGACTGTGTGAGTAAGATTAGCGACCCTAGTGGCCGTCACAAACACCGGGCCCATCTAGGAGTGGCACTGCAGTGTCACGCAGGATGGCCCTTCCAAAAAACCCTCCCCAAACAGCACATGACGCAAAGAAAAAAAGAGGCGCAATGAGGTAGCTGACTGTGTGAGTAAGATTAGCGACCCTAGTGGCCGTCACAAACACCGGGCCCATCTAGGAGTGGCACTGCAGTGTCACGCAGGATGGCCCTTCCAAAAAACCCTCCCCAAACAGCACATGACGCAAAGAAAAAAAGAGGCGCAATGAGGTAGCTGACTGTGTGAGTAAGATAAGCGACCCTAGTGGCCGACACAAACACCGGGCCCATCTAGGAGTGGCACTGCAGTGTCACGCAGGATGTCCCTTCCAAAAAACCCTCCCCAAACAGCACATGACGCAAAGAAAAATAAAAGAAAAAAGAGGTGCAAGATGGAATTGTCCTTGGGCCCTCCCACCCACCCTTATGTTGTATAAACAGGACATGCACACTTTAACCAACCCATCATTTCAGTGACAGGGTCTGCCACACGACTGTGACTGAAATGACGGGTTGGTTTGGACCCCCACCAAAAAAGAAGCAATTAATCTCTCCTTGCACAAACTGGCTCTACAGAGGCAAGATGTCCACCTCATCATCATCCTCCGATATATCACCGTGTACATCCCCCTCCTCACAGATTATCAATTCGTCCCCACTGGAATCCACCATGTCAGCTCCCTGTGTACTTTGTGGAGGCAACTGCTGCTGGTCAATGTCTCCGCGGAGGAATTGATTATAATTAATTTTAATGAACATCATCTTCTCCACATTTTCTGGATGTAACCTCGTACGCCGATTGCTGACAAGGTGAGCGGCGGCACTAAACACTCTTTCGGAGTACACACTTGTGGGAGGGCAACTTAGGTAGAATAAAGCCAGTTTGTGCAAGGGCCTCCAAATTGCCTCTTTTTCCTGCCAGTATAAGTACGGACTGTGTGACGTGCCTACTTGGATGCGGTCACTCATATAATCCTCCACCATTCTATCAATGGTGAGAGAATCATATGCAGTGACAGTAGACGACATGTCCGTAATCGTTGTCAGGTCCTTCAGTCCGGACCAGATGTCAGCATCAGCAGTCGCTCCAGACTGCCCTGCATCACCGCCAGCGGGTGGGCTCGGAATTCTGAGCCTTTTCCTCGCACCCCCAGTTGCGGGAGAATGTGAAGGAGGAGATGTTGACAGGTCGCGTTCCGCTTGACTTGACAATTTTCTCACCAGCAGGTCTTTGAAACCCAGCAGACTTGTGTGCGCCGGAAAGAGAGATCCAAGGTAGGTTTTAAATCTAGGATCGAGCACGGTGGCCAAAATGTAGTGCTCTGATTTCAACAGATTGACCACCCGTGAATCCTTGTTAAGCGAATTAAGGGCTCCATCCACAAGTCCCACATGCCTAGCGGAATCGCTCTGTCTTAGCTCCTCCTTCAATGTCTCCAGCTTCTTCTGCAAAAGCCTGATGAGGGGAATGACCTGACTCAGGCTGGCAGTGTCTGAACTGACTTCACGTGTGGCAAGTTCAAAAGGTTGCAGAACCTTGCACAACGTTGAAATCATTCTCCACTGCGCTTGAGACAGGTGCATTCCACCTCCTATATCGTGCTCAGTTGTATAGGCTTGAATGGCCTTTTGCTGCTCCTCCAACCTCTGAAGCATATAGAGGGTTGAATTCCACCTCGTTACCACCTCCTGCTTTAGATGATGGCAGGGCAGGTTCAGGCGTTTTTGGTGGTGCTCCAGTCTTCTGTACGTGCTGCCTGTACGCCGAAAGTGTCCCGCAATTTTTCTGGCCACCGACAGCATCACTTGCACGCCCCTGTCGTTTTTTAAAAAATTCTGCACCACCAAATTCAAGGTATGTGCAAAACATGGGACGTGCTGGAATTTGCCCAGATTTAATGCACGCACAATATTGCTGGCATTGTCCGATGCCACAAATCCACAGGAGAGTCCAATTGGGGTAAGCCATTCCGCGATGATCTTCCTCAGTTGCCGTAAGAGGTTTTCAGCTGTGTGCGTATTCTGGAAACCGGTGATACAAAGCGTAGCCTGCCTAGGAAAGAGTTGGCGTTTGCGAGATGCTGCTACTGGTGCCGCCGCTGCTGTTCTTGCGGCGGGAGTCCATACATCTACCCAGTGGGCTGTCACAGTCATATAGTCCTGACCCTGCCCTGCTCCACTTGTCCACATGTCCGTGGTTAAGTGGACATTGGGTACAACTGAATTTTTTAGGACACTGGTGAGTCTTTTTCTGAGGTCCGTGTACATTTTCGGTATCGCCTGCCTAGAGAAGTGGAACCTAGATGGTATTTGGTAACGGGGGCACACTGCCTCAATAAAATGTCTAGTTCCCTGTGAACTAACGGCGGATACCGGACGCACGTCTAACACCAACATAGTTGTCAAGGCCTCAGTTATCCGCTTTGCAGCAGGATGACTGCTGTGATATTTCATCTTCCTCGCAAAGGACTGTTGAACAGTCAATTGCTTACTGGAAGTAGTACAAGCGGGCTTACGACTTCCCCTCTGGGATGACCATCGACTCCCAGCAGCAACAACAGCAGCGCCAGCAGCAGTAGGCGTTACACGCAAGGATGCATCGGAGGAATCCCAGGCAGGAGAGGAATCGTCAGAATTGCCAGTGACATGGCCTGCAGGACTATTGGCATTCCTGGGGAAGGAGGAAATTGACACTGAGGGAGTTGGTGGGGTGGTTTGCGTGAGCTTGGTTACAAGAGGAAGGGATTTACTGGTCAGTGGACTGCTTCCGCTGTCGGCCCAAGTTTTTGAACTTGTCACTGACTTATTATGAATGCGCTGCAGGTGACGTATAAGGGAGGATGTTCCGAGGTGGTTAACGTCCTTACCCCTACTTATTACAGCTTGACAAAGGGAACACACGGCTTGACACCTGTTGTCCGCATTTCTGTTGAAATACCTCCACACCGAAGAGCTGATTTTTTTGGTATTTTCACCTGGCATGTCAACGGCCATATTCCTCCCACGGACAACAGGTGTCTCCCCGGGTGCCTGACTTAAACAAACCACCTCACCATCAGAATCCTCCTGGTCAATTTCCTCCCCAGCGCCAGCAACACCCATATCCTCCTCATCCTGGTGTACTTCAACACTGACATCTTCAATCTGACTATCAGGAACTGGACTGCGGGTGCTCCTTCCAGCACTTGCGGGGGGCGTGCAAATGGTGGAAGGCGCATGCTCTTCACGTCCAGTGTTGGGAAGGTCAGGCATCGCAACCGACACAATTGGACTCTCCTTGTGGATTTGGGATTTCGAAGAATGCACAGTTCTTTGCTGTGCTGCTTTTGCCAGCTTGAGTCTTTTCATTTTTCTAGCGAGAGGCTGAGTGCTTCCATCCTCATGTGAAGCTGAACCACTAGCCATGAACATAGGCCAGGGCCTCAGCCGTTCCTTGCCACTCCGTGTGGTAAATGGCATATTGGCAAGTTTACGCTTCTCCTCCGACAATTTTATTTTAGGTTTTGGAGTCCTTTTTTTTCTGATATTTGGTGTTTTGGATTTGACATGCTCTGTACTATGACATTGGGCATCGGCCTTGGCAGACGACGTTGCTGGCATTTCATCGTCTCGGCCATGACTAGTGGCAGCAGCTTCAGCACGAGGTGGAAGTGGATCTTGATCTTTCCCTAATTTTGGAACCTCAACATTTTTGTTCTCCATATTTTAATAGGCAGAACTAAAAGGCACCTCAGGTAAACAATGGAGATGGATGGATTGGATACTAGTATACAATTATGGACGGACTGCCACGGTTAGGTGGTATAAAAAAACCACGGTTAGGTGGTATATACAATTATGGATGGACGGACTGCCTGCCGAGTTCCGACACAGAGGTAGCCACAGCCGTGAACTACCGAACTGTACACTGGTTGATAAAGAGATAATAGTATACTCGTAACTAGTATGACGACTGTATAAAGAAAGAAAAAAAAACCACGGTTAGGTGGTATATACAATTATGGATGGACGGACTGCCTGCCGAGCTCCGACACAGAGGTAGCCACAGCCGTGAACTACCGCACTGTACACTGGTTGATAAAGAGATAGTAGTATACTCGTAACTAGTATGACCGTGACGACTATAAAGAAAGAAAAAAAAAACCACGGTTAGGTGGTATATACAATTATGGATGGACGGACTGCCTGCCGAGTGCCGACACAGAGGTAGCCACAGCCGTGAACTACCGCACTGTACTGTGTCTGCTGCTAATATAGACTGGTTGATAAAGAGATAGTATACAATACTACTAATATTATATATACTGGTGGTCAGGTCACTGGTCACTAGTAGTCACACTGGCAGTGGCACTCCTGCAGCAAAAGTGTGCACTGTTTAATTTTAATATAATATTATCATGTACTCCTGGCTCCTGCTATAACAACCTGCAGTGCTCCCCAGTCTCCCCCACAATTATAAGCTTTATATACATTGATGTGCAGCACACTGGGCTGAGCAGTGCACACAGACTGAGTCACTGTGTGTATCGTTTTTTTCAGGCAGAGAACGGATATATTAAATAAAACAAACAACTGCACTGTCTCTGGTGGTCACTGTGGTCGTCAGTCACTAAACTCTGTCTGCACTCTCTTCTACAGTATCACAGCAATCTCTCTCTCTCTCTCAACCCTAATCTAAATGGAGAGGACGCCAGCCACGTCCTCTCCCTATCAATCTCAATGCACGTGTGAAAATGGCGGCGACGCGCGGCTCCTTATATAGAATCCGAGTCTCGCGAGAATCCGACAGCGTCATGATGACGTTCGGGCGCGCTCGGGTTAACCGAGCAAGGCGGGAGGATCCGAGTCTGCTCGGACCCGTGAAAAAAAACATGAAGTTCTGGCGGGTTCGGATTCAGAGAAACCGAACCCGCTCATCTCTAATATATATATATATATATATATATATATATATATACACACACACACACACACACTGTATGTGTGTGTGTATATATATATATATATATATATATATATACACATACATACACTGTATATATAACATTTATTTTTTCTTGGAAGTACTGTATACTGTATATGGAAAATTTCAATCTATAATCACTGTTAAATTTAGATTATAGAACTTTTTCCAATTTCCTTTATTCTCAATCAAAATGTTTCCTTTTTTAATGTCATTTGTTTATGCAAACTAGATGGACACTTTTCCGCAGTTATTCAAATTTGTTTATATGGTATTGTGAGCAGCCGTATGTATGTACCCAGTCAGGCAATTTACCCTGGCAATATATTATTAATTATTTTATAAATTAATGTTTCATTGATTGAAATGCAAGGCAGCATGCTTACTGAACCAAAAAATGAACAGTGCAATTTACACTGAAAATCAATAAAATTAAAGAAGTTTGTTAAAGATAACATCATCTGGCTATGCTGTAACTGTCATTTCCCAAAGTTGAAGACTAATATTGCTTTTTCACAATATGGAGAATGGTGGAGAATGGCCAGCACCAGCAAATAAGTTTTTCCAAGGGTCTGGATTATGCAGCTGAGAACTTTGGAATGAACTAATAAAGTGCCAACAAATAATGCAATTCAAACAGGAATGATTTGAGTACATCTCCATCTAGACCTTTGAACATAGGAGGTCATTCCGAGTTGTTCGCTCGCAAGGCGATTTTAGCAGAGTTGCTCACGCTAAGCCACCGCCTACTGGGAGTGAATCTTAGCTTCTTAAAATTGCGAACGATGTATTCGCAATATTGCGATTACAAACTTCTTAGCAGTTTCAGAGTAGCTTCAGACTTACTCGGCATCTGCGATCAGTTCAGTGCTTGTCGTTCCTGGTTTGACGTCACAAACACTCCCAGCGTTCACCCAGACACTCCCCCGTTTCTCCAGCCACTCACGCGTTTTTTCCGGAAACGGTAGCGTTTTTTCCCACACGCCCATAAAACGGCCTGTTTCCGCCAAGAAACACCCATTTCTTGTCAATCACACTACGATCGCCGGAGCAAAGAAAAAGCCGTGAGTAAAAATACTAACTTCATAGCAATTTTACTTGGCGCAGTCGCAGTGCGAACATTGCGCATGCGCACTAAGCAGAAAAACGCTGCGATGCGAAGAAATTTACTGAGCGAACGACTCGGAATGAGGGCCATAGTGTTACATGTGGAGTGTTGTACCGAGAAGAAAAAAATAAAATACTGTGCAGTATATAGTGTACACTGTGTGTAACAAGTGGTTAAGAATAAACATTTTTTTCATAGTTCAAGATTTTGTTTAAAATTACAGTTTTTATTATTATTATTATTATTATTATTATTATTATTATTATTATGGTGCAACAAGGGTTTAGAGCAAAATTATATAAATGGAAATCTAAGCAAATGAGGATGGTTACAGACCTAATTACAAATTTGTATTTCTAAATAATTACATAATTACAACCCTCAACCTAGATAATTATTTACAGTAAAGAAAACAAAATGAGAAAAGGCTCTTCTCAGAAGATCTTAAATACTAGAGGTTACCAGTACAATTGAATTAATTACTTAATGAAATAATAAATAAATAAATAAATTAGTTGAGTGCAGAAATTGTTTGTGAATTAAAATTTTACAAATGAATGAGTACCAAAAAGTGATTTAATTAAACCTAATTCAACTTGTTCTTTTATCCCAAGGAAGAATTACAATAGGAAAACTGAAACAATATGGCATATTCTATGAAATATTTGCTTTTGCATTCATACTTGCACTAAACCCGAATTAGTATACAGCTGTTGTGAAATTACACATTCCAGCATGCTCTGCCACAGTTTTAGCATTTACTAATAGCAAAAGTGTAGAAGGGCATGCTGGGACTTGTATTTTCACAACAGCTGGAGAGTCACAGGTTGGCCAGGCATGGTAAACAGAATATCTACCAAAATTCATTTCAAGTCCTGTCTCTTTAAATAATCATCTTATTTCATATGGTTCTTATGTAAATAATCACATTTGATTTACCATAAATGAAAAAAAGAGTACTACAGTAGTTGAAATTTTTAATACAGTAGCACCTTCAGACTATTCAGGGAGGTTTCTTGAATCATGATATATTCCAACATTTCTCTTTGAATCCCAATAAAGATTCAACATGTGATAGGAATTATATGTGGTTATAGGGAACTCAAGTTATTGTTACTTTTTTAATAATTATTATTATTACTACTACAGGTTGAGTCTTCCATATCTAAAAATTCTGAAATATGGAATATTCCTAAATACAGAATTTCTTCAGCATGACTGAGATAGTGAAACATTGGTTTTCTGATGGTTTAATGTACACAAACTTTGTTTCATGGACAAAATTATTACAAATATTGTACATTATAAATTTACCTTCGGGCTATGTTGTTTATAAGGTATATATGAAACATAACTGCATTCTGTGTTTAGACTTGGGTCCCATCCCTAGAAATCTCATTACAGTATGCAAATATTCCAAAAATGGAAAAATCTGATATCCAAATTACTTCTGGTCCCCAATTTTGTATATAGGAGACTAATAATAATAATAATAATAATAATATTATTATTCATAAATTTATTTTCTATTTGATATTTAGCTTTTTTCCTGTATAATGTATTCATAATTATTTGATTTTTCCAATGATTTCCCATCACACGAGTATTGTGAATTAAAATATATAACTTTACACACAATTACTGCACTCATCTATTTATTAATTTAGACAACACCCAAAAGAACGCCTCTTTATCCTATTTATTTATTAATTAATTAATTAATTAATTAATTCATTCATTCATTCATTCATTTGTTCAGTTGAACGGCTATATTTATTATAATAAGAATTTACTCACCGGTAATTCTATTTCTCGTAGTCCGTAGTGGATGCTGGGGACTCCGTAAGGACCATGGGGAATAGACGGGCTCCGCAGGAGACTGGGCACTTTAAAAGAAAGATTAGGTACTATCTGGTGTGCACTGGCTCCTCCCTCTATGCCCCTCCTTCAGACCTCAGTGAGGGAAACTGTGCCCGGAAGAGCTGACACTACAAGGAAAGGATTTGGAATCCAGGGTAAGACTCATACCAGCCACACCAATCACACCGTACAACTTGTGATAACCATACCCAGTTAACAGTATGAACAACAACTGAGCCTCAGTCAACGGATGGCTCATAACAATAACCCTTTAGTAAGCAATAACTATATACACGTATTGCAGAAGAAGTCCACACTTGGGACGGGCGCCAAGCATCCACTACGGACTACGAGAAATAGAATTACCGGTGAGTAAATTCTTCTTTTCTCTGACGTCCTAGTGGATGCTGGGGACTCCGTAAGGACCATGGGGATTATACCAAAGCTCCCAAACGGGCGGGAGAGTGCGGATGACTCTGCAGCACCGAATGAGCAAACTCAAGGTCCTCCTCAGCCAGGGTATCAAACTTGTAGAACTTAGCAAATGTGTTTGAACCCGACCAAGTAGCAGCTCGGCAAAGCTGTAAAGCCGAGACCCCTCGGGCAGCTGCCAAAGAAGAGCCCACCTTCCTTGTGGAATGGGCTTTTACTGATTTTGGATGCGGCAATCCAGCCGCAGAGTGAGCCAGCTGAATCGTGCCACAGATCCAGCGAGCAATAGTCTGCTTCGAAGCAGGAGCGCCAACCTTGTTGGCTGCATACAGAATAAACAACGAGTCAGACTTTCTGACTCCCGCCATTCTGGAACCATAAATTTTCAAAGCCCGGACTACGTCCAGTAACTTGGAATCCTCCAAGTCCCTAGTAGCCGCAGGCACCACAATAGGTTGGTTCAAATGAAACGATGATACCACCTTAGGGAGAATTTAGGGACGAGTCCTCAATTCTGCCCTGTCCATATGGAAGATCAGATAAGGGCTTTTACATGACAAAGCCGCCAATTCTGACACACGCCTAGCCGAAGCTAAGGCCAATAGCATGACCACTTTCCACGTGAGATATTAAGTGGCTCAAACCAGTGGGATTTCAGGAAATCCAACACAACGTTAAGATCCCAAGGTGCCACTGGTGGCACAAAAGGAGGCTGAATATGCAGCACTCCCTTTACAAACGTCTGAAGCTCAGGCAGTGAAGCCAGTTCTTTTTGAAAGAAAATGGATAGGGCCGAGATCGGAACCTTTATGGACCCTCATTTTAGGCCCATAGTCACACCTGACTGTATGAAATGCAGAAAACGACCCAACTGGAATTCCTCTGTAGGAGCCTTCCTGGCCTCACACCAAGCAACATATTTCCAGCGTAGGAATTACTTAATCCAGTACACCCTTTTCCTCTAGTATCCGGCGTTCAACCGCCATGCCGTCAAACGCAGCCGTGGTAAGTCTTGAAACAGACAGGGTCCCTGTTGCAACAGGTCCCGTCTGAGAGGCAGAGGCCATGGGTCCTCTGTGATCAACTCTTGTAGCTCTGGGTACCAAGTCCGTCTTGGCCAATCCGGAACGATGAGTTTCGTTCTCACTCCTCTTTTTCTTACTATTCTCAGCACCTTGGGTGTGAGAGGAAGAGGAGGAAACACATATACCGACTGGAACACCCACGGTGTTACTAGTGCATCCACAGCTATCGCCTGAGGGTCCCTTGACCTGGCGCAATTTTTTTTAGCTTTTTGTTTAGGCGGGACGCCATCATGTCCACCTGTGGCCGTTCCCACCAATTTACAATCTGCTCGAAGACTTCTTGATGAAGTCCCTACTCTCCCGGGTGGAGGTCGTGCCTTCTGAGGAAGTCTGCTTCCCAGTTGTCCACTCCCGGAATGAACACTGCTGACAGTGCTTGTACGTGATTCTCCGCCCAACGAAGAATCCTTGTGGCTTCCGCCATCGCTACCCTGCTTCTTGTGCCGCCCTGTCGGTTTACATGGGCGACTGCCGTGATGTTGTCTGACTGAATCAGCACTGGTTGGTCTCGAAGCAGGGGCTCCGCTTGACTCAGGGCGTTGTATATGGCCCTTAATTCCAGTATGTTTATGTGCAGATGAGTCTCCTGACTTGACCACAGCCCCTGGAAGTTTCTTCCCTGAGTGACTGCCCCCATCCGTGGAGGCTTGCATCTGTGGTCACAAGGACCCAGTCCTGTATGCCGAACCTGCGGCCCTCGAGAAGATGAGCACTCTGCAGCCACCACAGAAGAGACACCCTGGCAATCGGGGACAGGGCGATCAGCCGATGCATCTGAAGATGCGATCTGGACCACTTGTCCAACAGATCCCACTGAAAGATCCTGGCACGGAACTTGCCGAAAGGAATGGCTTTGTATGACGCTACCATCTTTCCCAGGACTCGCGTGCAGTGATGCACCGACACCTGCTTTGGTTTCAGGAGATCCCTGACCAGGGTCACTAACTCCTGAGCCTTCTCCTCCGGGAGAAATACCTTCTTCTGTTCTGTGTCCAGAATCATGCCCAGGAAGGGCAGACGCGTTGTAGGAATCAGCTGCGACTTTGGAATATTCAGAATCCAGCCGTGCCATAGCAACACTTCCTGAGAGTGTGCTACGCTGATCAACAACTGCTCTCTGGACCTCGCCTTTATGAGGAGATCGTCCAAGTACGGGATAACTGTAACTCCTTGCTTCTGGAGAAGTACCATCATCTCCGCCATTACCTTGGTAAAGACTCTCGGTGCCATGGATAGACCAAACGGCAACGTCTGGAATTGGTAATGACAGTACTATACCACAAACCGGAGGTACTCCTGGTGAGGCGGATAAATGGGGACATGTAAGCACGCATCCTTGATGTCCAGGGATACCATAAAATCCCCCTCCTCCGGGCTGGCAATGACCGCTCTGAGCGATTCCATTTTGAACTTGAACTTTTTCATGTAAATGTTCAAGGATTTTAAATTTAGAATGCGTCTTACCGAACCGTCCGGTTTCGGTACCACAAACAGTGTGGAATAGTAACCCCTTCCCTGCTGAAGGGGGGGTACCATTATTATCACTTGCTGGAGGAACAGCTTGTGAATAGCCATCAGGACTATCTCCCTCTCCGTGGGAGAAGCTGGCAAGGTGGATTTTAGGTAACGGTGAGGGGGCGTCACTTCGAGTTCCAGCTTGTATCCCTGAGATACAATTTGTATAGCCCAAGGATCCACTTGTGAGCGAACCCACTGGTTGCAGAAATTTCGGAGATGCGCCCCCACCGCTCCTGGCTCCGCCTGTGGAGCCCCAGCGTCATGCGGTGGACTTAGTGGAAGCAGGGTAGGACTTTTGTTCCTGAGAACTGGCTGCATGGTGCAGCTTTTTTCCACTACCCCTGCCTCTGACAAGAAAGGATGCACCTCTGACTCTTTTGCTTTTTTGAGAACAAAAGAACTGCATTTGGTAATACAGTGCTTTCTTAGGCTGTGAGGAAACCTGCGGCATGAAAGTCGACATTCCAGCTGTCGCTGTGGATACGAGGTCCGAGAGACCGTCCCCAAACAATTCCTCACCCTTATAAGGCAAAACCTCCATGTGTTTTTTAGAGTCGGCATCCCCTGTCCATCGCCGAGTCCATAAGACCCTCCTGGCAGAAATGGACATTGCATTTATTCGAGAGCCCAGCAGGCAAACGTCCCTCTGGGCATCCCGCATATATAAGACGACGTCTTTAATATGGCTAAGTGTTAGCAATACGGTATCCCTGTCCAGGGTATCTAACCCCTCTGACAGAGTATCTGTCCATGCTGCAACAGCACTGCACATCCAAGCTGAAGCAATAGCCGGTCTCAGTAGAGTACCAGAGTGTGTATACACTGACTTCAAGATACCTTCCTGCTTCCTATCCGCAGGTTCCTTTAGGGCGGCCGTATCCTGAGACTTAGATAAGCGCGTCAGGGCCTTGTCAACCCTAGGGGAGGATTCCCAGCGTAACCTATCCGTTGGCGGGAAAGGGTACGCCATTAGTATTCTCTTGGGAATCACCACTTTCTTATCAGGGGAAGACCACGCTTCTTCACATAACTCATTTAATTCATGTGACGGGGGAAAAGTCACTGGCTGCTTTTTCTCCCCAAACATATTTACCCTCTTGTCAGGGACAGGGTCAGCCTCTGAAATGTGTAATACATTTTTCATTGCCATAATCATGTATCGGATGTCCTTAGTCATTTTGGGCTGTAATAGTGCCTCATCATCGTCGACGCTGGAGTCGGACTCCGTGTCGACATCTGTGTCAACCAACTGAGATAGTGGGCGTTTTTGAGATGCTGACGGCCTTGAGAGCCCGGCTGTCCCCCGGCAGCAACATCATCAAATCTCTTGTGTAATGAGTTTACATCGTCATTTAAGACCTTCCACATATCCATTCAATCAGGTGTCGGCACCGACGGGGGCAACACCACATTTATCTGCCCTTGCTCCGCCTCCACGTAACCCTCCTGTCACAACTTAGGGCTGATGACCGTGACTGGGAGCCTCAGTTGTAGAGGTTGACGGGTGCCTGAATGTTGGAGGAGCGATGGGACTCCTAGACATGCGTAAAGACAGTAGCAATGATGCCCGAAGGCGTGACCACGACAACTGGAAATATCTTTCAGTGATTTTATTAAATGAAAAGTCATAAAACGTGCAAAAACAATAGAAAGTCACAAGTGGAAATTTAGGTGTGCAACTGGTTAATACCAGTAACCTGGAATGTAGAGAAAAGTTCTGTAAACTGTGAATGAAGCTAGGGTTCACTGGAAAACTGTAAATGAAGCTAGGGTTTGCTGGAAAACTATAAATGAAGCTAGGGTTTGCTGGAAAACTGTAGTTGTTGAAGAGTGGCTGCTGGAAAGCCGGAATACAGACACAGGTGAGTAAGGTGATGTTGTAGAGGGTTAATCACAGAGGTGTCGTGTTACACCATAGAGTGTAACACAGAGGAGTCAGGCTTGAATGCAGGAGAGTTCACTGGAGAATCTGTAGAAGACTGCACACAGGAACCACTGGAGACAAATGAAGCACTGACATCTATCTGGCCCAGACACAGGATACTTATACCTGCAGCTATGCAAGCATTGGCTGGGCAATTATGCAGATTTCAGAGCCAGTAGATTGGAGGAGCTGGAACATGTGATTGCATCCAACATGGCTGCGCCCATGCTGGAAGTAAGATGGAAAACCTGGTTTGGAACACAATGTAGAAACATAGTAGTAATGGCGGCTCCGGTCGCAGAGGACAGGAGACGCCAAACAACAAGTGCATGCTGAGACACGTGGAAGGCAGCAGAGGCCGTGGAGGGCGTACAACCAGAAGGGAGATAGTGTCTCAGTACTCGGATCGTGACATTACCCCCCCTTTTAGGAGTGGCCCCAGGACACTTCGTAAGTTTTCCTAGCCATCTGGAATGGAATTTCTGGAAGAAGACTTGTGCCAACTTGGAAGTGGGGAATCCATGACAGAATCCATCGAGGAATGAACCCACGGACGATGAGGAACAGACAAGGAAACCAGTTGCCTAGTGGGTGACTGGCGGGATACTTTGTGCTGGGCAGATTTTGGGCAGGAGGCCCCAAATTCAGCAATGTCCTTTTTTAGGGTCGGCCACCAATTTGACCTGGAAACGAATTTTAAGGTCTTGCGTATGCCCGCGTGTCCGGCAAAGCGAGAGGAATGTGCCCGATGCAAGAGCTTCCTCCTGAAAGCCGGCTTCACTCAATTTTTCCCTGGCGGGGGCATAGAGTCCATCCTCACTGCGGAGAACACCACTGGATCAACAATATAATGCTTGACAGTAGACTCAGACTCATTTTATTGCTCCCGGGAGCGGGAAAGGGCATCAGCCTTGTGATTCGGTGACCCTGGACAAAACTGTAGTTTGGAGTCTTGGCACGGAGGAGACAGGACATCAGAAGACTTGTAGGAGGATAGACGAACTGGAAACTCTTTTTGGAGACAGGTCTCAGAGCAGGAAGGACCCTATGCCAGGATACGGGTCGACTTCCAATCAACTTGAGGGTTATGCAGACGTAGCCATGGAAGGCCTAGGACCACAGGATGGGTGGCCCTGGGGATAACCTGTAAAGAAATCAACTCTGTATGCTGATCCCCTACCTTCAGACGGATAGGTAGGGTCTTGGAGGTAATCACTGCATCAGGAATCCTACTGCCGTCCACGGCAGTTAGAGATATCGGTGATGACAGTCTCTCAGTGGGTAGAGACCACTGCTTAACGAACCTCTCTGTAATAAAGTTTCCGGCTGCTCCAGAATCCAATAAGGCAGTGAGATTCTTAGTACGCTGAACCACCTGCAGAGAAACGGAGAGATTGCAGTTACTTGGAAATGGAGAGAAATTCGTCACTCCTAGCTGGTCCTCTCCTTGGTGGGCTAGGACTTGAGGTTGTCCCGGACGCTTGGGACAGGACTTGATAACGTGAGAAGATTCGGCACAGTACAAACAGAGACGCTCAGCAAGACGTCTATTACGCTCTGCCTGAAATAAACGAGAGCGACCTATCTGCATAGGTTCCTCCCTAGACGGAGATGGCTGACGAGGAATGGAAACAGTAGGAATCTTGGGAAATGTGTATCTTCCTCGTTCAACAGCCCTTTCACGGAACCGTAAATCGACCTTAGTGCAGAGGGAAATGAGCTCGTTTAAAGTTAAAGGCAAGTCTCTAGCAGCGAGCTCATCTTTGATACGCTCGGATAGCCCTCCTCAGAAGGCTGCATAAAGAGCGTCATCATTCCAGGAGACTTCAGATGCCAAGGTCTGGAATTGCACCAAATACTGACCGACTGTTCGCGTCCCCTGATGCAGCCGAAGGATCTCTGAAGAAGCTGATGTCACTCGACCTGGCTCATCGAAAATTCGTCTGAATGTTGCCACGAAGTTTGCATAGGATGACAACAGGGCATCAGACCTTTCCCATATAGGTGAGGCCCAGTCTAGAGCGGCACCACTGAGTAGAGAAATAAGGTATGCCACCTTAATGCGGTCAGTAGGGAAACTGCTGGGTTGCAATTCAAATTGGATCTCGCACTGGTTTAGGAAACCCCTGCAGGCTTTAGGGGATCCATCATATTTAGCTGGAGTCGGCAAGTGAAGATAGGGAGCAGGAACAGGTATGGTGGGTGGGGACACCACCGGAGGCGCTGGAGTCGACACTCTGGACGCCCCTAATCCACGGAGGGCCGCTTGAATTTCATCCAGCCGGGAGGAGAGGTCCTGGAGACAGTGACCAACATGGCCTACAGCAGCCTCCTGACGTTCAAGGCGGGTTGCCAGTTCTTGTATCAGCCTAAGCGCTTGAGCCTGGTCTCCGGCTGGATCCATTAGGTCAGTGCTTACTGTGTCACAACTGAGGGCTGATGACCGTGACTGGGAGCCTTAGTTGTAGAGGTTGACGGGTATCTGAATGTTGGAGGAGTGATGGGACTCCTGGACATGCGTAAAGACAGTAGCAAGGATGCCCGAAGGCGTGACCACGACAACTGGAAATATCTTTCAGTGATTTTATTAAATGAAAAGTCATAAAACGTGCAAAAACAATAGAAAGTCACAAGTAGAAATTTAGGTGTGCAACTGGTTAATACCAGTAACCTGGAATGTAGAGAAAAGTTCTGTAAACTGTAAATTAAGCTAGGGTTCGCTGGAAAACTGTAAATGAAGCTAGGGTTCGCTGGAAAACTATAAATGAAGCTAGGGTTCGCTGGAAAACTGTAGTTGTTGAAGAGTGGCTGCTGGAAAGCCGGAACAAAGACACAGGTGAGTAAGATGATGTTGTAGAGGGTTAATCACAGAGGTGTCGTGTTACACCACAGAGTGTAACACAGAGGAGTCAGGCTTGAATGCAGGAGAGTTCACTGGAGAATCTGTAGAAGACTGCACACAGGAACCACTGGAGACAAATGAAGCACTGACATCTATCTGGCCCAGACACAGGATACTTATACCTACAGCTATGCAAGCATTGGCTGGGCTATTATGCAGATTTCAGAGCCAGTAGATTGGAGGAGCTGGAACATGTGATTGCATCCAACATGGCTGCGTCCATGCTGGAAGTAAGATGGAAAACCTGGTTTGGAACACAATGTAGAAACATAGTAGTAATGGCGGCTCCGGCGCAGATGACAGGAGACGCCAAACAACAAGTGCATGCTGAGACACGTGGAAGGCAGCGGAGACCGCGGAGGGCGTACAACCAGAAGGGAGATAGTGTCTCAGTACTCGGATCGTGACACCTCCTCATCAAACATGTCGACACAGCCGTACCGATACACAGCACACACACAGGAAATGCTCTGACTGAGGACAGGACCCCACAAGGCATACTTGCCTACCTGACCCTCTCCATGAGGGAGAAAATGCTCTGTTCCTGGACTTTCCTGGTAATGTATGATTGCCAGCACCTGTGGTGAAACACCTTTCTTATCAATTAACTAGCTCACCACAGGTGATGGCAATCGTACATTACCAGGAAAGTCCAGGAACAGAGCATTTTCTCCCTCATGGAGAGGGTCAGGTAGGCAAGCATGCCACAAGGTCTATGGGGAGACAGAGAAAGAGTATGCCAGCACACACCAGAGCGCTATATAACACAGGGATACACACTACCAGAAGTGAATTTTTCCCAATAGCTGCTTTATAAATACACCTTTTGCCTAAATTTATGTGCCCCCCCCCTCTCTTTTTACCCTCTTAGTGCCAGGAGACTGCAGGGGAGAGCCTGGGGATTGTCCTTCCAGCGGAGCTGTGAAGAGAAATGGCGCTGGTGTGCTGAGGAAGAAGGCCCCGCTCCCTCAGTGGCGGGCTTCTGTCCCGCTGTTTCTGACTAAAAAATGGCAGGGGTTTTACACATATACAGTCACAGACTGTATTATGTGTCTTTTTTATGCCAAAGGTATTCTTATTGCTTCCCAGGGCACCCCCCCCCCCCCAGCGCCCTGCTGCACCCTACAGTGACCAAAGTGAGTGGTGTGCAGTGGGAGCAATGGCGCACAGCTGCGGTGCTGTGCGCTACCTTAATGAAGACAGGAGTCTTCAGCTGCCGATTTCATCACCAACTTCTGATCTTATGGCTCTGCGAGGGGGACGGCGGCGCGGCTCCGGGAACGGACGACCGAGGACCTCTGCCTGTGTTCGAACCCTCTGGAGCTAATGGTGTCCAGTAGCCTAAGAAGCGCAACCTAGCTGTGAACAGGTACGTTTGCTTCTCTCCCCTCGGTCCCACGTAGCAGTGAGTCTGTTGCCAGCAGATCTCACTGAAAATAAAAAACCTAACAATTACTTTCTTTACTAGCAGGCTCAGGAGAGCCCACTAGGTGCATCCACCTCTGGCCGGGCACAGATTCTAACTGAGGTCTGGAGGAGGGGCATAGAGGGAGGAGCCAGTGCACACCAGATAGTACCTAATCTTTCTTTTAGATTGCCCAGTCTCCTGCGGAGCCCGTCTATTCCCCATGGTCCTTACGGAGTCCCCAGCATCCACTAGGACGTCAGAGAAATTATGTATACTGACAATAAAGTTTTCAAAATGGTAAGTAATAATCATACACAAAACAACCAAAACAGTCTCTCTCGGGTCATTCAAATAAATATAGCATAAGCTATAACTCTTATTGAAGCCCATGTCCTGGCAATAGTACAATGCTAAATAACAGAGAAAATATTAATTTTCCCTTTGTGAAGTTAGGAAAAAAATATTTATCACATGCACATTAAAAATGTGGATTGTGATAAATTAAACCATAAGATGAAACTCTAAAGCAGGGGTGGGGAACCTCCGTCCCGCGGGCCGTATACGGCCAGCGAAGCCGTTTGGTCCGGCCCACCAGCTTGTCAGTGAGACATGCTGCCGCTCAGTCGGGCGGCAGCGTGTCTCAGCTGTCAGCACAGGGAGACGGAGGAGAGCGCGGCTGTGTCGAGTGGGACCAGCGGCGTGTAGAACTTCAAACCAGCCGCCGGTCCGTGAGCCAATCAGAGCTCGCGGACCGGCAGCCAATCAGGAGCCGCGGCTGCCGGTCCGCGAGCTCTGATTGGCTCTCGAACCGGCGGCTGGTTTGAAGTACTACACGGCGCCGCCGCTCCCACCCGACAGCCGCGCTCTCCTCCGTCTCTCAGGTAAGCAGCACGGAGGGGAGGGCAACTGCATACCTGGCACCGTGGGGGGCATCATTTATACCTGGCACTGTGGGGGGCATCTGTATACCTGGCACTGTGGGGGCATCTGCATACCTTGCACTGTGGGGGCATCTGCATACCTGGCACTGTGGGGGCATCTGCATACCTGGCACTGTGGGGGGCATCTGTATACCTGGCACTGTGGGGGGCATCTGTATACCTGGCACTGTAGGGGCATCTGCATACCTGGCACTGTGGGGGGCATCTGTATACCTTGCACTGTGGGGGCATCTGCATACCTGGCACTGTGGGGGCATCTGCATACCTGGCACTGTGGGGGGCATTTGTATACCTGGCACTGTGGGGGGCATCTGTATACCTTGCACTGTGGGGGCATCTGCATACCTGGCACTGTGAGGGCATTTGTATACCTGGCACTGTGGGGGCATCTGTATAACTGGCACTGGGGGGCATTTGTATACCTAGCACTGTGGGGGGCATTTGTATACCTGGCACTGTGGGGGCATCTGCATACCTGGCACTGTGGGGGCATCTGCATACCTGGCACTGTGGGGGCATCTGTATACCTGGCACTGTGGGGGGCATCTGTATACCTGGCACTGTGAGGGCATTTGTATACCTGGCACTGTGGGGGCATTTGTATACCTGGCACTGTGGGGGGTATTTGTACACCTGGCACTGTGGGGGCATCTGTATACCTGGCACTGTGGGGGGCATTTGTATACCTGGCACTGTGGGGGCATTTGTATACCTGGCACTGTGGGGGCAATTGTGGATCTGGCACCGCACTATTGGGGGCATATGTGTATCATATCACGTCCCATTTTAACTGGCCACACCCATTTTTTTGGCGCGTGCGCGCCTCCGGCGCGCACACACAGTGCCTCTAAGGGGCAGACCTACTGGGGGGCAGGGTAATTTTTTAAGTTGAGAATTTTTGTATGGCCCCCGAAGGATTTTATAAATATCCAAATGGCCCTCGGTAGAAAAAAGGTTCCCCACCCCTGCTCTAAAGCAACATTTTTAATTTTCTGCCATGAGCATTTGAAGCTGGGAGTGTTTTTTTCAGGCAGGAATTTAATAAATTGAAATGTAGAACTGAATCTTCATATTGCATGTGGTTGAAAGGTGAAATAAATAAAAATTCAGATTATTTAAAGCACTCCACATCCATTAATAAAGGCAATATTTACATATTGTATACATATGCTGCATATGCTAAAATTTTCTCTGGTAGGCTGAATAAATGCATAGATTTTTTTTTTCTTTTAACCAATGACCACTGAGCGTCACAATAATGGTGGATCTACTGTAAGTTCTCCATTATTAAGGTTACTGCCCATTATTGAAATATTCATCTATAAAATATGTTCATTATTATCATTACCCAATGAGAATGGTATGAATGCCTCATTCTTCTTGAAATGCCCTTCTGGGGTGAGAAAATGTTCTGGGTAAAAGTCTTCTGGCCTTTCAAAGTAGGCTTCATCTTTCAGTGCGGAGGATAGAAATGGCATCACCATGGTACCCTAGATAAAACAGCCAGTTAGAACCTGCCCACTGTGTAATAGAAATACAGAGTTAAACAGAAGGAATATTTTGCATGGAGCACAGATGAAAAATTAGGTATTGTAGTCAATGTCACTATATCTGTTAATATCTAAATTGGACAGACTATGGAGCAAATTTATCTAGCTAATTTTGACTATAAAACATATGAAAATTACTGTTTATGGTGATAATTAAATGATGCTAGAACAAAATAGAAAACAGGAAATACTGTAGCTCCAATACATCCTGCTTTCCATCATAAGAGCCATCCCCACTGTTTTCTATTTGGATGAATTTATGGGACTTTGTAATACAGTAAGCTTAGAAAAATTTAGCTTTTAATCCAGTGGAGTTTACAGTCTTTGTTCACTACCATATGTACATACACCTATATGCACTAGGGTTACTTTCTGTTGTGTAGCAAATAACATACCTGTATATTTTTTGAATTGTCGGAGGAAACTGGAGAAAACCCAAAAAAGAACAATGAGACTATACAAACTCCACACTGTAAGGTCCGTCTGTATTGAGATTCAAACCCAAGACCTCAGTTCTGCAGGCAGTAATGCTAACCATTACTCTGCGCTTTTTTGCACCATAATGGTAAAATAGACTAAAAACACATCCACTTGATAATGGGCAGTTCTTTACTGTAGTTTTTGAGCATCACACAAGAGGCGGAAATTGAATGATGTCTACCACTGCATCACTGTTGATGTGCATTTGGAAAACTCAACTATAAATTGCTGGAATGGGTTTACAGTATGTATTTCTTCCTTGCAAGGGACTTCAAGAGCATATAAGACTCAACAGAGTTAAATAGGGGTCCACTGATTGTGGCTGATCTCTGCACATACAGAGAAAGGGGAACAATGTTGATACAGTATGTGTGTACTATTTGTGTAAGCATAGTAAATAGTCTACACCAGTAGCTCTAGCAAATGCATCAAGCAGCCCAGGACTTAACCAACAGTTTGGTTTATTGAGTAGTAGTGCGTTTGTACTCCTAACACTTGCAATTACAGTACATACACACAGTATCTGGATGGAATGGAGCTTAAGTGGAACATACAGAACACCAGCCGGTGATGTATGTGGGTAGTGCTGCATCGACAGATGTTAGAGGTGTACTAAAGCACAGATATCGCCATGATATAGCAGGCAGGGTATCTCAGAAGCTAAGTGGAAAACATTTGTGTGCCACTGTGGCACTCATACACAGGGACAAGATGATAACATGGATGTGTAGAAAACCAAATGGTGGCCATCTTGGCCAATGTCAACAGCTTCCCTAAAGAAGCACCATGGAAACAGCCCACTAGCGCACTCCATATTCCAACAAAAAAAACAACTTTTTACTGATTCTTCATGCTTACCTCAAATAAAGACATTATTTTTGGCTTTACAATTTGTTCCAGTAACCCTTTTTTTGTCAGTTGGCCATCAGTAACTGAACAAAGCAGTTTCCCTATAATATGCTCAGAGAAATTGAACTCTCACCTTTGGAATAAAGTAGCCCCTGAATGTGACATCCTGATTAGTTGCATGAGGGACACCATCAGGTGCAATATCACCAAACCGCTGAATTTCATGAACGACGGCATCGGTGTACGGCATTTGTTTCCTATGCTCCAATTGGGGTTGAGATGATGCAACCACTCTTTGAATTTCATTTTGCACTTTTTCTGCCAGAGAAGAAGAGGTACTGTATTTCACTTCTAAATATTTATAGCCCAAAACCACAATGCAGCACTTACTACTACTAAAAATAAAATGTATTAATGTTCAGTTTAATACTACATAGTTAATTCATGGTATTTTTCCTGTATTGTAAATATAACATCTATAAATGAATCACTTTCTGTTCATCATTTTATTATTCCTACAGTATTTTTATCTTTCAGTGGTCTAATATAATGTTTTATTTTTATTACAAAGTTTTATTTTTTTATTGCTGTTTATATACTGTGCATGTGTTTGTACTTTTTATTACTGTTTTCATTTTTTTTTTTTAGGAAATCTCACAACATAATGTGGAATGAGGAAAATATTTAATGGAACTGCTGAAAACTTCAGTAAGCTCTAGTTATTACAGTATGTTTCAACAACTATTACCTAAATGTCCCTTTACTTGTAATGGGATGCGTGTGGTATCCCACCAGTCAGAACGCCTGTGGTCATGTGACTGATGCCGGAATCATGACAGAATCCTGGTGTCGGAACACTGACTGCTGACATCCCAAAAATAAGTATCAGGGTCAATGTTAGGGCCCAGGGGGACGGTTAAGCACTAGATGGGAGGTTAGCCACAGACGCCACCCCCTGTGTCTTAGCCCTAGAAGCTAACCTAGGTGGGTTAGAGTTAGGGTAGGGGACAGCGGACGGGTAAAATAATTCCCCCATCCCCTGTCGGCATTCTCATTGTCGGGATGCCTGTGTGGGTCATGTGACCACCGGCATTCCGACAGCAGGGATAACATGCCCAACCACTTGTAATTTATACCCCTTACAGCCCCCTGCAGACAGCACTCACCAACCCGGCAAATGCCGGGTTGGTGACACGCTAGCGACGTGGCAGGGGCGGCGCTGGGATATCACATGATCTCCCAGTGCCGCCCTCCCTATGCACTGTGAACGGGAGCCGTGTCACCTCGACACGGCTCCCGTTCACACTGGACAGCTAGCTGGGTTGAACATGTGTTCAACCTGGCTAGCTACCAGGGAAGGATTCCCAGATCACTTGAAAAACACATGTAAATGCGTGCCCCCGCGCATTTACCCGTGTTTAAAAAAGCTAGTGGAAAAGGGGTATTAGCTTTACTGTACCCGTTACAGTAGAGCTTGCTATCATAAAAATTGAGCATCTCAAGTTAGAGATGCGCATTAAAAATTCACTTGTATTAAAGCTTACCTGCTCATATCCTTTTGGTTTCACTGTAACAGGCTGTATAACCTGGCTTCATCTTCCCTTCCATTAATTCCACTTTGGCATAACCCAGACTTGGCCTCTGTCCCTTAACTTTCTCCTACTGGACCCACTCTCAGATACATTTACTTAATGTTTTACTGGTTATAGGAGCTTTTCCACCTCTATTCAACTGAAATTCTCTCTCCTCCACCTCTATGTTCCATCAATTTCTACAACTTGGACACTTCTGTATGATCGCTATCTTTATCTGAATAATTCCCCTTTGACACCAGCTCATGTGAGACAGTGGGAGTCCGACCTGGCCATGGGTCTAGATGCAGAAGATGGTATGACATATGGTTCGAAGCTGCTGTTCGTATTAAAGAGAAGGTGTTAAAATTATGTTTTGTTGGTACTTAGTGACCTCCAGATTGAATAGAATTTACCCCTTCTCATCCACTGGAAAAACTGTCACTTGATAGGTTTCTTTATACATCAGTAGTAATGCCCAGCCTTGCAGGGATTCTGGTCTGAAGTGCCTACTCTTCTCGTTTCCCTTCTGGATTCATCCACACCATTCCATTTTAAGTACTGTTTCCTCTTCCAATTCCAGACTTCCCCTCCTATGCTAATAAACTAGCCCGTCATGTTCTGAGTGCTTCCACCTGTCCCCTGGTCAATGCATGGATATCTCCTTCCATGCCTCTATGAACACACTCCGTCAAAAAATCTGGTCTCTGTGAAATTGAGCTCATAACTAGAATACTCTGTGGTACCTCACGCTAATTTCATAAGATACACCACTGACTTTCTCCCCGATCGTGTAGGTCTCTGCCCTCATTAGTTGGAAATACACGGGCCCTATTCTGTTACTCAGCTACACACCGCATGAGAGGTCCCCCTTTCCTCCTCCCTTCTCTGTCTTCTCCTTAACCCTTGCATCCATTCTTAACTTTTAACTCCATAGGCATCTTAATTTTATTGAACTTCTATATTTTGGAATATATAGCCACTCCTCTTCCCTGGCGTCTTTGTTTCCTCTTGGGAGTATTGTTTCATTGTTATTTTGAATAGTATCTGTATTCCCGCTCATCCGCCTAGGAGCATAGCATTTTTTTTACTGTCTCACTGTGGCGTTGCCCTGTACATTGCAGAATGCCTTTAATAAAATTTATGAGGGAAAAATGCTGAGATATTTTATTTCTTTGTCTAAACTGTTGACTTACTGTATATACTATAAAGATCACAAATCCCTACTTTGAAATATAGTGTAAGGATGTGAGGAGTCACTTCAGAGTTCCGCATCCTGCCCTGTCTGTGGCCGTAGTTTTCAATATGGGTGCATACAGTAGCTCTGTAATAGCATTAGATTTCAGTTTACAGTAGGTGTGCATTGTATCATGTATATTTCTCAGTTTGGATTTCCGGGTATTTCATCATGAGCAGGAGACCCCATCTCAGAGTGGTTGAGGTGGTCTCCATACCAGCAGCAAATAGATCTCCCACCAGTGCAATCAGGTTGTCATTGTGGTAATATAAAGTGGATTCTGGCTTGCCCTGTACAAAATAAATAGTACATATGTATATGCAAATAAAGTGGAAAGTTGTGTAATTCATGCATGTATGATTCTGAAGAATGGAGGCTCTGCCTTTCTGAGAAGTTGACCTGACTTGTCGCTATCACTTTCATGTTGTGTTGAAGTTTTGTTGGGAATACAATTTTTTTTCTATAATAACTCAGTGAGTGCCACCTTAGATTCATTATTTATAAACCTGAATTGATCGATCAATCTAATAAACTTTGTAACTACAAGTGGCAGGTGCCATGTAATTGGATATGATACCACCAATGGGAACATTGTTTATGATATATGGTGAACAGCAATAGCAGAATTACCACTCTTGCATATCATTATGCTTTGCTCAAATGCGCACATTTCCTAACCGCTTTCCATTTAGGCGCATATATACTGTATTTGCACATGCTTTAATTGCGCATAAACTACAGTATGATGATTTTTCAGCCATTTCTGCATTCATGCCTATGTGTATTTTAAATAAAATATGCTTTTAATTCAAATAAAAATGCTTTAAATTTTCTTTAAATGCTTTAAAAATACTTTATAATTTTCTCGACATATTAATGTCTGTGTGGGCATTCTAAGATGTATATTTCATATGGCACAAATCCGTAATAGTATTTTTATTATTTCACATTATTATCTTCTTTTTTTATTCATTGTATTTCTACTGTACAGATATTAACAGGTGACAATCTATTTACGGCTTTGTAATATTGTCAGAATATTACCCAATTAAGGACTGAAATGTAATACAGGGAGTCCATAAGGAAAAATAATCCATAGACAGTATTATTGCAGCTGCAATTTGTCGGGGCATTTTTGACAGGTGTGAGGTCACTGGTAGAATGTTTAGGAGTAAAAAGAAATTAAAAACTTTCATGCAACTTAATTGTATACACTGTAAATGCAAAAACTGCAAGGTTCTATTCAAATGCTATAATATTGCAGTCTATTTTACAGAACCCTAACAAAAACATAAAGGCCTATACAGGTTGAGAATCCCATATCCAAATATTCCGAAATACGGAATATTCCGAAATACGGACTTTGAGTGAGAGGGAGATAGTGGAACCTTTGTTTTTTGATGGCTCAATGTACACAGACTTTGTTTAATAGACAAAGTTATTAAAAATATTGTATTAAATGACTTTCAGGCTGTGTGTATAAGGTGTATATGAAACATAAATGAATTGTGTAAATGTAGACACACTTTGTTTAATGCACAAAGTTCTAAAAAATATTGGCTAAAATGACCTTCAGGCTGTGTGTATAAGGTGTATATGTAACATAAATGCATTCTGTGCTTAGATTAAGGTCCCATCACCATGATAACTCATTATGGTATACAATTATTCCAAAATACGGAAAAATCCCATATCCAAAATACCTCTGGTCCCAAGCATTTTGGATAAGGGAGACTCAACCTGTATCACTATTTTAGAAAGAGATCATCTATATGTAATGTAACATTTATTAAATACACATTACTATAAAATAGTATTAGAGACATTAATGGAGGCCTTAAAGCTATTACAGATTTATACTTCTGGGTAAATTAATGCTCAATGATAAGATGTCATTTATACCTCCAGCTGCTTAGCCAGGAACACATCAATCAGATTCCTCTGGTCATTCACATCCAGTTCTTTCTTCTGCTTTGTAAATGTCGCTCTTATAAAGTCCTGAAACGTTCTGATGTTTTCAAACATTTTCCTGTGACCTCCCGGCAGCCATTCCATCACAGTTGGAAAAATATTGTACAGCTTTAAAAAGAAAAGATATATTTTAAACAAATCTGAAAACTATATAGATTTTTTTCAATTATTATTACTATTATTGACATTCATATATACTGTGTAGTATATTACCCAGTTTGGACCGAATACTGTGAGAATACAAGAATGGCCACTAATTACAGCTGTGTGGCTCTGATTTTTGAAAACCTAAAACCCTTGAAAGGGGATCCAAGTATTTCTGAGTCCCAGCTCAGAAGTTCCTGCTACATTTAGATTCCAAAACGAGGCAAAACATCATGTATCTGTGTCAGATCTCATGTGTTTTGAATTCTACATACTGTAGAGCTGATTGGTCAGGATTATAAGGAATTCGGACCGCTCCGAACATCAGGGATCCGAGTCCATCGGAGCCACGGCTCGTGTTTTCCTGCCAGACTCAGATCCCTTGTCGAGGCCCATTGTCATCTTCCTGGCGTTGTATTATCGCGGGACTTGGATTCCATATAAGGCGCCGTGGCCGGGAATCGGCCCCATTTCACTCAATGCACACTGACACATGCTGTGCAATACTCTGCTCTTTAGGCTGTACTGTGTCCACCCAGAGACTCCATACTAAATGTGGCTGCACAGTATAGTGACTGTGTATATAAGGGGCACGCTGCACGCTGCTGTGTGTTGCACTGTACACTGCTGTACTGGCTGTACTGTGTCTAAATGATACAGATCACAAGTGACTGTGCTCTGTAAAGTGACTGTGCATAGGGGCACGCGCTGTATGTTCACGTGTATTAATAATAAGCCCTGTGATACAGAGCTGCAAGTTCAAAAATAAAATAAAATATATATTGTTTGTTGTTGTACTGTTTGGTGTACTTTATTCATGTGCATTAATAATAAGCCCTGTTATCAACGTAGTTTTAATGGGGCTGCAAGTAAAAAAAAAAAAATGAAAATTATATATATATATATATATATACATACATACACACATATACACTGTATATCTATCTATTGTTTGTACTGAATGGTACGTTCTACTCTAGTTGGCTTCGTTCATGAATATCTATAAGCCCTGTGTTCCACACAGTGATCTGCCACTTGACAACCAAATGCTAGTGCATCAGCTGCTGCCACCAGTCATGATGACCACACTAGTCCAGCAATGTCATCTACTAAAGCTTATGCTCAAGGGCATAGTGGGTCTAAGACAGGGCATCTACAATAAAAAACCCAATATAATAAGTTAAAGAAAATTACACCTCTTACAAAGGGAAGGTTTGGTGAAGAAAAACATAAAACTGACAACATGCCATTCACTACATTCAGTGGCAAGGAATGGCTCAGGCCTTAACCTTTATTTCTAAGTGGTGGTTCTGCAACTGTCAGTGAGGCATCTTCTTCAGCATCTCATGACAATGGAAGACTTTTTCACTCAAAGGAGTGTATTGAATCATAGTCGGAACTGCCGTCTTGTCAGAAAGACGGCAGTTTCAGACTTTATTTTAGGTCAAATCGCGATTCAACCTATTCAATGGGGCTATTGTTTTTCTAACAAGTCGGCAATTCTGACTTGTCAGAAAACGTGTGGATTGGCAGATTAGCCATGGAGCCACGTGTTTTGTCAGATTTTTTTGTTTTAGCCCCATTTCCGACAATGTCAATCCGACTTTAAAAAAAGTCAGATTGGCATTGTCGCTAACGGCCAAAACCAGTCGGATTTGGCTGCTAATTGAATAGTAAACTGTTGGATCCTCTCCATCAGAGAGGATCTGACAGCAATTGAATACACCATAAAGTCTCGAAGAGGTGTAAAAAAACTCAAACACAAATGTCACATCCCTGATAGAGTCTAAGTGTGTCCTAAAGTGCTATGTGTGGGCCTGACCATTCTGATACTGTACTCATAGAGAAGCCACCTTCCACCATTTCTTCTCCCTCTGCAAATGTAAGAATGAGCAGCAGAAGTATAGTTGATGACAAAGAAATTGAGGATGCCACCGTGGAATTGTAAGAGGATGATGGGGATATTGTGTAGCTGACTCTGGCACTAATGAGGAGGTGGAGGATGAAGCTGTTCTTTTTGTAAGTCAAGTACCAGTGGAAGCAGTTCTTGACCATGAGAAGAAGATGGCCATTGTCATAAAACCAAAAAATCCACCTCTTATGTGTGAAATTATTTATACCCGAATACTGATAATATTTGTCAAGCCATCTGAAGCATTTGTGGAACTACAGCAAGTAGAGGTAAGGACATTAAGCATCTAGGAATCCTATGCAAGGGGAAGCAAGTATGACAGCTCTCACCTAGTTGGACAGTGGATCACTGACACCATCACGGTTATGCTAGTATTAGAGCTACATCCTATATCCACCATTAATGCAGTGGGTTTTACACAGTTAATTGAGGCCCTGTGTCCCTCTTACCAAATTCCATTTTGGTTCCATTTTAGCCGAAGAGCCATTTCTCGGCTGTACCAGGACATTTAAAAAAAACACCTAATTATTTGCCTTTAAAATGCCTTCAAAATGCCATTGTACCCACTGTCCACTTAACCACAGATATGTGGACAAGCGGTAGTGGGCAAACTCAAGATTACATGACTGCTCACTGGGTGGGTGAATTGCCTTCAGCAGCAGCAGAAGCAGTATCTAACAAACAACGCCAGCTCATTCAGAGGCAGCCTACTCTGTGTATCACCAGATTCAATAAGAGGCATACCACTGACAAACTAAAGGATGTCATAGAAACATTGCTTACACCATTTGGTCTCTCCTCAGGATTTGTGATTTCTCATAACATCACAAATATTGTGAAAGCATTAGAGCTGGGTGAATTCCAACACATTCCCTGATTTGCTCACATAATCAACTTGATTTTTTTTTTTTAATGACAGGACTGTGCAGGAGATACTGGTAATTTTTTGGTACATTCAGCAATAGCATGCACCGTCAACTGAAGCCAGAGCTGGTAACAAGGTGGAACTCCACCCTTTCTATGCTTCAGTGGATGGAAGAATAACAAAAAGCCATCCATAGCTATACAAGCTATGACATTGGGAGAGGAGGGGAAATGTACCTTAGCCCAGTGGAGAGTACTCTCTGTCTTGTGCAAGGTGCTCAAACCCTTTGAAGTAGCCACCTGTGAAGTGAGTTCTGACACTACTAGCTTGAGTAAGGTGATTCCCCTAATTAGGCTACTGCAAAAATCAGCTGGAGAAATTGAAGGAGAAGATATAAACAAAGTGTATCTGTAAAATATACCAGACTTGTAGATCCTTTATTCGCTACGCCAGTATCCATAAGTTGCCAATATCTTAAAATCTGATCACTACATTTTAACAACCATGATTGATCCCTTCGAGAACTGGAAGGAAAAAAATGCAATTTGGAGGCCCTTGTACAAAGTGGCTTTGCATTACTTAAGCTGCCCATCCTTCAGTGTGTACTCAGAGTTTTCAGCACAGCCAGGAACATTGTGAGTGAACGGCGCAGGAGGCTACTTCCTCAAAATGTGGGAAAAATGATGTTCATCAAAATGAACTGGAAATTCCATGAGGAAGACCTTTCCCAGCAATTACATCATAGTACGGAGACTTCTGTAAGGTGGATTCCAGCGGGGTTAAATTAATATTGTGTAAGGATGATGTACACACTAATGAGGGTGAGGCTATCAGTGACTATGACATCTTGCCACTGTAGAGCTGTTGCCTTAAGCCGATTCTTAGCCTGTTTTGAGGCAGCCCAAACAAACCAAGCATTTCAGCCAAAAAAGTGGCAGTCCCTGTTGCTGAAGTAACCAGCCAGCTCGCTGCAGCCTTTGGCCAATATTGCTGAAAACAATATTGTGAGCTGTGATGTGAAAAAAAAACTGACTGGCAATTAATGTTAGTGAGTTTAATATTACTCTAGGAACAAAAAAAAGTCCAAATTATGTGATTTTAGTTTTTTTGACTGTTTTTCAAATAAAATCCAAATCCAAAAGCAGTCACAGCAGTTTGTCAAATCCAAATCCCAAGCCAGACAATGGATACGAGCCAAATTCAAATCTAAATCCAGTAGAAATGGTCCAGCGCACCACATCTCTAATATACTGTATCCCTCCCTTTTGATTGCAGATGCCATTTCACAATGTAGAATGGAGGGAAAGAATGTGGGACAGGGCTGCAAGCTAAAGAAACAGTGTTTCAAAGAAAAAACCTTTAAAACTGTATTATCAGCATTTATTAGCACACCAGCAGGGATCCATCAGAGTGCTATTAGGAACAGTAGGAGGACTGCTGTAACTACCATATACTACACTTTACTGTTACTGCCTAGCTGTCAATTTCACTTTGCACTGCATCATCATCATTTGTCTTATACACACACACATACACACAGTGCACACATAAACACATTACAAAACCATCTTTTGACATTTCCTGGCAGTTATAAAAAAATATATAAAAATGTTAAAAAAAAAAATGATCCATTTAAAAATGTAATTTCATTATTTTTAGTGACAAAGCGTATACTGTACATACATACATTCTACTAGAAAATAATTAATGTTATTGAAGTTGACCAATTATTCCTTCTTTTAACATTTTTAGTAGAGTGTCCTTTTTTTGTCTCATATTCTAGTTAAAAAATAATTCACAGAGTCAGAAGAGCAGGAGCAAGCAACCCAGTAATAGTGCTGCAGCTGCTGCCAATTATAGTACTTCTTCAATATCTACTAAAGGTGGTCAAGGGAAAAGTATGTGTACAAAAGGGCATTTCACAATGGTTAGGAAAACATTATATGTAAATAGGAGAGAAAATTTTACTGCAACATGCAGTGGCAAAGAAAGGCTCAGACCATGGCCGTTCTTTATGAGTGGTGGTCATACTATTGCTGTTTCATGCAATAAAAAACCTATTGTGGATTTTTTGAAAGCAAGGACAAAACACAGTCATGCATCTTCTGTAAACTCACATTCAACACCTAGATATGTCACCTCTAAAACTAACAAAACAGTGCTCACCCCCCACCCCCTTCCTCCCACTAAGGATGAAGAACAAACTCTGTGGTCAGAAACTTCACAAATCCCTAGGGAGAGTGTAGGGGTGTCCACGTTAGCTATATCGGAGTTGGACATGTTCAAAATGTGATGATGAATAACAACACTGTTAGCTTGTTTGCTGCCATAAGCCCAATAGTAGCTTTCTGTGTGGGGGCCAAAACAAACCAAGCACTTCAGCCACAGAACTAGCATTTCCTGTCACTGAAGTGCTTGATTTGTTAAAATGTGTATGTCTTTCATAATATACAATATAAGGGTGAGGGGGAGGACCACTTGTAGACTAGATTTAGTAGACAATTTTTTCCCTACATACTCCCACTCTCTGGTGTACGGTACCTCATAAATGTACAATACTAATGTGGTATGTTACCCAATAAGGAAGGAGGGGCAAGGGTGGCTAGTATGTCAAGCAGATTATCCTCGTAATATTTATTAGTGTACAAGATAGGCTTATTTGGAGTTTGCAACTTTACAGTGCAACTATACATTTTATTGGCTTCTTGTTAAACCCTGGTCAGGAATCCTTTGCAATTAATATTGTTTTCTTTGATTGTATTTTCTCACCTCAGTTTCCGCAAGCCAAACCAAATGTAATTTTCTAAATTAACCAATTAATAAATAGTAATACATTTTAATAAACTAAATGTAATTAATCAATTTTAACCAATTAATCAATACTTCATTTGCCTGCAACTACATACTAGTCCTCCAGCTCCCTGTAATGCCCTCTGGCCTCTTATTGTTGAATGAAAAAAATATTTATATGGGGTCTCATTGTTTATTAAACTGCCATCCTGTCAGACACTGCTGTGCCGCAATGTTTTATAGATGTCCTATATTCTTTTAAATTAACTATAAGTGTTTGTGCTGCTGCTCTGTCTATTCTTTGGCCTTTGGCCAAAATTGGTGAACAATATTGAGAGCTGTGAGGTGGTCTAAATAGACCGGAAATACTGGAAATTAAGGCTATTGAGGTTAATATTACTGCAGGAGGAAAAACAGGTCCAAAATATATGATTTTGGCTGTTTTTATAAATTTCCAAAACAAAACCAAATCTGAATCCAAAACAAAACACTTGATGGTGGTTTTGCCAAAACCGAAAAACAAAAACAAAAAACACGAGAGTTGGCGCACATCTCTACTACTAATAGATAGAAAGAAAGAAATGTAAGAAGTCTCTGCTTTTAAGTTATAATCTACAGTACAAGAAAATAGGAGTTACGGTATATAGGAAAATATGAGAATAAGTGGCACATGTTGCATATTAGTCCAACCAGATTGCTATGGAAAGAGAGCTTCTTTTGGCTACCAATTCAGTCATAAGATTATTTATAGATAGAGCATAGTGATGTGACAGTCCTTCACAATGCACCGGTGGTTTTGTCTTATGTTCCAATGTTTTAAAAAAAACATTGTTTTTACAAATATAAAAAAAAAATCTTTATCAAAAAGTAAAATAATTTTGGATAAGATTAAAAACATGTCCTTCACCTTATTCATTCATTTAAAAAAAATTAGAATTTCTGAGTGGTTTTTGGAAATAAAAATTGTCAGTCAAGTGGTTAATTGTTATAGGATCACACGAGGCTAATGTGGTGAATCACTCTTCATTGCAGCTAAAATTCCTGGTAGCTCCTAAGTCAATTTATCAGCATTCTGTTCTGCAGCTGTCTGACACTCAAAGCGGACTCATCTTTGAGTGTCACTTCTTATTCTGCATAACATTTACATTCTTTTGATTACATTCTTTTGCTTTGTGACCTAATGTGCGACATATATACTGTAACACTTGTACTTTAATTTTCTTAGCTTTTCACTCTCAGTGTGTAATGCAGTATTCTCAATATAACAGGCTCACACTCTTGAAACTGTAGCAGTTTTGTTAAGACAATTTCTGTAGTTAACTTGGCTGGGTTTGCTTCTAGCACTACCACCAGAAAATCCAACTTATGTGTTTAACTTTGCTCCATCGTCATGGCTATCTCTTCATTATCTACCTGGATTCCTGCAGGCATTAGTTGACCTTGGCAGCTATGGTGGACATTCTGTTTAACTCAGATGTACTATTATATGCCCCATATAACCAGAAGTGATCCAATGAAGCATCTTCAGACACATGAAACAGTTCCGAGTAGCCACAGGTGGGCATCTCATTTCAAAAGACAACACCTGAATTTACATGCCTTCTCAGACCCACTGTTACAAAAATGCAGCCTGAATCAGGCCCTGAGTCATTTATAGTGATACAACATTCCTTTGTAAGTGCTCATTTTATGATATTAGTTGTTATGGCCCATATGTGTTAATCCTTAAAAAGTGATAAAGTGGAGATGTACTGTATAAAGAGTGATAAATGACAGCCAATCAGCTTCCTAACTGTCATGTCACAGGCTCTGTTTGAAAAATGACAGGAGCTGATTGGCTGGTACTTTATCACTCTTCATCTGTCTCCACTTTATCTCTTTTTAGGCTTAATACATTTGGATATCATAATGTATCTACTGTACATTGTTATTATCCCATACCTTTCAATGGTTTTACATAATTGATCAAACTTTGAATGTATCAACTTTTTGTAAGGGAAAAGTGATGTCGAAATAAAAAGGAAGCATTTCTGAAAGAGCAGTCTAAAAATGACTTACCCGGACCATAGGACTTCCCAGGAGTCTTATATTTTCATTAATTGCACTCATGAGCTGCAGAATGGTTGGATCATCGTACTCATATCTATGACTGAGTAGTACGGAAACAATTATATTGGCTACAGCAGCGTTCATGATGGTCAAATTATTAAAGGGTTTTCCTAGAAACAGAACAAACATATTACAAAATTTCATGAAAACAAGCAATATTGGAATTGAATTAATTAAATTAAATGAAGCTATAGTCTTCGTTAGTATGCCAAGAAACAAGTGACAATTTTGTATTCAGTTTATGAAGAACATGCTGAATAACAACTTTCAGGGTTCAGAAGTCATTTGCTAGGTGCACTTAAGTACAGTACGCCACAAGTCTTCCTAACTATTTTAAAGGCTATTATTAAAAGGTAACAATAGATGTAAGTAAACTGCAGTGTGACATTATAACAAAGAGTGGGGTGAAAAAAAATTAAATGCATCTAGAAAAGTATAAAGTTAAAGGCAGAGATGGCAACCACTTAACTGTTGATTTATTTTGCCAAAAACCGCTCCGAAATGGTCGTGTTTTTTATGAGTAAATTAGGTGAAGAACATGAATTTAACCCTATCCCAAATGATTTTAGTTAACAAAAAAGATTATTTTTTTTTAAATACCCCCCCACCCCAAACATTGAAACATCGATTGGGAACATTGCGACCATCAGAACATCGGGAACATTGCGACCATCGCGGCTTTCATTTTGAAAGCCGGGAAAGCCTCCAGGTATAAAGGGGGGGTCTGGGGGTGGCTTGAGAGGGTTAATTTACACTCCCCAGCAGCTGCCATTGTCTGCAGCCGTTGGAGGAGGGGATCCTGCCATGCTGACTGATCAGCAGTGATCGGCAGCACGGCAATCAGTAGTGGAGTGTGCAGGGAGGCAGAGGGACCTTCCGGTCCCTCTGACAGCAGCAGCGGAGGGAAGTTTCCCTTCCCTGCAGCTGCTAACACTCTCTATCTGACTGGTTGCATCCTGTGCGACATGGTCAGATAGAGCACTTGCAGGCATGGCCGTATCTGATGCGACCATGCCAGGCAAGTGGTTAAAGGACTCACAGTCAAATCCATAAGTGGTGAAATTATTTAAATATATTAAATCACATAAGTAAAATTAGGAGGAATATACAGAGTGGTATTTTGTTCATACATAGTACTAAAATAATCTTTGTACTAATCGCTAATATCTGCTTGGTGAAATTATAAAGTAACCACTCACCTCCATATGACTTAAATGTCTGTATTAAACATTCAGCCTCTTCAGTGATCTTGTTCTCTATTCCTTTCTTCCCCATCCCGAAATCTCGTAACGTTGAAAGAGTGAATCGTCTCATCACTTTCCAGTTCTCACCGTTCGATAAAGCAAGACCTGTACAGAATATATACCAGTCACTGTGCTGACTTATAGTACACATTAGTTCTGGACATAAGGTAATACTGGTGAGATGTGAGCACTAAAAAACAAACACCTGTGTAGAGTATGACGTCAGCTCCTCATCAGTCGGTTACCCACTGTAGAGGTCTAGTCATGAAGCAGTTAAAAGTTTGGAGAAGTGAGACAGTGGAGAAGTTGCAACCAATCAGCATTGAAGTCACATTTATAATTTGCATACTATACAATTATACGGATTAGCTGATTGGTTGCCATGGGCTACTTCTCCACTGGCTCACTTCTCCACTTTTCACTGCTTCATGAATAGACCCAGTATCAGTCTGTCACCCAACCTAAGCAACGTTCACATTGGTGAGGGATAGTCTGTGAGCACTATAAAATTATTCTTATTCTGCCATTTATATCAGTTTTATTATAATATTACAATATATTTGACATGAGATCGGATCTTAATTTATGTCCTGATAATAGACACTGAGATGAAACAAATTACATACACAAACAGAATCATACTTGTCTACACATCTAAATATTAATTGTACTAATTACTTTTTTTAAAGAATGTTTCTTGTTAAATGAGATAAAACTACATACTGTATATTTTGGCCCATATTCTCTTTTAGAACAATTTTATTTCATAAATGTTTGGGGTACTGTAGTTTAAATTCCAATAAAAAGCTTACTATGGTCTACCCTGTCCTAATCATTCATACCACCACATACAGTACACAGAAAGGGGTTCCCCCTGCTACCTAAATTGTCCGGATAGCTTGCATTCAGTGGCGGCTCCAGAGGAGGGGCTACCAACTGTCATCCCAAACCGACTCACTGGCAGTTGGTGCGGCTCCCCTATTTGAATGTTGGACTATGCTGCAGCCCCACAGTTGCGGCTCCAGAGGAGGGGCTACAGCGTAGTCCAACATTCAAATAGGGTAGCTACACCAACTGCCACCAACTGTCATCCCAAACCGACTCACTAGCAGTTGGTGCGGATCCCCTATTTGAATGTTGGACTGCACTGCAGCCCCTCCTCTGGAGCCGTCACTGCTCGCATTGCAGTATTTATTGTTTATAAAAAGTGTACAGTAAGTTCATGGTGGAACAGGCCATGTTCAGCTTTTGTTTCACCATACTGCAAAATTAAATTTTGTCATTCTACCTTCTGCAACACCATTCAGAGTTGCGCTGTGATTGCTGTATTTACTGGGTTCATTGATATCTTTTAGGAAATATTGTACATCACCAATGGTAAAATAACTAATTCTTTATTTTCTTTTGGTGAATGCCCCATCTAGCACTCCAAGTGTAATTCACCGTGGAGAATTAATTAATATAATTCACCATCTACTATACAGTAATTCAGCATAGAAAATTCACTCATGTAATTCACCTTCTAGCACGATTCAGCATAGAGATCAAATAACCGTATTCAACTTGACGTCTGTTATATAAGTGCCAAGTACTAAACGCAGTTTGTTCTTAGCGTACTACGGAGCTTGTTGGGCTTAGTCTTGACCTTCTGATGAAACCGCATGTGTATGCCAGCGGAGAAACGCATTAAGGTTGCCTACTTTCTACTCACCTATACGGACTTACTCTGATCACTTATCATCGGCCATTACAGTGACCAATGGAGTATACAGTGACTTTCTATCTCAACTACTCATGTGAGTAATTAACGTTTGAATACCGCAGTTGGGCTCATCAAAGCCATCTCCTTTGCAAGCCGGTAATTGGAGCCGTGGAAACATATCAACTGTGTAGTGCCGTTTTACAACGTAACCTCAGTGACTTATTTCAACCTGGTCACCTGCACGAGTATATTCCAGCACTGCACGAGGCTCAACAAATCCATCTCCTGCGGGAGCCGGTAATTAGAGCCGTTTAGCAGTAACTAACTGTGAAACGCTCTTATCAGCTGTATCTACGTGTCACAGACGTCCTTGTTAATACATTCTAATAAGAGTCATTACTTGGATCTTTTTTAAAAAGCTAAACATATATAACATCAACAAGCTTTATTACTACTCTAATATCTATAAAAGGAACTGCTAACAGGACCGATATTGGAAGCCATTAATCATTGCTATATATCTGCACCCTTGCATATTTCCACTGATGGGATTCCTCCTTTTCAGCTGAATAACCTTAACACAGAGACTTTATCTCATGTGGAAATAACTACAGGAAAATAGCAGCATTAACATGAAAGTATTATTACGGAACTTTCATCAATTGGTTCATATTAATTCCTTTTCTGTATCAGTGACATACCCGCAATTTGGTGATTTTTATTAATTAATTATAATTGTATTTATGAATGCATCCATTATACGAGTATATATATATATATATATATTTTATTTTTTTTATTTTTTTTAATTTATTTTTTTTAAATTTGGTACAATAAATATTGTTCATATAAGATAAATTAGCGCTCTCTACTTTATCTAGCTGTTTATTGTGAATAAGTACAGAATATTTATCTGGGAGCTGCTTTTGTCTTTTTTAGAAACAATTTCTCTTATCCAGATGCATCTATCAATTGCGCCTGATTAGCTTTTTCTAAGGGAAATTACACTTTGGAGTTGCTATTTATTTGTTTAGTCTTAAGGCCCATACACACTTGACGATGCACACATCGTTAACGACCGTCGTTAACGACTTCCCTTGAACTTCCCTTGAACAGCTGAGCAAACGACATGAGCAAACACACTACCAACGACCAAAGACGAAAGACCATTCATCGTTGAAGCATCCAAGCTGAACAGTTTATTAAAATAATGAGCTGGGAACAGGGCTGGTGAACAGTGGCTTGGTTGTTGGTTGTTGGTCGTTGGTCTTTCACACCATACACATTCAAAGACGTCTCTGGTCGGTAACAACCATAGTGGAAATTGAGCATACATGCTCCACAGATAAGCGAGGGTCGTTAACGTCCCACGGGGCCGCGCATCGGTGGTCGTCTGATGCATACACACTTGACGATATAATGAGCGACATCGTTGATGAGGGCTGAAATGAACGACATCGTTCATTTTATCGTCAAGTGTGTATGGGCCTTAAAACAGATCTCATACACTATAGGAGTCAAATGTTTGCAAGCAAAATATTATTAGCCTGATCCAGAGTCCCATGTATCCACATAGCAGGCAGAAATTGCTAAGTAGGGTGGCAATGGGGCGGTTGCATGCAGGATAAACATACCATGACCAAGTGAGTGGGCTATTCCGTTAGAAGCATACTGTATGCAGAGAACCCTCTGATCTCCGGTATATGGCTGGTGCAGATTGATACGGATAGTGATAACGGCTATGTCCACAAGAATACTGATAGGGGCGGTGCAGTCCCATAGGTGCATGCAACTGTACGGGTAAAGATCTGCAGTATTTACCCACCATGTCGACCACCACAATGTCGACTTGTAAAATGTTGACACTTGTGTAATGGCGACATGCTCAAAATATATATATTGGTAGATGCTCAATTAGCTTAGCGATATAATTCAGGTGCTCGAAAGGGAGGGGTATTTCTAAGCAAGAAAAAAAGGCATTTGTTTCCCCCAGCACCCTGAATGATAACCGTAACCAGATATAAATTCCACATAATAGAATTCAGAGATCTTCGTTACACAAGATATAGCGCTAGGGACCCCAAATATAGAGACGCCTTGATGTGGCTTTGGGGCTTATTCACACATTTGCGCAAATATGTGTAACGAAGATCTCTGAATTGTATTATCATGTGGAATTTATATCTGGTTACGGTTATCATTCAGGGTGCTGGGGGAAACAAATGCCTTTTTTTCTTGCTTAGAAATACCCCTCCCTTTCGAGCACCTGAATTATATCGCTAAGCTAATTGAGCATCTACCAATATATATGTTTGTTGTGAGAGGCAGAGAGGTTCCTGACATGCCACATGGAGCATTATGGGGTTGCTCCAAGGTAGGTAGCTCTTAGACATATTGTAGTAAGGAGCCATTATCATGTGGCTCCTTGCTGGTTAATCTTAGACCCAGATTGGGGTAATGGAGGTGTGAGGTGTGGTGCCTCTGGACTGGCTGAGCTGGATGGCCTTAGTGTGGCATACCTTTACATTCTATTAACACTTTTCACACTATTTCTCTATTTTAATTGCATTTCATTTTTGTATCACTTTCTCTATAGCTTTGGCTTCCTAAATACTAATTTATTAACACTATAGTTTTTTCACTGGTATGCTACGCTGGGCTTTCTGGCTTATGCTGGTGTTTTGGGGTGCCACACCCTGCACCTAGATATAGCGCTAGGGACCCCAAATATACAGAGACGCCTTGATGCAGCTTTGGGGCTTATTCACACATTTGTGCAAATATGTGTAACGAAGATCTCCGAACTCTATTATCATGTGGAATTTATATCTGGTTACGGTTATCATTCAGGGTGCTGGGGGAAACAAATTCCTTTTTGACATGCTAAAAATGCCAACAGCCAAAATAGCCACAGGTATACAATGTCGACACCCAATTTTAAGCCTAACCCTATACCCTAATCCAACCTATAAACCCTCACTCTAACCCTAAAACTTCTATTGTCAACATTTTAACTGCATCAACATTTCATATAATATAATTTTGACTGCACTGGCATTTTGCTGAAGTTGACATTTTGATTCTAAGTAAATGATATGATATTCAATTGCTGTGATAGGCGCGAGTCCCGTGAGTGCCCATTACTTTATTTGATAGTTGCACCCAAGTACAACAAGTTTAAATGCGTAATGCGGCTAAACCTGTGCAGAGTATCGGGTGCACTGTCAAAACGGCAGGTTAGGTGCCCAAAAGAGTCTTTTTTTGCCAATTTCTGCCCACTACCTCAGGAAGAACTAACAGGATCTGGTGGAATTCACACCCATTGGCAGAAAACAATTGAATAGCTCCTGTCACTTGAGATGGGGGTTAAGAAAGCCAAAAACAATTGAATTCCCCACTTTAATCAAGTCAACTTTATGACATAATACATTGTGGTGTACCTGTCAACATCATGGAGTCTATCGGAGGCATAACTAGAGGTTTTGTTGCCCAGAACAAGATGGAAAATAGCACCCCCACAAAAGAAAGCAAAAAAAAATCCACAGCGGGCGGCGTGTGTTCTTCACCTGGGGGGCGGTGACCTTTAAGCTCTTTTGTATGGCTGCCGCCCATCTAGGACTTCCATGGCATCTTCTTTAATTTTCACCCTGAGGGCAGCGGCCTTTAAGCTCTTTTACATGGCCTCCGCCCATCTAGGACTTTCACGGCGTCTATTTACAGGAGTTTTTTGTCGCTCCTCCTACGCCGTCAGACTGCCCCTCCCCGACCTCACGCTGGCTAATATTATCCAGCAAGAGGGGGCGGGACAATGATGCTGCTCACTGCGATTGGCTCACCACAGCAATCTTAGCTTTTCATAAATTGCGCTGCGGCCGCGCCACACCGCGTACCTGCTTACAGACATGGCATCATCTTCTAAACAACAAACAAAGGGATCAAACAAGTGATAAAGGTTGCAAAAATTAACATACAATATTGCATATCATTAGTTTATATTACCGTTTGAATTTATTATTGGCCCCTATGAAGATTGGCTTTTGGGAAAACCTGGTATTCAAGCAAAATTTTACATTGCTTAATCTATATCATAGCCAAACTGTTTTTTTTATGCTTTACTTATACGGCGCAACAGCGATTTCATAGCGCCTTACAGAGTATGTAAATAAAGACAGTATGAACAAAAGAAATAAGCGGCTTAGAGAACATTGCATGACACAAGGATTATAAACATACGTACCACTTTCATATGGCATCGGAGAGAGGATGCAGTCAAAAAGTCAGCGGTCGGGATCCCGGCATTCGCGAAACCAATGCCGGAATCCCAACAGCCGTCATTTTGCTGACGGACAGCATACCGGTTAGTGGGTCCACGTCAGTACTAAAATCTTGAAAACATTTTATATACTGTAAACAGTTACCATGGTCCTTTATTAATTTAGCGAGCACTGGAGTGCGCGGTCTGTCTGCAAATTCCTCCGCATGGTTTACAAGAGCATCTTTTATAGCATCATAACCACATAGGATGACCGCCTTCATCATGCCCAACTGGACGCTGAATACCGGGCCGTACATCTTCGACAGCTGAAGATACAGTAAATAATAGAAGAAATTAATTAGACCGCACTCAGAATTAAAATACATTATAGTGTACCAGTCAATAAATCATTATCTAGAGGTAGAGCCTTTACAGTAACTTGTGGATCATGGCAATTTCAGACCGTAAGAATCTCTTACAAAGTTGCCTCTGAGAAGAGAGATCATCTCAAAATATAGTTGCCAATAGCTTAAGACAATTTCTTGAGACATTTCTACACTGCACAGGTGCACCTAAAGCCAACAGCTGTGTATGCGGACATTGGTGCACCACATTACCCAGCATGACAGGAACACTGGATATCATTATAGCGTCACTTTACTATACTGTAAATACACTTGCTCAGTACATACTGTAGCAAATACCAACAGGTTCTATACTGACAACCAGGGCAGTAAAAAGGTGTGTGCGGATGGTGCTCAGCACACAACTCATATGCCCTGTGGGCGGAGAACCAGCCACACCCGCAAATAACAGGCCCGCGCTACCTAGAGTCACCAGACTCCATATCATCCAGGGCTGTTCAATCCATAGCACCACAGGAGAGAGAGGCGAGAGAGCACCAGAGGTGGGGGTAAAACTAGCCTGACCGGGGAAGAGACAGAGCACCTGCTGCCGCTAGAGAGCCCCTTCTGCCATGCGAAAGAGCTTCTGTTGCCAGGAGAGACAGAAACCCTGTCTCCACAAGACAGCTGCTGCTGCCAAGAGAGCCCCAGCCGCCAGGAGAGATTCTGTCACCGGGAGAGACGCTACAACTGGGAGAGAGCTGTTGCCACCGGATGAGATTGCCACTGACAACGGGAGGGAGCCATTGCCTGTCTGCTTTACTGCTGGGCTGGATGTCTGGAGAGCCAGAGGAGGGCTGTTGGCTGAATGGCTGACTGTGGGGAGGGGGGGGGAGATAGGAAGAGATATGTGTGAGGGCATAATGTATGGCATAAAGTGTAAGGGCATAGTGTGCAGCATTATGTGTAAGGGGCATCATGTGTGGCATTATTTGTAAGTGGAATAATGTGTTGCATAATGTTTAAAGACATAATGTGTAAGGGCATCATGTATAAGAGGCATTACTATGTGGCATAATGTGTGTAAGAGCACTACTAATGTGTGGCATAAAGTACTTTAAGGGTCTCTACTGTTTGACGTAACAAAAATAAGTGTCCCTACTGTGTGACGTAACGTGAATAAGGGTCTTTACTGTGTGATGTAACGTGAATAAGGGGTATACTACTGTGTGACGTAACGTGAATAAGGGGTATACTACTGTGTGCCGTAACATGAAAAAGGGGTATACTACTGTGTGACGTAACATAAATAAGGGTCTTTACTGTGTGACGTAACATGAATAAGGTGTATGCTACTGTGTGACGTAACGTGAATAAGGGTCTTTACTGTGTGACGAAACGTGAAAGGGACCTTACTGTGTGATGTAACGAGAAAGGGTCTTTACTGTGTGACATAACATGAATAAGGGGTATACTGCTGTGCGATGTAATGTGAATAAGGGGTATACTACTGTGTGACGTAAAATAAATAAGGTTCTTTACTGTGTGATGTAACGTGAATAAGGAGTATGCCACTGTATGACGTAACGTGAATAAGGGTCTTTACTGTGTGACGAAACGTGAATGGGACCTTACTGTGTGATGTAACGAATAAGGGACTTTACTGTGTGACATAACATGTATAAGGGGAATACTACTGTGTGACATAATGTGAATAAGGGGGTATGCAACCGTGTGACGTAACATGAATAAAGAGGTTAACTACTGAGTGGCGTAACGTGAATAAGGGTGTAGACTACTGTATGATGTAATGTGAATAAGGGGGTATACTACTGTGTGGCATAACGTGAATAAGGGTATACTACTGTGTGATGTAACGTAAACAAGGGTCTTAACTCTGTGACAAAATGTGAAAGGGACTCTACTGTGTGACGTTATGTGAAAGGGACTCTAAAGGATGGGGTGTGGGCGCCAGTACTCTTTCTGGCACAGGGTACCAAAATGCTTAGTAAAGGCGCTGCTGACAACTGATGTAAAAGGAAATAAACCACGAATTTGGTCAATTGAACACATTTACAACATTTCTGATTGAAGATATTTCAAACAACTGAAACAAACTTCCGATGGAAATCTGTAAAACAAAGGACAGTGCAAGAAAATCAGGGTTTGGATATGTTTTTGTTCTAAAAGCGGTGGGATTCCAACTACTGCTTCATCCAAGTATCATTTATTGACAACTAAAGATGAAGACTGCATTATTGCCATACAGGATCAAACCATTATGACTATGGAAATAAGACATTACAGTAATATAACAGGCAAATAGCTTTACTTAGGATGACTAACAACAGAGCCAAGTGTTAAACTTCTTAATGGCATATGCTGCCATTTACTGCCAGTGCAATACAAACACAACCTCTTACAGATAATCACGTGGACAACAAGAGCTTGTGTTACGTTTGGATTTATTGATGACAATAATAGCTACGGTATATCTCGCATGACAGCAAGGAAACAGCAAGCAGGTCCAATTACTACGCCCAGGCCCTGCAATCAAACAGCAACTATCCATCTGCCTAAAAGGTGTCAAACAATGGCTGCCACCTACTCCATCTTATCATACCCAATGGATGACCCAACTGGCAGAATGGTGCCACTAACCTCAACATATGGTCTAGGACAGCCAATGCCCTTCTGAGAAATAGAGTATACCACTCTTACTATGGCATCATTTATAATTTCCTGCTCACTCTCGCCTTCAAGAGGCAAACAAGAAAAAATAGGAAAGGAGGATGTCATGAAGTAGAGAGGTTGCCATTAGGGGAACAGTTCTTAATATACAAACTACAGCTCAAAACTCCTCCTCCTCCCTGCTAACTAATCTAGTAAATATCACTGTTAGAATCATACAAAGGCCTAAATGCCTCAGGGCAGGGCAGTAGAGAGCCTGGCCGGGCCTAGCTACTGTTCAGGGGGTGTGGCCTAATCATGGGAGGCGTGGCACTGCACCCTTAGAAAAAAAAATAGTACTTTAAGCACCTAAATGGCCACACTGCAGTCCAGCACACAGCAGCATGTGCTGGGATGAGGAGAAGAGCTGCAACTGCCAGGTAAAGGAGGATGAGGACTTGGGCCCAGGCTGGGCTCCTCTATCAGGCCTGGGCCCGAGTAAAAAGTACCTGCATCCCCCTCTTGGCACCACTGGCTCAGGGTACAACCCCCATCAGTCCTTCAGCAAGATTCTGCATTTGCTTCTCCTTACACAATTAGTTCCTTACCATATGAAGTTCAGTATAGCTAATGTATGCACATTATATCACATTTATAAATAATTAGAGATGAGCGGATTCGGTTTTACTCGGTTCTCAAAACCGAATCTTATTGGCTATCCAAAACACGTGACATCCGTGAGCCAATAAGATGTCGTTTTGAGAACCGAGTAAAACCGAATCCGCTCATCTCTATAAATAATATGTATAAAGAATATGGGATATTTGATTGATCATAATTTATTTCCCTTGTAATCCCTTCTGCACTAGTAGATTAAACAGTATGAATGGTGTAATGGTTAGCATTACTGCCTCACAGCTCTGAGCTCATGGGTTTTATTCCCACCATCGCCCTAACTGTGTGGAGTTTGTATATTCTCCCCATACTTGCGTGGGTTTCCTCCGGGGACTCCGGTTTCCTCCCACAAACCAAAAATATACTGGTAGGTTAATTGGCTCCCAACAATATCAAACCTAGCGTGACTGTGTGCGTGTACATGTGATAGGGAATATAGAGTGTAAGCTCCACTGGGGCAGGGACTGATGTGAATATTCTCTGTAAAGCGCTGCGGAATATGTGTACGCTATACAAATAACTGGTAATAAAATAAATAATTCAACATTATTTTCTTCATAAGCACATTTATTTTAATTGTAGACATAAATCATTTAATGGTCATTTAGCAGAAGTACTGTATTACCTGGATAAATGTTTTATGAGGATTTGCCATGTCGATCATGTGTATATTCCCAATGATCGGCAAAGGTTTTGGTCCTGGAGGGAAATTCTTGTACTTGTGTTGTTCCCGATAGTTATAAACATAGGACAAAAATAGAATGACCACAGCGGACAGAACAATTGTGACAGGGTCCATGGCAAATAAGGGTCTTCTTCTGTAAGATCTAAAGACAAAACATAGGTATTTTATTACACAGCTAAATATGCGGGATGTGGTCGGGATGTTGGCAGTTGAAATCCCAGCGCCGGAATTCCGACATGCGACCAGAATGCTGGTGCCGGAATCCTGACATCACTCAGAGTACCGATACAGAATCTTGGCAGCCAACATCCCGGAAGTATGCCAGAAACTCCAAGGGTTAGACAGTGATGGGTGGGAGGGTTTAGGCATCACCGGGGAAGTTAGGGTTAGGCTGCAGGGAGGCCGGTTAGAGTTAGGCGCCACCAGGGAGAGTTAGAGTTAGGGTTAGGCTGTGGGGGAGGGGGGAGTGTTTAGGCTGCAGGAAGGGAGGGTTAGGGGGTAGGGTGGGTAAGTATACTTACCCGACCTCTTTCGGGTTTCTCAGCATCGGGATGCCAATATTGGTCATTTGACCGTCGGCATCCCAAACGCCAGTCACACGCATCACACTCAAATATGTATGATCTATATATATACATTCGGGGGAAAAACGTGTTGGGGGGGCGAGGCATTCTGAACAGAGGCGGGCCGGGACAGTTTTTGGGGCAGCTGTGTAACATCACCTGCAGCCACTCTGGAAAAAAAATTGGCGGCAGACAGCCTGACTTCGCAGCCGGGCTGCGCTACCAGAGGTCAACCTTAGTTCTGGTGCTTCCGCAATCTAATTGCAGATGCATCGGGAGGCGGCCTCACACATGATGGACAGCTGTGCCCTGTGCTGGGCGGTCCCCTGCATGTGAGGAGATACAGATGGGTCCACAGTTATCTTGGCTAGTTTGCTGCGCCTAGGCACAACATGATTTATTAACAGAAACCCTTCATCTATTGTTCTCAGCTGCAATACAATACAATACAATACAATACAATGAACAATACAGCAGGGAATTAAGTCTGACTGCCCAGAATCAATTAATCCTATTAAAGGTCAATATAAATGGACCCACCTGTAAATGCAGATCTGGCCATGTCTTTGGTAGCAGTGGATCTGAGAAGTTATGTTAATGCTGGCTTCTTAGATCCACTGAATGGGTCTGAAAGATTCAGCATTGAGTCACCATTGGTAACATAGCGCAGGACATTAGGCATCTGAGCAGCCCTCAGTCTCAGGGTTGCAAATTTCTTTACCAAAGCGTTTCTTCAGAAATGGAGTCACTCAATGTGATATGTTAGCCCAGCAATATGACTCCCAGAGATTCCACATTATTACACACAGCATAGGGGGTCATTCCGAGTTGATCGCACATAGCAACTTTTGCTGCTCGTGCGATCAACTAGACGCTACCTATGGGGGAGTGTATTTTAGCATAGCAGGGATGCGATCACTTGTGCAGCCTTGCTATGCTAAAAAAAGTTTCCTGCAAAACAAGTCCAGGGTCAGACTTACTTACCCTGTGCGATGGATCCAGCGATGAAGGTGTCTGGATTGACGTCAGACATCAGACCTCCAAACACCTGGATACGCCTGCGTTCGGATATCCATGCCCATAAAACGGCGAGTTTCTGCCCCAGAACGCCTCCCCACTGTCAATCTTCTTGCGATCGCGCTAGCGATCACTTCTCTCTTCTGGTCATTCATTGTCTGGCGACTGCTGTCGCTGGGCAATGAAGCGCATTCGCGCATTGCGGGCGCCACGCATGTGCAGTTCCGACCCGCTCTCACCGCAGCAAAGAACCGCTGCGTGCGAATGGATTGGAATGACCCCCCATAGTGTTAAACGTGCTGGAAATTGATACCATGCTTCATGGTGTATACAGTATAGTAAGGCTTCAGTGCTAGGTGATTGTTCTCTGTACATGCCTTATCCATCCACCATCTCTTATCTCTGTGTTGTTTTGCTCATTATTTCCAAACTTTGTGACCACATGATATTACTTGTGTTAAAAAAAAAATAGTCTATAAAGTATAAGGTAAGGGATTGATTTGTGTGAGGATTGTTATGAGGGGAAATGTACCTCTATTGGACCAGAATTTAAGGGGGGCATGTACTAAGCAGTGATAAGAGTGGAGAAGTGAGCCAGTGGAGACGTTGCCCATGACAACCAATCAGCTGCTCTGTATAGTTTTCTAGTATGCAAATTATAAATGTTACCTCGAATACTGATTAGTTGCCATGGGCAACTTCTCCACTGGCTCACTTCTCCACTTTTAGTACATATCCCCCATCATGTACTGAAACAAAGCCAAGATACCACCATATCAGAGATACTGTAGGAACTTGAAAGGAGAGAGTTATATAGTTTAGGAGAAAGGTGGAGCATGATTCTGCAAGGTTGGAGACTTGATATTACTCAATTAAAGTAAGTAAAAATGATAGAGGTTTTCTTTAGTATACGGTGGAGTAGATCCAGGGGCGGATTGGGAACAAAAAGCGGCCCTGGAAAAAATGTGCAATAGTGGCCTCACATGGGCAGCACCAGAGGTGTAAGGTCTAGCCATGGGCCATGGCAGCAGCACCCTCCCCCCAAGACTTTCCAGATAGTGGGCATGTCTAGCATCAAGGGGGAAGTTAAAAGGAAATAAATAAATATTATGAGCACATTATATGATACACCTTCAGAATTTAGGAAACTATATCATTGTGTAGAAAGATATATTTTCTTGCTTATTACACCAACCGTATCCCAATCACTATTCACTCAATCTTATATGTCAGCCAAGCAGGCAGACATAGCGTACACTAGATCATCTGCAATCACAGGCTAAGTGGCAAAGTCATTTTCATATATGCAAATTGTTTGGCATCTTATTCATTATGTCTATAAATAGGACCACATGTCTTCAAACAAAACAGGCCCCACGGGTGCGTCGGCCCACCGGGAATCTTCCCTGTAGACCCTATGGCCAATCCGCCTCTGAGTAGATCATCCACTCTAGTTGTGTGTCCTGTGCATACAAGCATTTCTCACACTCTTAATAACAACTTAACCTTTGGATCTCTAGATGTTAGACTGATTGGTATTGCCAGTAAAGTTCTCAAGCATAGTCATAAGGTGTGGATTACACTGAAATAGCATAATGAATGTCAGCTTGACACAGGCAGAGTATCTGGAACTCATACTCGTATGCAGATATCAGAGTATCTATAATTAGCATTGCCCATAAATAGCAGACTGTCATAACTGTGCAGGTCAGAGTACTTTAACTGTATGATATCAAGAATGGTATGCCCTGAGATCCACAAGCTCAGTAGGTGATGACATCACTGACACAGGGGGGAGGGGTCTGAGTTCAGGCCAACTGTCAGTAACTGTAATGTAGCTGTTACTTATGGGTCTATTCATGAAGCAGTGAAAATACGAGAAAAGGACCATTAGAGAAGTTATCCAGGGCAACCAATCATCTTTGGAGGAAGCCTTTATCAAGCACATTTTAGAAAAGGTAAGGGAGATGCTGATTGGTTGCCATGGGTGACTTCACCACTGGTCTGTTTCTCTACTCTTTTCACTGCTTCATGAATAGACCTCCAGGTAACTGTGTTTTTGGTTACTTCGCTCATTCACCAATCTTCATAGACTGTGTTACAGCCAGGCTTGGACTGGCCCACAGGGGTACAGGGGAAACCACCGGTGGGCACTACTGCCTGGGGCCCCACCTTCTGCTCTAAGGATCAGGTTCCAGACTGTGCCCTTGAATTATACATTATACAGATGTTACCTTATACTGGAATATGGTGTATTTCCTACAGTGCATTGCTGTTATTAATCTGGTACATTATCAGGCATGCAGCAGCTGAATTTACTGTATATATCAATGAAGGGGCCCAGATGTTGCACTCTCTAATGATTAGTCAAACCAATGAGGTGGCAGGCCACACCTCCTCTGCAGACTGGCCACACCCCTAACATGGTCCCCTACCACTGCATTCCCCCGGTGGGCCCTACATGCCCCAGTTCGACACTGGTTACAGCTATGTACTCTGTGGCTTCAGTAGCACCATAGGATCCCTCGCAGGACCTCTGCCAGGTCCTGGGCTGCTCAGCTGCACTGAATGTCTTTTGTGCTCATAGGGCCCTATTCAGGTTTGTTAGCAAACCAATAGAGCACACTAGTGGGTAAAACCATGTGCACTGCAGGGGGAAGGGGGGGTGGGAGGGGAGTCAGATGGGGTGGTCTTCAGCATGCCGAATGTCGGGATCCCGGTGCACAGCATACCGGCGCCGGGATCCCGACACCGGGAATACCGACAGCTATTCTCCCTCGTGGGGGTCCACAACCCCCGTGGAGGGAGAATAAATAGCGTAGCGCGCCCCCGTGCCCGCAGCGTGGCGAGCGCAGCAAGTCCGCAAGGGGCTCATTTGCGCTCGCCACACTGTTGGTATGCCGGTGGTCGGGCTCCCGGCGCCGGTATGCTGGTCGCCAGGGGCCCGGCCGCCGGCATACCATACTGCACCCGTCAGATGTAACGTGCAGAGAGCGTTATATTTGGGTGGGTTATTTTGTTTCTGTGCAGGGTAAATACTGGCTGCTTTATTTTTACTCTGCAATTTAGATTTCAGTTTGAACACACCCCACCCAAATTTGACTCTCTGCACATGTTACATCTGCCCCACCTGCAGTGAAGCATGGTTTTGCCCTATTGCTTATTTTTGGGGGGGTTTGCTAACAAACCTGAATAAGGCTCCTGACTTCTGTCACTGCTAAGACTGTGCTTGATTAAATTCATAAGCCGATATCAGTTTCAAAGTAATAGAATTGTTAAAAAATAAGATTTTACTCACCAGTAAATCTTTTTCTCGTAGTCCGTAGTGGATGCTGGGGACTCCGTAAGGACCATGGCGAATAGACGGGCACCGCAGGAGGCTGGGCACTCTAAGAAAGATTTAGTAGTATATCTGGTGTGCACTGGCTACTCCCTCTATGCCCCTCCTCCAGACCTCAGTTAAGGAAACTGTGCCCGGAAGAGCTGACATTACCAGGAAAGGATTTGAACCCCAGGGTAAGACTCATACCAGCCACACCAATCACACCGTACAACTTGTGATAAACTTACCCAGTTAACAGTATGAACATAAACTGAACCTCCCACAACGGATGGCTCATAACAAAAACCCCTGTATTTAGCAATAACTATATACAAATATTGCAGAAACAGTCCGCACTTGGGACGGGCGCCCAGCATCCACTACGGACTACGAGAAAAAGATTTACCGGTGAGTAAAAACGTATTTTCTCTAACGTCCAAAGTGGATGCTGGGTACTCCGTAAGGACCATGGGGATTATACCAAAGCTCCCAAACGGGCGGGAGAGTGCGGATGACTCTGCAGCACCGAATGAGCAAACTCAAGGTCCTCCTCAGCCAGGGTATCAAACTTGTAGAACTTAGCAAATGTGTTTGAACCCGACCAAGTAGCTGATCGGCTAAGCTGTAAAGCCGAGACCACTCGGGCAGCCGCCCAAGAAGAGCCCACCTTCCTTGTGGAATGGGCCTTTACTGATCTTGGATGTGGCAATCCTGCCGCAGAATGAGCCTGCTGAATCGTGTTACAGATCCAGCGAGCAATAGTTTGCTTTGAAGCAGGTGGTCCCAGCTTGTTGGGTGCATACAGTATGAACAGCGAGTCAGTCTTCCTAACTTCAGCCGTTCTAGAGACATAAATCTTCAAAGCCCGGACTACATCGAGTAACTTGGAGTCCTCCAAGTCACGAGTAGCCGCAGGCACCACAATAGGTTGGTTCAGGTGAAAAGATGACACCACCTTTGGCAGAAACTGCGGACGAGTTCGCAATTCTGTCCTATCTACATGAAAAATCAGGTAGGGGCTTTTACATGACAAAGCCGCTAATTCTGACACGCCGAAGCCAAGGCCAACAGCATGACCACCTTCCAAGTGAGATACTTGAGCTCCACCGGACTTAAGCGGTTCAAACCAGTGGGATTTCAGGAAATCCAAAACTACGTTGAGATCCCACGGTGCCACTGGTGGCACAAAAGGGGGCTGAATATGCAGAACTCCTTTAACAAATGTCTGAACCTCAGGCAGTGAAGCAAGTTCTTTTTGAAAGAAAACAGATAGGGCCGAAATCTGGACCTTTATGGATCCCAGTTTAAGGCCCATAGTCACACCTGCCTGCAGGAATTGTAGGAATCGCCCAAGCTGGTATTCCTCTGTAGGGGCCTTCCTGGCCTCACACCAAGCAACATATTTTTGCCATATTCGGTGATAATGTTTCGCTGTCACGTCCTTCCTAGCCTTTATTAGCGTAGGAATGACTTCATCCAGAATGCCCTTTTCTGCTAAGATCCGGCGTTCAACCGCCATGCCGTCAAATGCAGCCGCGGTAAGTCTTGGAACAGACAGGGCCCCTGATGCAACAGGTCCTGTCTGAGAGGTAGAGGCCACGGGTCCTCTGATAGCAACTCTTGCAGTTCTGGGTACCAAGTTCTTCTTGGCCAATCCGGAACAATGAGAATTGTTCTTACTCCTCTTTTCCTTTTGATCCTCAATACCTTGGGTATGAGAGGTAGAGGAGGGAACACGTAGACCGACTGAAACACCCACGGCGTCACCAGAGCGTCCACAGCTATCGCCTGAGGGTCTCTTGATCTGGCGCAATACCTTTTTAGTTTTTTGTTGAGATGGGACGCATTCATATCCACCTGTGGCAGTTCCCATCGATTTACAATCTGTGAGAAGACTTCTGGATGAAGTCCCCACTCTCCCGGGTGTAGGTCGTGTCCGCTGAGGAAGTCTGCTTCCCAGTTGTCCACTCCCGGAATGAACACTGCTGAGAGTGCTTGAACGTGATTCTCTGCCCAGCGAAGAATCCTGGTGGCTTCCGCCATTGCCACCCTGCTTCTTGTGCAGCCCTGGCGATTTACATGAGCGACCTCAGTGATGTTGTCTGACTGGATCAGCACTGGTCTTTCTCGGAGCAGCGGCTCCGCTAGAGTCAGGGCATTGTATATTGCCCTTAGTTCCAGGATATTGATGTGCAGACAAGCCTCTTGCCTTGACCACAGTCCTTGGAAGTTTTTTCCCTGAGTGACTGCCCCCCACCCTCGGAGGCTTGCATTCGTGGTCACCAGGACCCAGTCCTGTATGCCGAACCTGCGACCCTCGAGGAGATGAGCACTCTGCAGCCACCACAGAAGAGACACCCTGGCTCTGGGGGACAGGGCGATCAGCCGGTGCATCTGAAGATGCGATCCGGACCACTTGTCCAGCAGATCCCACTGAAAGATCCTCGCATGGAATCTGCCGAATGGAATGGCTTCGTATGACGCCACCATCTTTCCCAGGACTCGCGTGCAGTGATGCACCGATACCTGTTTCGGTTTTAGCAGGTCTCTGACCAGAATCACGAGCTCCCGAGCCTTCTCCTCCGGGAGAAACACCTTCTTCTGGTCCGTGTCCAGAATCATGCCCAGGAAGGGCAGACGTGTCGAAGGAATCAGCTGCGACTTTGGAATATTCAGGATCCAGCCTTGCTGTCTCAACACCTCCTGAGAGTGTGCCACATTGATCAGCAACTGCTCTCTGGACCTCGCCTTTATGAGGAGATCATCCAAGTATGGGATAATTGTAACTCCTTTCTTCCGAAGGAGTATCATCATCTCCGCCATCACCTTGGTAAATATTCTCGGTGCCGTGGACAGGCCAAACGGCAGCGTCTGGAATTGGTAATGACAGTCCTGTACCACAAACCTGAGGTACTCCGGATGAGGAGGAAAAATGGGGATATGCAAATACGCATCCTTGATGTCCAGGGACACCATGTAATCCCCCTCCTCCAGGCTTGCAATGACCGCTCTGAGTGATTCCATTTTGAATTTGAATTTTTTTAGATAAATGTTCAGGGACTTTAAATTCAAAATGGGCCTGACCGAACCGTCCGGTTTCGGTACCACAAACATTGTGGAGTAGTAAACCCTCCCTGCTGAAGTAGGGGAACCTTTACCACCACCTGCTGGAGATATAGTTTGAGTATTGCCGCCAGCACTACTTCCCTCTCCATGGGGGAGGCCGGCAAGGCAGATTTTAGGAAGCGCTGAGGAGGCGTCTCTTCGAATTCCAGCTTGTATCCCTGAGACACAATCTGTATCGTTCAAGGATCCACCCGTGAACACACCCACTGGTGGCTGAAATTCTTAAGACGCGCCCCCACCGCTCCTGGCTCCGCCTGTGGCGCCCCAGCATCATGCGGTAGATTTAGAGGAGGCCGGGGAGGACTTCTGCTCCTGGGAACTGGCTGTTTGATGCAGCTTTTTTCCCTTTCCCTTACCTCTGGCAAGGAAAGATGCTCCTCTGACCTTTTTGCTCTTTGGGGGACGAAAGGACTGCATCTGATAATATGGTGCTTTCTTAGGCTGTGAGGAAACATACGGCAAGAATTTTGACTTCCCATCAGTTGCCGTTGAAATGAGGTCTGAGAGACCGTCCCCAAATAATTCCTCACCCTTATATGGTAAAACCTCCATATGTCTTTTTGAATCAGCATCCCCTGTCCACTGCCTAGTCCATAGGACCCTTCTGGCAGAGATGGACATTGCATTTACTTTAGAGCTAAGAGAACAAATGTCCCTCTGAGCATCCCGCATATACAGGACCGCATCTTTGATATGCCCCAGGGTCAATAAAATATTATCTCTGTCCATGGTGTCTAACTCCTCCGACAGAGAATCAGTCCATGCTGCTACTGCGCTGCACATCCATGCCGACGCAATGGCTGGCCTCAGGATAGTACCTGAATGTGTATACACAGCCTTCAGGATTGATTCCTGCTTTCTATCTGCAGGATCCTTGAGTGCGTCCGTATCCGGAAACGGTAGGGCCACCTTCTTGGATAAGCATATCAACGCCTTGTCTACCCTGGGAGGGGCTTCCCAGCGTAACCTGTCCGTTGGCGGGAAAGGATACGCCATAAGTAGCCACCTGGGAATTATGACCTTCTTTTCTGGGGATTCCCAGGCTTTTTCACATAATTCGTTTAATTCATGTGAAGGGGGGAAGGTAACCTCTTTTTTCTTCTCCCCAAACATATGAATCCTCTTGTCAGGGACAGGGATTTCCTCAGCAATGTGTAATACATCTTTCATTGCTATAATCATGTATCGGATGGCTTTAGACTTTTTTTATGGGATTCTATGCCAGGAAAAGGTATAATATTGCTGCCCAGGGCGCGCCCCCCAGCGCCCTGCAACCTACAGTGACCGGAGTATGTGGTGTGCTGGGGAGCAATGGCGCACAGCTGCAGTGCTGTGCGCTACCTTATTGAAGACTAATGTCTTCATGCCGCCGCTTTTGAAGTCTTCTGTTCTTCTCTCGGACCCCGGCGCTTCTGGCTCTGTGAGGGGGACGGCGGCGCGGCTCTGGGAACGGACCGCCAGTGTTCGAACCCTCTGGAGCTAATGGTGTCCAGTAGCCTAGAAGCACAACCTAGCTGCATGCAGGCAGGTTTGCTTCTCTCCCCTCAGTCCCTCGGAGCAGTGAGTCTGTTGCCAGCAGAGCTCACTGAAAATAAAAAACCTAACAAATACTTTCTTTTTCCAGCAGGCTCAGGAGAGCCTGCTGGGTGCCTCTGCTCTGTTCGGGCACAGATTTCTAACTGAGGTCTGGAGGAGGGGCATAGAGGGAGGAGTCAGTGCACACCAGATATAGTACTAAATCATTCTTAGAGTGCCCAGCCTCCTGCAGAGCCCGTCTATTCCCCATGGTCTTTACGGAGTGCCCAGCATCCACTTAGAACCTTAGAGAAATAATAATAATAATAATAATAAACTACAATTAAATAAATCTAACATAAATAGAAGAATATGGATAAAATATTTGATTACATTGTAGATGATGTACAGTAATTAAAATTGAGAGTTGCGACAGTAGCTCACATGAGGTGCGCTAATGCTCAGTCTCCATGGCGCTCCTTTAGGGATTCATCAGTCCTTTACCATGATGACTGTCGTTGAACGTTCTGCACACTGTAAGTCACGGTCTTCATGTTTTGCTTATTTGTTTACTCGGTAATTGGGCGCTGCGGATCCCATGTGGCGCCATATAATTAAAGGATAATAATAACATGGGCCCTCATTCAGCATAGATTGCTATTGCTACTGAAAGTGCAATATTTTGCAATCTCAGTTGCAAAGGATCGTATAGGTAGCTGCCGCCCAGAAATGGAAAGACATACAATGCAGTTCTGCGATGCACTGCAATCCATACACAAAATCGGGAACATGGAAGGGGTTAAATTCAATCTGCGCCAAGCCAGAGCATCCACAAATCTACACAATACTGCAGGCAGGGGTGTGCCGAGACTTGTATAACTTGAAATAAAGTATATAATAAAAACAGCAGGCTTGACTTACAATGAAGTACAGTATGACAAGATAGCAGACTTGACTTGCAATGTAAAATGTACATACTGTAGAAAGAGGAAGACACTTACGGAGGCAATTTGTAAGTATAGCAATTAAAAACAATATTTATTAAAATTCATTTAAAAAAATACAAAAACCTATAGCACAAACACAAAGCCAAGGTGAAAAATATGTTAAATTGTATCACACATTCCCAGAGAGACAGTAACAGAGTCTTCCAAACATTTGCCATAGCTGCAATATAAAGGCTTTCAGCCTGAAATAGAAACAGTTTATTGCAGATGACAGAATTCAAAATGTGGTCAGATATTTTGTAGATGGCGTAAAACAGGGGTGGCCAAACCAGTCCTCGAGATCTACCAACAGTTCACATTTTCCAGACCACCTAGCTGGTGCACAGGTGTAGTCATTACTAATTAAGATGTGCTGCATTCATTCCTAACTGACAATTCCACAGATCTCCATGAGGCCTGGAAAACATGAACTGTTGGTAGATCTCGAGGACCGGTTTGGCCAGCCCTGGCCTAAAAGTATTCTATACATACCCCCCAACATGACCCTGTCAAGGAGGGACAGAATGCTCTGCCCTTGGACTTCCCTCTTAATGTATGATTGCCATCACCTGTGCTGAAACAACTTTCTTATCCATTAACCTGTTCTACACAGTTGATTGCAATAATAAATGAAGAGAAAAGTCCAGAAGCAGAGCACTGTGTCCCTCCTGTCATGTTGGGAGGTATGCATATATAATTGTACAATTTAATTCATACTTGCCTACCTGACCCTCTCCATGAGGGAGAAAATGCTCTGTTCCTGGACTTTCCTGGTAATGTATGATTGCCATCACCTGTGGTGAAACACCTTTCTTATTCATTAACTAGCTCACCACAGGTGATGGCAATCATATATTACCAGGAAAGTCCAGGAACAGAGCATTTTCTCCCTCATGGAGGGGGTCAGGTAGGCAAGTATGATTTAATTCAGTCCTTGTAATTCACACATTATAGAAACAAAGCATTTCTTCCTGCACAGAATTACAGTAGGAAGAAAATGGCACCTGGAGTGTCCTAAGGACCTGTGGGGTGGCTCGTGGTGGCTGTTTGGGGTGCAGGGCATACTTGCCTACCTGACCCTCTCCACGAGGGAGAAAATGCTCTGTTCCTGGACTTTCCTGGTAATGTATGATTGCCATCACCTGTGGTGAAACACCTTTCTTATCAATTAATTAGCTCACCACAGGTGATGGCAATCATACATTACCAGGAAAGTCCAGGAACAGAGCATTTTCTCCCTCATGGAGAGGGTCAGATAGGCAAGCATGATGAAAACCAAATACATATTCTCCATACTTGCCTACCTGACCCTCTCCATGAGGGAGAAAATGCTCTGTACCTGGACTTTCCTGGTAATTTATGATTGCCATCACCTGTGGTGAAACACCTTTCTTATCAATTACCTAGCTCACCACAGGTGATGGCAATCATACATTACCAGGAAAGTCCAGGAACAGAGCATTTTCTCCCTCATGGAGAGGGTCAGGTAGGCAAGTATGAGATTCTCCCCTGACAGCAATAGTTCCTTCACCTAGTCACTGCACCCTGGCCACTTGCACCACTCTCACAGCCCTAGTTATAGCCCTATGGAGTCAATGTACTAACCATTGGAGAGAGATAAAGTAGACAGAGTTAAAGTCCCAGCCAATCAGCTCCTAATTGACATGTCACAGGCTGGGTTTGAAAAATGACAGTTAGAAGCTGGTTGGTTGGTAGTTTATCTATCTCCAAGGCTCAGTATATAGAATAGACCAGAGGTTCTCAAACTCGGTCCTCGGGGGACCACACAGTGCATGTTTTGCAGGTCTCCTCACAGAATCGCAAGTGAAATAATTAGCTCCACCTGTGGACCTTTTAAAATGTGTCAGTGAGTAAATATAAAACCTGTGCACCTGCTGGGTTACCTGCAAAACATGCACTGTGTGGGCTCCCAAGGACCGAGTTTGAGAACCTCTGGAATAGGACCTATAGCAGGCATTCCCAAGCACGGTCCTCAAGGCACACCAACAGTGCAGGTTTTAGTGATATCCAGGCTTCAGCACAGGTGACTTAATTAGTAGCTCAGTTATTTTGATTTAACCATCTGTGCTGCAGCCTGGATATCACTACAGCCTGGATATCACCTGGATATCACTACAACCTGCACTGTTGATGTGCCTTGAAGACCGTGGTTGGGAATGCCTGACCTATAGTCTCCGAGAGATTTGAGTGGAATAGGCAAGGATTAGTTACAATTTAACCCAGAGTTACCCAAGCTTCGCTATTACAGTCCAGGATTTGGAGATATTTAAGCTTGAGTCCAGATAGTGACTAATTAAGTCACCTGTGTTCAAATATGGATATCCTTAAAACCTGGACTGCAATGGTGAAGATTGGGAAACACTGCTTCAAGCTATCACTGGTGAAAACATAAATTATGCCAGTCAAGCTGCTACTGATCTTGTTTTAAAATCTAGGGGAAAAATGGACATAAAATAATTTTGGGGGAGATGCATCAAACCTTCAAGATAAATAAAATGGAGATGTTGCCCACAGCAACCAATCAGCTTCTGACTGTCATTTTATAGACTGTGCTCATACCTCCCAACATGACCCTCTCCAAGAGTGACACAATGGGGGTCATTCCGAGTTGGTCACTCGCTAGCAGATTTTAGCAGCATTGCACACGCTAGGCCGCCGCCCTCTGGGAGTGTATCTTAGCTTAGCAGAATAGCGAACGAAAGATTAGCAGAATTGCGAATAGAAAATTCTTAGTATTTTCTGAGTAGCTCCTGACCTACTCACAGATTGCGATCAGCTCAGGCCGTTTCGTTCCTGGTTTGACGTCACAAACACGCCCTGCATTCGGCCAGCCACTCCCCCGTTTCTCCAGACGCTCCCACATTTTTCCCTGACACGCCTGCGTTTTTCCGCACACTCCCAGGAAACGGCCAGTTTCCGCCCAGAAACACCCACTTCCTGTCAATCACACTCCGATCACTTCAACGATGAAAATTCTTTGTTCGTACGTGAGTAAATCTATTAAGTTTTGTGCTAAAATACTTACCGTATGCGCATTTTTGCCTTAATCGCTCCGTTGCGAAAATCGGCAACGAGCGAACAACTCAGAATGACCCTCAATGCTCTGCTTCTGGACTTTTCTCTTAATTTGTGATTGCCAACACCTGTGTTGAACAGGTAAATGAATAAAGAAAGGTGTTTCAGCACAGGTGATGGCAATCATAAATTAAGAGAAAAGTCCAGGAGCAGAGCATTCTGTCCCTCCTGGAGAGGGTCATGTTGGGAGGTATGCTGTTATAGATAAATGCTAGCTTAAAACTATCACTTTATTTCTCTCTCATGTTTCCCCGATACCTGCTGCGATCCCTCCTTCATACATTTGGGGATACCTAGTATTTGTGGTTAGCCCCCAGAAAACGTGTGTTTTCAGGGACATAGCTGCAAATACTTTTTGATAAATGGGCCCCATAGTGAGGCAGTGATGTGCTGCTCCCCTTTGATCAGTGTCTTTGTGAGAGCTGGTACTGGTTACACCTGTGGAGTCTTTGTGATGAGGTTTTGGACAGAGCAGGAAGTAGATCAGGCCTGAGGTGTGCAGTAGTTGGGTAATAATGCATGGTCATGTGATCTTATGTATCCAATCATGTTGGGGAAACCTGGCTTAGTGTACCACATAATTATGTAAATATATATATCTGTCTGTCCCGCTGTCCCTCCTGTGGGCCGCAGTGTCCGGCGATGGGGGGAGGGGCAATTGAGAGGCTCCCTATCACTCACTGCACTGCTTATTTCAGAGCAGAGCAGCGGTGCGCACAGCGTCTATTCCAGTGAGCCAGAGGGACTAGGTGCACGGCCAGCAGCTCACAGTGCACTGGCAGTGACCCACTGTGACGAAAATGGGAGATATGGCTCCGGAGAGTGTCATTCACGCAAAGCCATGCCCCCTTTTTGAACAGACCACGCCGCCTTTTGACCTGGGCACAGCTCCTCGCGGATCATAAAAGTTGAGAGGTATGGTTAACCAAAGTGAAGCAGAATATAGAATACATCATTTCCCCAGAGATAAAAGTCATGTAGGATATATTAATCATATCTAGCAATATCTAACAAATGTGAAAAACATGGCAAGGATAGGTACCAGGATATATTCCCAGTTCTTCTATCTCAGAGTCAGTGCTGGCACCAGGGTCGGTGACAAATGGTGTTGCCAAGATCCCCCCTGAGCCAACCCAAAAAAAGGGGAGAGCCCTGATGACATAACTTAAGGGGGCGTGGTTTCACAGATGAAGCCCCCAATTACCTCACTCCAGGGGCATATGTGGGCTACCCACGTAAACTCTTTCAGCACTGCTGGCTCCTTCTCAGTGACAGGAGCCGAGTGCTGCAGGTTCATATCACACTGCAGCACCCGGCTCCTGTCACTGCGGAGGAGTCAGCATTTTGGTGTTACCCCCTAGAAGGAGAAAAGAGTGGAGAAAAGGACCAGTGAATAAGTTGCCCATAGCATCTAATCAGCATCTCCCTATCATTTAATAGAATGTACTTGTTAAATGCTTCCTCAAAGCTGATTGGTTTCTATGGGCAACTTCTCCAGTTGTTCTTTTCTCCACTTGATAAGAAAACCCCTTAATCTCTCACATTGGAGGCCATACTCTGATGCATATTTTGTGCCCACAGTAGCATGGAGCTGGTGCAATTTTCACTCCTTGCACGTTCAGATGTATGTCACCACAACAGGGACAGACTTGTTGCATTATTTGCATAAAGTCACAGGAGCAATACTTGCAAAAGGTGCGCACATAGGCGATGCAGCCTCTAATGTCCAATTAGACTTATAGTCTCGAGCATCACTGCACAGCTCCGGATTGGCTGTTTGCTAACGTGTTGCGATAAAGATGCAATTTCTGCAAAATAGATGCAAAAAAGATGCTCAACGCTATAGGGTATCATATGACCTGGCATGCCAAGAGGGGCTGTGTGATGAGACCATATGAGGAGACATCTGTATACTGCTGTAATTGAAGTATTTTTTTTTTTATATTTTCTTCATGCTAATAGTAAGTGCATACAGTATTTTGCAGTCATAACGAAGGTATCCGGACTCCAGGTCGAAAGCAAAAAGGTCGACACACCTTAGGTCGCCGCCAATTGGTCGACACACCTTAGGTCGACATGGACAAAAGGTCGACATGGACAAAAGGTCGACAGGAACAATGTCGACATGGGAAAAGGTCGACGTGACTTTTTTACAATTTGTTTTCTTTTTTGGAACCTTTTCATACTTAACGATCCACGTGGACTACGATTGGAACGGTAAAGTGTGGCGAGCGAAGCGGTAGCGGAGCGAAGGCACCATGCCCGAAGCATGGCGAGCGAAGCGGTGCAATAATTAGGGTTCCCGGTCACTCTACGAAGAAAACGACACCAAAAAAACATAAAAAACTCATGTCGACCCTTTCCATGTCGACCTTGTTCCTGTCGACCTTTTGCCCATGTCGAAATTTTGTACATGTCGACCTAAGGTGCGTCGACCAATTGCTGTCGACCTAAGGTGTGTCGACCTTTTTGCTGTCGACCCTCAGTCCCAGACCCATAACGAATGGGTATAAAAAAAAGGTGCATGTTTATGTCTGGCATAAATCGGGTGCATCTTGGTATAGTTGCAACTGTATATAGGGGAGGTGACCTTGGACTGCACACTCTAATTACAAATATAATGAGAGGTGCTGAGACTTGTAACTCCACAACGAAAGATAAAATATAAAGCTGATGCACACAGTATATTACCAAGCATTGCTAGTCAGAATAATTATAATAAACTCTGCATTCGAACATAGAGCAAAATGGAGGTGCTTGACATAATTTTTGGCCAAAAAATATCAGCCTACTAACCAGTTCATTTTTGGCATCCCTGCGATCAGGTAGTCGCTGCCTACAGGGGGAGGGGGAAATCGCTGTGCAGGGGTGCGATCGCATGTGCAGGAGAGCTGCACAAACATCAGTTTGTGCAGTATGTGCACAGCCCAGGACTTACTCTTTCAGTGCAATGATCAGGGCTGGAGCTGACGTTAGAAACACTCCCTCCAAACGCTTGGTCCCTCCAGCGTTTTTCCGGACACTCCTCTAAAACGGTCAGTTGCCACCCACAAACGCCCTCTCCCTGTCATTCGCTTTTTTCGTACCATCCCGTCGCTGCCCGCCACTCCCCGGCACTGCGGACCATTGCACAGCAGTGTTCAGGTCTGAATCGGCCCCTGAGGCTTTCTACTGATTGCAGTTTGCATTCTGAGATGCTTGCTGCAATTGCAGCACACTCTGCAACGGCCCTAAATACATATTATAATGTTCAGTTTGGGATACCTGACCAAAAACAGATAGATGAGAGATACACAACCAGACATGCAGATATGTAGATAAACATTTACAATCTGAAGACAAGGTTTACTCAATTGAACACCTCAGTTTAGGAAGTAAAAAAGTATTGTCATATACATATACAGATATATATAATATCTATCTATATCTATATATATCTATATCTATATATATATCTATATATATATATATATATGTAACTTTGAAATGTCGTCAATGAGACACACACAGAAAATTAAAAACTGAATTACTGCATGTGTTATACAAACCCTGAGAAGTTGGTTTCTTACTGTGAATACTGTGTAGACGGCACACAGCAATGTTTAGGTCTTCTCTCTCCTGTCCTTCCGCAGTTAGTTGGTTGTCCGCTTTGAGTACTTGGAGAATATTTAACTTAAAGTACATAATTACAACAACAGACCTGTAATAGGATATACAGCAAATTCCAAATGACTCCACCCTACAACACACAAGTGAAAACATTTCACAATACGTATATGTATCTTATACATGAGTGGTGTGAAAATGCAGTTATAGTATAGTGCTCCCTTTTTACAGTATACAGTATGATAGTTTCAAATACAGAAAAAAAATGTTACAATAGTAAGCAACTGTGGTATTATATATACAGTGGGTGTATACACATTTTTCTCTTTAAGGGGTCTATTCACGAAGCAGTGAAAAGTATGGAGAAGTGATCCAGTTGAGCAGTTGCCCATGGCAACCAATCCGCAGCTACATATCATTTTATAGAATGCATTTTATAAATGTTACCTCAAAACTGATTGGTTGCCATTGACAACTTTTCCACTGGCTCACTTCTCCGCACTTTTCACTGCTTCATGAATACACTCCATAATATGTAATCCACCTTTGAGTACTATTGATGTATTTAGGGATTTTGATCTGCTTCTCTCACAATATAGATATTGGAGCCTCAACCCGAGCCTTGAAAATAAGTTTATTGGGGAACATGGCTTGGACACCGCACAGGAAGCATGCACTGCGTACTAGGCAGCCATTTCACAACATCTAACAGTAACCTTTCACTTCCTGCCAGTATCATCTAGTGGAGCAACCCCGGGGCGCATTACACCAGCCAGGAGACCGACCACTGAGCCGCTCGGAGCGCCACAGGCATAGCAGCCTTTCCTCCTACAGACTTCCACGGACGCCCGCCATGGTTCTGCATGGCTATCTCATCTCACTAATGGGAATTGCTGGACCACTTCCCCACTGCATATAGATGTGTCCTCTTACATTCTTGCTGCCGTCATGCTAAAGAGCCATTCAAGTCACGACATGATGTTGCAGGACTCGGTAGCGCTGAAAAACTTTTTTGCGTTCATTTCTGCGAAATTGTGTCTTAGACGCAATGTAATGCAATAGGACGCACGAGCAGCTTCTGCTGATTAAAGTGATACCATAGCATAACGTTTTGTATGCAAATCCAATCGCAGTCACACACAAAATATAGACATGCTTCATATCATTCTAATCAGCAGAAGCTGCTTGTGCTTCCTAATGCATTACGTTGCTTCTAAGACATATTTTCGGTGAAAAAAAATAGAAAAAAAAGGCGCTCAGTTCTACTGAGTCACACAGCACTCGCGCGTAATGTGTAACGCAATTTATAGCACACAGAGCAAATATGTAAGAGGACACATCTGTATATCTCCGGTCTTTCACTTGATCATATGACGTTGGCCAACCCACGTCTGGGCTCTGGCGGACTCTGTAGTACGGTGGCCATCTTAACTTCCTGCTTCCTTCTCCCTGCTGAGGAGATTGGCGGCCATCTTGGCAAGTCCAAAGCGCAGACATCCCCTGTTCCTGCACCAGTGCCTCACTGCAGGCAAGTCTCACTGTTTCTGTAGGGACTGGGACTTGTTATTTCCTATCCAACCTCCTGTTCTCTCCCCATTTTACACACCATTTAGATTACTGTACCTTTTACTGTTACAATGGGAACAAAATAGGTATTTGGGACGCCTCCTAGGTTTATATTGCACACTTTATCTTCCTAGAAGTGACTATAACTCCTATTAATCAGCAACCTCATGTTCTGTTGTTTTGTTTGCACTAATTCATCTCTCAATATCATCTATTATGCTGTGACTTCCTCTTTTGCTGATAACCCATGCCACCTAGTGGCAACATGGACAAATTTGTCACAACAATTGCTTCAGCCAGGCAACAATGCTCTATATAGCTGGGAAAAAAGGTGATGCCTGTCCATCCACAGAACCGGCGGATATGGACTTTGCTGGAATCAGTGGCGTAACTCCCACCCCTGCAGCTACTGCAGAGGTTTTGAGGCGCAGGGCTGCTGAGGCGCCGCCACTGATTCAGAGCAGATTGACATGCGGACTAGCCGTCCGCATGTCAATCTGCTAAATGTCCCTTCCAAAATGGCTGCCGCCATGGAGGAGAAATGCTAGAGGACATACTTGACCTCTAACATCTAGGAAGTGCTGGGACCTGTAAAAGTGCATAGAGATGGCCACAACACACTGTAGCCCAGCCACCTTACTAGCATGGTGCGGCAGCAGCAACTGGGGGGGATCGGGCAGCGGTGCCCGCGGCTCACCTTCAGCGGCAGCAGGAAGGGGGGATCGGGCAGCATTGCCCGTGGCTCACAAAACAGTGGGGGGTGGGTTGGGCAGCATTACTCCCTAGCAACTACTAACAAGCATGACAGCCAGTGCATGAATTCCCTGGCAACAAGCATTACCCCCTGGCAACAAGCTTGACACCCAGCGCATGAAACCTCTGGCAACGAGCATAACACCCTGTGCATGAAACCTCTGGCAACAAGCATGACATCCTGAGTATGAAAATCCCTGGAACCATGCATGGAACCAAGATCATGAAACCCCTGGCAACGATCAGGTAATTTTAAAAGTTTTTAGAAGCCTTACTGTAGGGCTTAATGTGTAATGGGCATTGCGGTGTGAGGCATAATATATATAGAGCATTGCGATGTGTGGCATAATGTATCACGAACATTGTGGTATAATGTATAACGGGCATTACGGTTTGTGTCATAATGTGTCACAGGCATGACGGTGTGTGGTATACTGTATCACGGGCATTGTATGTGCTATAATGTATCAGGGGCATTGCGGTGTGTCATAATGTGTCACAGGCATGACAGTGTGTGGTGTACTGTATCACAGGCATTGTATGTGGTATAATATCTCAGGGGCATAATGTGTCACATACATTACAGTGTGTGTCAATGTGTCACAGGCATTATGGTGCCTGAGAACTACCACAACTAGTTGTATGAGGTGCCTTCTCACCCTCCTAGTTTCCTTATGCCCCCAAATGCTGCAGCAATAATAGGGAACAGACTCATTCATTTTGCAATCATGCACAGTGTGAATCAGTGTTGGACTGGGGGCATGAAGGGCCCACCTGGGAATGCAGTGGTAGGGGCCCATGTTTAGGGGGGGTCTGGGACTCCAGGTCGACAACAAAAAGGTCGACACACTTTAGGTTGCCGCCAATTGGTCGACACACCTTAGGTCGACATGGACAAAAGGTCGACATGAACAAAAGGCCGACATGAACAAGTTCAACATGGAAAAAGGTCGACATGAGTTTTTTATTTTTTTTGGTGTCGTTTTCTTTGTAGAGTGACCGGGAACCCCAATTAGTGCACCGCGTCCCCTCGCATGGTGCCTTCGCTCCGCTTCGGTTGGCACAGATTACCGTTCCAATCGTAGTTCACATGGATCGTTAAGTATGAAAAAGTTCCAAAAAAGAAAAAAATTGTGAAAAACTCATGTCGACCTTTTGTCCATGTCGACCTTTTGTCCATGGCGACCTAAGGTGTGTCGACCAATTGGCGTTGACCTAAGGTGTGTCAACCTTTTTGTTGTCGACCTGGAGTCCGGATACCGTTTAGCGGTGTGGCCAGTCTTCAGAGAGGACCAGCCGCTACATTGGTTTGCTTAACCATTAGAGAGTGCATGTGCTGGGCCCCTTGATAAATATATAAATAATGCTAGTGCATTCATGATAATCTATCAGAAAAATATTGGCAATGCACTGTAGATAATACATCATAGTCCTGTGCAGTATAAGGTAACATATGTATAATATATAATTTGAGTACACAGTCTGGAACCTGATTCCTAGAAGAGGAGGAGGGGGGCCCAGGCAGTGGGGCCGACTGGGGTTTCCCCTGTCGCCTTTAGGCCAGTCCATCCCTGGTGTGGATGCACAAACAATGACTACTCCACCTCTTTGCATTTGCATATATTTGAAGAACTTTGTCACATGACTAAAGCATCCAATAGCAGCACCAGAAATACATACGTCACTTCGCTTGTTGTTCTCTGAACTTCACCCTTCTAACTGCGTGAATTACACAGTAAAACCGTATGTAGCATGCAGACAATTGTGTTTTACGTAGTATGGGATGGTGGTTGTGCTTTACTGAAAGGACGCAATGGCTGGATTTCTCTCTCACTCTTCCCTCACCTGACATGGCTCCTCTGGCTTCGGTAAGATGTGGTGTGCAGCGAGTGCATTGGGTATCACTGGATACAGGTAGCAGTGATGTTGCTGCGATAGGTTCCTGACCGCCCGTTGTTATTTCTGATCAGCACAGCAGCTGTGGACTATGCTGCTGGGAGCTGACTGGTCTCGCTTGCCCAAACTCCCTGAGGGCATTGCTGCTTCAACACCTCAGTCCTTTATCCACTTGCTACATGCCGAGGTTTGCCCACAGGTGTCACATGCAACCTACTATGTGTTTCTACCTCACATCTGCAGATGGCACCACCAGGCAGCACCCCCACTCGGCTGGTGCCCCTGGCAAGTGCCATCTTGGCCAAGGGGTAGATATACCTCTTAAACTCAGTTAGAAGCCACAGAACTCCAACCTAGTGGTGGCCAAAGAATAAAAAATTGTGACACATGATCAAGCCATCACGGAATAATCAGAACAAATGCAGACTTTAAAGCAACAAAATCATGAGTCAGCGACTTCAAAGATCGGTGTAGTAGAAATAATATTCAGAATATTGGCCTTTCCAAGAGTATAAAAAGTCTGGAGCTGAAGGAGTTTCTGCATTCCATCCTTCCTCAACTTCTTGGGGTGGCTGATAGAATTTCTAATTTCACCATTGAAAGGGCACACTGTCTCGGCCCATTACATTGCTCTGCACATCCACATCTTGGCCCTCATTCCGAGTTGTTCGCTCGCAAGGCGATTATAGCAGAGTTACACACGCTAAGCCGCCGCCTACTGGGAGTGAATCTAAACATCTTAAATGTGCGACCGATGTATTCGCAATATTGCGATCAAAACCGAGTTAGCAGTTTCTGAGTAACTCCAGACTTACTCTGCCTGTGCGATCAATTCAGTGCTTTTCGGTCCCGGCTGACGTCATAAACACACCCAGCGTTCGCCCAAGCACTCCCACCGTTTCTCCAGACACGCCTGCGTTTTTTCCGGAAACGGTAGCGTTTCCTGCCACACGCCCCTAAAACGCCGTACATCCGCCCAGTAACACCCATTTCCTGTCAATCACAATGCGTTCTCCGGAGCGACGAAAAAGCCGTGAGTAAAATTACTTTCTTCTTAGTAAAGTTACTTGACGCATGCGCAGTGCGAACATTACGCATGCGCACTAAGAGAATTCTCACTGCGATGCGATGAAAAATACCGAGCGAACAACTCGGAATGAGGGCCCTTGTTTTGATACTTTGTTTCTGCTCACATAATGTGACTGCATGCTCGGAAGGAATTGAATGATATTTTATCAAAGTTAGTCCAGTACCAAAGGAAATGTGCTCTCTTGTTCCCAGCTCGAATGATGATTTTTAAAGGATTTAACCTCTACACAGGACTCTTCTGCTCTCTTGGAGGAAGAAGCTATGGAGATGGCTGCTGCTCCACCGTGGCTTCTGTTATGGCATTATGCTGAGTATGGTTTCCCTTTTTGCATTTATAATGTTTAGATTTTCTAGTTTTTGAGATATGTTGGCTGTTCATTTGATAAGTCAAGATTCTTCTGCAGAGCTATCGGTACAGTCATGTATATTTTATGTTTCTTTTTTGCAAGCTATTAATTTACTACGTTGCTCATACCGATTGCTTATATATATTTTTTTTTACTTTTCTATTTTTGATCTTAAATACAATTGTTGTATAGGGTTACACAGGGTACCTCTTTATACCCTACCTAATGTGTGGATTTTTTGTTGCAGTTGCTCCACAGCTGAGATGTCTTATTCTTCTGCTAATAAATCTTTGTGCCATTGATTGCACCAATATTTTCTGGTTGCTATGGAGAAAGCTTGATGTTTCTGCACTTAATAGGTCTCATTCCCTGTTTCTCTGTTTCTTTTTCCTTTCTGTTCCCTTTTCTTCCCCTCTTTGCCTTCAGCCTACATTTCTACTTGATATGAGAGGGTGCTACAATATTCCTCCTGACTTATTACTATTCCTGGTATCTGAGTCACCCCTGCGGTCTGACACTTGCTGCTCCTTATTGCCCCATATCCAGTGGTGTAACTAGAAAGTCCGTTCCCCCCCCCCCCTGGCAAAAAAGGTTCTGGCGCCACCCTTCCCATATTGTCATATGGAAAGTAAAAAGGGGGTCTGGCTTTGCAAGAAAAGACTACCTTATACCCCAGTTTTGTAACCTACATGCCAAGACATTGGCCAACACAGGAACATAAAAATATTGGTTCATGCACCTTATTATTGTCCTTTATTTATATGGCGCCATAAGGGATCCGCAGTGCCCATTACACAGTACATAATCAAATAAGCAAACAAAAAAACAGCACTTACAGTTCAAGACAGGTATAGAAAACCAGGGCTTAGGTGCCATCAAGGAGTATAAGATTGTGTAAGTAAGAAAAGGAAAGGCACATGAGGAAAGAAGTCCCTGCTCTTGCGAGCTTACAATCTAAAAGGTGAGGTGCTAATAGACCGGGGTGACACAGAAGGGGAAGACAGTGAGCATAGACAAGAGGGTTAGGAGTAGAGTTGGCTGGGTTTGGTGAAGAAGTGGGTCTTAAGAGCCCGTTTAAAGTTTCGTAGAGAGTGGAGAGTCGGTTGGGGAGAGGTAGAGAATTCCAGAGATAGGGAGCAGCACACTAAGAGAGACCACCCATCATGTGAAGCTTTATCCACACAAATGATATTGTGGCTTATAGTGAACTAAACGATATTGTTTCTTTCTTGCTGTATCATGTTGGCATGACCAACATTAACGTGATTGTGAATAATTGTGAACTCAGCGTATTTCACTAATATTGTTTTTTTATCGATTGTTATTTGGGAACCACTCAACCATTAGGTTGGCCATTTGCCCTCCCAAATCTCTTCCAATCCATTTGATATGAGCCCCTGATGAAGTCCAATCGGATGAAACGCATTGGGTTTGGTTCGGATGTGAAAACATCAGATAAGCACCAACTATAAAATATCATTGGATTGAAAATCGTTTTAGATTACATAATTTGTATATCTGCTGTTCATATTTTTAATGTGGATGTGTTAGCCATTTGACACAATTATATATACTGCAATTCATTGTTCAATGCTAATATACTAATAAATTAATGTTTTATAAGAATTGTGGTCAAAATCTGGAAGAAGTTTTATAGATTACATGACACAGCTCCCTTGGACTTCCCCCCGTCTTTCAGCATTTTCACTCTTGTACTCCAGCTAACAGGGAGTACGTCACAGGGTAGAGCTTTTATTATCGTCCTGTGAACTTATCTATGTTATGTGGTTTATTGACCCGTACTCACTGTTGTACTGGATGTTTGAAGCATGAAGTGAAGCTTGTAGAGTAGCGGGGTAAGGCAGCTGTCTTCTGTATTGCGGTAATGGTGCAGGTAATGGAACAGTGGTTATTGGGAGTTATTCATGATTGTTAGCAAATCAAAAAAGCACACTAATGGGCAAAATCATGCTGCACTGCAGGTGGGGCAGATGTAACATGTGCAGAGAGAGTTAGATTTGGGTGGGTTATATTGTTTCTGTGCAGGGTAAATACTGGCTGCTTTATTTTTACACTGCAATTCAGATTTTGGTTTGAACACCCCCCACCCAAATCTAACTCTCTCTGCACATTATATCTGCCCCACCTGCAACATGGTTTTGTTCATTAGTGTGCTTTTCTGGTTTGCTAACAAACCTGAATAAGGCCCATAAGTAGTTATTGGTAGCAGATCTCAAAAGCCATCCTCCACTATACCGCTTATATACAGTGACAAGATGGTGCGCGCATTTGCCCAGTTACCGAATCATTGGCATCTTGGTAAGGGAATTGAGGCAATCCTTGAGGAGCCATATTGTTAGAGACTGCACATTACCGCACTGACCTTCTGATATTTTTAAACTCCAATTACAGCTCTTACTTCTAAAGTATCTCATTCCACAGTCCAAAATATATTTAATCCATACATAATGTTAGTAGCGCTGATGGATAATTGTTTTCATTTATTGTCAAGCTTTCTTGAAAACTTTCTTTAGGGACTCATAATTAATCTTGGTCTCACATATGCTCAATGTCATAAAGGGACCCGTCTCTTCGTAAAAACAAGAAATTAATAAAATATGTCTCCACTGTGTATGCGCAGTTGGGTGCACCACCTACCCTATGGCTCCCACTGCAAGGGACAGGCCTAGTATCGCAGAAGAAGAGGACCATAGGTGGCCTCCAGGAACAACATCATTATGGGAGTGGGGGATCAGGATGGGATGGAGCAGAGGTGACGGATGGAATGGAGCGGAGGAGGGGAGAAACACTCAGAACAGGGGGTAGAGCAGCAGAAAGAAGGGGCATGGCCAGACTGTTAGGCGCCGGGGTCCGCTCGGCGGTGCGGCCCGGCGCCTAGCAACCAGGGACGCCGTGCGCGTTCAGCCGCCGGCTCCCTGGCAACGCTAGACGCCGGGCGCACGGAGCCGCTCTGACCTTAGCAACGGGGACGCCACGTTCAGCCACGTTCCCCGTTGCTGGGTCTGTCCTGATTACCTTATTATGTGCTGGCCGTGCAGCATACAAGCTGCACGGCATTTCAGTAGATTACCCTGTCTGGATCTTGATTGGAGGGTTCCTGAATAAAGGCACCCTCAGGACTTCTTACAGACGCCGGTGATAGCTTCCTGTTTGCCTGTGTCTGCTACAGAGAGTTTCCAGTCCTGCTCTATCCGGTTGTTCCTGTCCTCAGAGATCCTTACTCGGAAGTTTGTCATCTGTTCCTGGAGTCTGACCGAGCACCTTTAACATCTTGTGGTGTTCGTGAGTCGCGGCTCAGCCGTGTGTTGCGGCTTGTCCGCTTACTGTTTATTATTTAGTTTCTTGTGTTCTGGAGCTTTTGCGGAGGATTCCGCTCCCACAGATCCACTCTGGTATCCAGCGGTGTTGGATAGGAGTAACGGATCAGGGGATCTTTGGTTGTCCTTTTCCCTGGCGGCTAGTCCGCACATACTTTTGGTTTAGTTAGTTAGCTTGTAACCCCTGGCCTGGTTGCTTAGTCAGAGGGCCCCTTGTTATCACCCTGTCTCGGATTTCCCCTTGTCTCCCATTAAGACCTGCGGGGGCATCGGGGTTGGGCAGACATAATCCGCCCTTTGAACACGGCTGCCATGGGCTCAAGCAACCATAGTCTCGCAGGGGATTTCTGATAACACGGGCGAGACAACGGAGTTAGGGCGCCAGGGGTTACTAGGCCCTCCTGCTCCCACAACCAGCATATTTTCCTTGTACTCAGACCTCTGCCTCAAGATCTCCTCTGGTCTGGAGTACAGGAATCATAACATTATCACCGGCCAGACAAAAGAAAAAATTTTAATTAACAGGAGTTCATTTTTTTTCACTTATTCAGTTGGGAGATTTTGTCGGCCTTATGAATCCCGCCGGTGTTGGGCCAAATCCTGGCCAGCTTCTAGTTAGTCAGATTCAGGAACTTACTCAGATGGTTCAGGATCTGTCCCTCCGGGTGAGGTCACAGGAAGATCTGTTACGGACTTCCCCGAGGGTCATCCCTGAACCAAAAATGCATCTGCCTGACCGTTTTTCTGGGGATAGAAAACAGTTTTTTAATTTTAAAGAGTCTTGTAAACTTTATTTTCGTTTAAGACCAGTCTCCTCAGGTACAGAGGCTCAGCGGGTTGGAATTATTATTTCTCTGCTTCAGGGGGATCCTCAGACCTGGGCTTTTGGTTTAAAGACAGACGACCCGGCCTTATCGTCTGTAGACGCCTTTTTAAAATCTTTAGGGCTATTGTATGACGACCCTGATAGAGAGGCGTCCGCTGAGAGTCAGTTGCGTGCTCTTAGACAGGGTAGGAATCCCGCAGAGAATTATTGTACGGAGTTTCGCCGTTGGTCGAACGACTGTGGATGGAATGACCCAGCCCTGCGCAGTCAGTTTCGCCTCGGCTTATCTGAATCTATAAAAGACAGTCTCCTTCAGTATCCCGCTCCTGAGACTCTCGATAAACTCATGGAGCTCTCTATTAAGATAGATCGTCGGCTCAGAGAGCGGAGGGCTGAAAAAGGGGCATCTGTCGGGTCTGCTCCTTGTGTTCTTTCCATTCCTGTAGACATGGAGGAGCCTATGCAGATAGGTCTCTCCAAATTGTCTCCGGAGGAAAGAACCAGGAGGCAAAATTCTGGTCTCTGTTTATACTGTGGAGGTAAGGGACATTTTGCCCGTAGTTGTCCGAACAAGTCGGGAAACTTCCTGACCAAGTGAGTTGTGAGGGGGTTCACTTTGGTCTGCAGCTCATCTCCTCAAATAATTCGCTGTTGGTTCCTGCTAAAGTTTCCTTTGGCAGCCTCTGTTCCTCGGTCTCTGTTTTTGTGGACAGTGGAGCTGCAGGGAACTTTATGGATTTAACATGGGCCAAGGCCTTAGGTATTCCTCAGTTAACCTTGGGTAGGTGTGTCACCATGCATGGTTTAGATGGGAGTCCCTTGTCCAATGGGGTTATTTCTCTATGTACACCTCCTGTTTTACTCTCGGTGGGAGCTCTGCATTCTGAAAAGATTGAGTTTTTCCTTACCCATTGTCCAGCAGTTCCTGTAGTTCTGGGTCACCCTTGGCTGGCCTTTCATAATCCCATCATTGATTGGCAGTCGGGGGAGATCTTACAATGGGGTACCATCTGTAGTAGAGAATGTATTACGCTTCCTATCCGAGTAGCTGCCGCCGTTCCCGCACCTATTCCTGGGGAATACCAGGATTTCGTTGATGTATTTTCCAAGGGCAATGCGGATATTCTGCCTCCCCATAGGCCTTATGATTGTGCCATTGAGCTAATTCCTGGTGCCACGTTGCCTAAAGGAAGGTTATATGCATTGTCTGGTCCTGAAACTGTGGCCATGAATGAGTATGTGAAAGAAAGCCTTGAGAAAGGATTTATCAGGCCATCTAAATCCCCTTTAAGTGCAGGTTTCTTCTTCGTAGAGAAGAAGGATGGTTCTCTCAGACCCTGCATTGACTTTAGAGCTTTGAATAAAATCTCAGTAAAGAATACTTACCCTCTGCCGCTGATCTCTGTCCTCTTTGATCAGCTACGTTCGGCTGTGATTTTTTCTAAGATTGACCTGAGAGGAGCATATAACCTCATCAGAATCAAGTCAGGGGATGAGTGGAAAACGGCATTCAGTACCCAGTCAGGCCACTATGAGTATCTGGTTATGCCATTCGGCCTGTCTAACGCTCCGGCAGTTTTCCAGGATCTCATTAACGATGTGTTCCGTGAGTTTCTGGGAAGGTTCGTTGTAGTCTATTTAGACGATATTTTGATATACTCTGACTCTGTAGAACAACATGTTACCCAGGTGCGTCAGGTGCTAAAGAAATTACGTGAAAATCACCTTTATGCCAAGCTGGAGAAGTGTGAATTTCATGTCACAGAGGTATCCTTTTTAGGGTACATTATTTCCCCTCGGGGATTCCGTATGGAACCAAAGAAGCTCCAAGCCATCCTTAGTTGGGCGCAACCCACCAACTTAAAAGCAATTCAGCGCTTTTTAGGGTTTGCGAACTACTATAGAAGATTTATTCACTCTTTTTCTGACCTAGTAGCTCCCATTGTGGCTCTGACTAAGAAGGGAGCAGACCCTACCAATTGGTCACGTGAAGCTGGGTTATCTTTTCAGGCCTTGAAACAAGCCTTTGTCTCAGCCCCCGTCCTTAGACATCCCAACCCAGAATTGCCTTTCATTGTTGAGGTTGATGCCTCGGAGGTTGGAGTAGGGGCTATCCTTTCTCAGAAGGATCCTGATTCCCTCGAATTACATCCTTGTGCCTTTATGTCCAGGAAATTCTCATCTGCAGAATCCAACTATGATGTTGGTAACCGGGAATTGCTGGCTATTAAGTGGGCTTTCGAGGAGTGGAGGCATTGGCTTGAAGGAGCGACCCATACCATTTCAGTTTTGACTGATCACAAAAATCTTCAATACATTGAATCAGCTAAACGACTGAATGCCCGGCAGGCTCGTTGGGCTTTATTTTTTACTCGTTTCAAATTCATTATCACCTTCAGGCCAGGTTCCAAAAATACTAAGGCAGATGCCCTGTCACGCAGTTTTCTTCCAGTTCAAGACAGCAGTCCTGTTACTCCCATACTTCCGTCTTCAGTCATTCGGGCAGGCCTCACACAGGATGTATTTACCCAGTTAAAGCTGCTTCAACATCAAGCTCCTGGAAATACTCCTGCTGGTCGTCTTTTTGTCCCTGAGTTTTTGAGAGCAACTGTTTTGACGGAGTTTCATGATAGCAAAGTTGCCGGGCATCCGGGAATCGCTAAGACTTTGGAATTAGTCTCCCGCTCAGTATGGTGGCCTGGTCTTTCCAAAGACGTTAAAGAGTTTGTTTTTTCGTGTCAGGTCTGTGCACAGCATAAAGTTCCCCGTTCTTTGCCTATAGGTCAACTTATGCCCTTGAATGTTCCTCTTAGGCCATGGTCGCATATCTCCATGGATTTTGTGGTGGACCTCCCTCTGTCAGCCGGATGCCGAGTCATATGGGTGGTAGTGGACCGTTTTAGCAAAATGGCCCATTTCATTGCTCTTCCCCGATTGCCATCTGCCCAGGGATTGGCAGTCTTGTTCCTCCGCCATGTTTTCAGACTCCATGGCTTACCCACTGATATTGTCTCAGACCGGGGTCCACAATTCATTGCACAATTTTGGAAGTCTTTTTGTGCTTCGTTGAAGATGAAATTATCATTAACCTCCGGCTATCATCCCCAATCCAATGGACAGACTGAGCGAGTTAACCAATCTCTTAAACAATATTTGCGTTTGTACTCGGCCAAACTCCAAAATGACTGGTCTGAGTTTCTTCCATTGGCGGAGTTTGCTTATAATAATGCCTGTCATTCCTCCACCAATGTGTCTCCATTTTTTGCAGTTTTTGGTTTTCACCACAGAGCTAATTCATTTTTTCAACATTCCTCTGTCTCCTCTCTGGCCCTGACCTCTCATCTCAAACTTATTTGGAAAAAAGTGCACCTGGCTCTCAGAAAAGCAGCTTTCCGGGAAAAAAAAATTTCTGACAGGCTCCGGCGGCCGTGCACTTTTAAAGTAGGAGTCAGGGTGTGGTTGTCGACTCGCAACATTAAACTTCGACAAACCTCAGCCAGATTGGGTCCTAGATTTGTTGGACCATTTCTCATTATCAAAAAAGTGAATCCAGTTGCTTTCCGGTTACATTTACCAAAAACTTTACGGATCGGAAATACCTTCCATTGCTCATTGCTTAAACCATATGTTTCGTCCAGTAGATTTCCTCGTAAAATATCTCAGGGGAGATCACCAGTAAATGTACAGGGTCAGCAGGAGTTCTTGGTGGAGAAGGTTCTCGATTCCAAGTTGTCTCGGGGTCGGCTTTATTTTTTGGTACATTGGAGAGGTTATGGGCCAGAGGAAAGGTCTTGGGTCCTGGATGAGGACCTTCATGCCCCAAGGCTCAAAAGGGCATTTTTTCGAGAATTTCCTCAGAAACCTAGCTTTAGGGGTTCCTTGACCCCTCCTCAAGGGGGGGGTACTGTTAGGTGCCGGGGTCCGCTCGGCGGTGCGGCCCGGCGCCTAGCAACCAGGGACGCCGTGCGCGTTCAGCCGCCGGCTCCCTGGCAACGCTAGACGCCGGGCGCACGGAGCCGCTCTGACCTTAGCAACGGGGACGCCACGTTCAGCCGCGTTCCCCGTTGCTGGGTCTGTCCTGATTACCTTATTATGTGCTGGCCGTGCAGCATACAAGCTGCACGGCATTTCAGTAGATTACCCTGTCTGGATCTTGATTGGAGGGTTCCTGAATAAAGGCACCCTCAGGACTTCTTACAGACGCCGGTGATAGCTTCCTGTTTGCCTGTGTCTGCTACAGAGAGTTTCCAGTCCTGCTCTATCCGGTTGTTCCTGTCCTCAGAGATCCTTACTCGGAAGTTTGTCATCTGTTCCTGGAGTCTGACCGAGCACCTTTAACATCTTGTGGTGTTCGTGAGTCGCGGCTCAGCCGTGTGTTGCGGCTTGTCCGCTTACTGTTTATTATTTAGTTTCTTGTGTTCTGGAGCTTTTGCGGAGGATTCCGCTCCCACAGATCCACTCTGGTATCCAGCGGTGTTGGATAGGAGTAACGGATCAGGGGATCTTTGGTTGTCCTTTTCCCTGGCGGCTAGTCCGCACATACTTTTGGTTTAGTTAGTTAGCTTGTAACCCCTGGCCTGGTTGCTTAGTCAGAGGGCCCCTTGTTATCACCCTGTCTCGGATTTCCCCTTGTCTCCCATTAAGACCTGCGGGGGCATCGGGGTTGGGCAGACATAATCCGCCCTTCGAACACGGCTGCCATGGGCTCAAGCAACCATAGTCTCGCAGGGGATTTCTGATAACACGGGCGAGACAACGGAGTTAGGGCGCCAGGGGTTACTAGGCCCTCCTGCTCCCACAACCAGCATATTTTCCTTGTACTCAGACCTCTGCCTCAAGATCTCCTCTGGTCTGGAGTACAGGAATCATAACATTATCACCGGCCAGACAAAAGAAAAAATTTTAATTAACAGGAGTTCATTTTTTTTCACTTATTCAGTTGGGAGATTTTGTCGGCCTTATGAATCCCGCTGGTGTTGGGCCAAATCCTGGCCAGCTTCTAGTTAGTCAGATTCAGGAACTTACTCAGATGGTTCAGGATCTGTCCCTCCGGGTGAGGTCACAGGAAGATCTGTTACGGACTTCCCCGAGGGTCATCCCTGAACCAAAAATGCATCTGCCTGACCGTTTTTCTGGGGATAGAAAACAGTTTTTTAATTTTAAAGAGTCTTGTAAACTTTATTTTCGTTTAAGACCAGTCTCCTCAGGTACAGAGGCTCAGCGGGTTGGAATTATTATTTCTCTGCTTCAGGGGGATCCTCAGACCTGGGCTTTTGGTTTAAAGACAGACGACCCGGCCTTATCGTCTGTAGACGCCTTTTTAAAATCTTTAGGGCTATTGTATGACGACCCTGATAGAGAGGCGTCCGCTGAGAGTCAGTTGCGTGCTCTTAGACAGGGTAGGAATCCCGCAGAGAATTATTGTACGGAGTTTCGCCGTTGGTCGAACGACTGTGGATGGAATGACCCAGCCCTGCGCAGTCAGTTTCGCCTCGGCTTATCTGAATCTATAAAAGACAGTCTCCTTCAGTATCCCGCTCCTGAGACTCTCGATAAACTCATGGAGCTCTCTATTAAGATAGATCGTCGGCTCAGAGAGCGGAGGGCTGAAAAAGGGGCATCTGTCGGGTCTGCTCCTTGTGTTCTTTCCATTCCTGTAGACATGGAGGAGCCTATGCAGATAGGTCTCTCCAAATTGTCTCCGGAGGAAAGAACCAGGAGGCAAAATTCTGGTCTCTGTTTATACTGTGGAGGTAAGGGACATTTTGCCCGTAGTTGTCCGAACAAGTCGGGAAACTTCCTGACCAAGTGAGTTGTGAGGGGGTTCACTTTGGTCTGCAGCTCATCTCCTCAAATAATTCGCTGTTGGTTCCTGCTAAAGTTTCCTTTGGCAGCCTCTGTTCCTCGGTCTCTGTTTTTGTGGACAGTGGAGCTGCAGGGAACTTTATGGATTTAACATGGGCCAAGGCCTTAGGTATTCCTCAGTTAACCTTGGGTAGGTGTGTCACCATGCATGGTTTAGATGGGAGTCCCTTGTCCAATGGGGTTATTTCTCTATGTACACCTCCTGTTTTACTCTCGGTGGGAGCTCTGCATTCTGAAAAGATTGAGTTTTTCCTTACCCATTGTCCAGCAGTTCCTGTAGTTCTGGGTCACCCTTGGCTGGCCTTTCATAATCCCATCATTGATTGGCAGTCGGGGGAGATCTTACAATGGGGTACCATCTGTAGTAGAGAATGTATTACGCTTCCTATCCGAGTAGCTGCCGCCGTTCCCGCACCTATTCCTGGGGAATACCAGGATTTCGTTGATGTATTTTCCAAGGGCAATGCGGATATTCTGCCTCCCCATAGGCCTTATGATTGTGCCATTGAGCTAATTCCTGGTGCCACGTTGCCTAAAGGAAGGTTATATGCATTGTCTGGTCCTGAAACTGTGGCCATGAATGAGTATGTGAAAGAAAGCCTTGAGAAAGGATTTATCAGGCCATCTAAATCCCCTTTAAGTGCAGGTTTCTTCTTCGTAGAGAAGAAGGATGGTTCTCTCAGACCCTGCATTGACTTTAGAGCTTTGAATAAAATCTCAGTAAAGAATACTTACCCTCTGCCGCTGATCTCTGTCCTCTTTGATCAGCTACGTTCGGCTGTGATTTTTTCTAAGATTGACCTGAGAGGAGCATATAACCTCATCAGAATCAAGTCAGGGGATGAGTGGAAAACGGCATTCAGTACCCAGTCAGGCCACTATGAGTATCTGGTTATGCCATTCGGCCTGTCTAACGCTCCGGCAGTTTTCCAGGATCTCATTAACGATGTGTTCCGTGAGTTTCTGGGAAGGTTCGTTGTAGTCTATTTAGACGATATTTTGATATACTCTGACTCTGTAGAACAACATGTTACCCAGGTGCGTCAGGTGCTAAAGAAATTACGTGAAAATCACCTTTATGCCAAGCTGGAGAAGTGTGAATTTCATGTCACAGAGGTATCCTTTTTAGGGTACATTATTTCCCCTCGGGGATTCCGTATGGAACCAAAGAAGCTCCAAGCCATCCTTAGTTGGGCGCAACCCACCAACTTAAAAGCAATTCAGCGCTTTTTAGGGTTTGCGAACTACTATAGAAGATTTATTCACTCTTTTTCTGACCTAGTAGCTCCCATTGTGGCTCTGACTAAGAAGGGAGCAGACCCTACCAATTGGTCACGTGAAGCTGGGTTATCTTTTCAGGCCTTGAAACAAGCCTTTGTCTCAGCCCCCGTCCTTAGACATCCCAACCCAGAATTGCCTTTCATTGTTGAGGTTGATGCCTCGGAGGTTGGAGTAGGGGCTATCCTTTCTCAGAAGGATCCTGATTCCCTCGAATTACATCCTTGTGCCTTTATGTCCAGGAAATTCTCATCTGCAGAATCCAACTACGATGTTGGTAACCGGGAATTGCTGGCTATTAAGTGGGCTTTCGAGGAGTGGAGGCATTGGCTTGAAGGAGCGACCCATACCATTTCAGTTTTGACTGATCACAAAAATCTTCAATACATTGAATCAGCTAAACGACTGAATGCCCGGCAGGCTCGTTGGGCTTTATTTTTTACTCGTTTCAAATTCATTATCACCTTCAGGCCAGGTTCCAAAAATACTAAGGCAGATGCCCTGTCACGCAGTTTTCTTCCAGTTCAAGACAGCAGTCCTGTTACTCCCATACTTCCGTCTTCAGTCATTCGGGCAGGCCTCACACAGGATGTATTTACCCAGTTAAAGCTGCTTCAACATCAAGCTCCTGGAAATACTCCTGCTGGTCGTCTTTTTGTCCCTGAGTTTTTGAGAGCAACTGTTTTGACGGAGTTTCATGATAGCAAAGTTGCCGGGCATCCGGGAATCGCTAAGACTTTGGAATTAGTCTCCCGCTCAGTATGGTGGCCTGGTCTTTCCAAAGACGTTAAAGAGTTTGTTTTTTCGTGTCAGGTCTGTGCACAGCATAAAGTTCCCCGTTCTTTGCCTATAGGTCAACTTATGCCCTTGAATGTTCCTCTTAGGCCATGGTCGCATATCTCCATGGATTTTGTGGTGGACCTCCCTCTGTCAGCCGGATGCCGAGTCATATGGGTGGTAGTGGACCGTTTTAGCAAAATGGCCCATTTCATTGCTCTTCCCCGATTGCCATCTGCCCAGGGATTGGCAGTCTTGTTCCTCCGCCATGTTTTCAGACTCCATGGCTTACCCACTGATATTGTCTCAGACCGGGGTCCACAATTCATTGCACAATTTTGGAAGTCTTTTTGTGCTTCGTTGAAGATGAAATTATCATTAACCTCCGGCTATCATCCCCAATCCAATGGACAGACTGAGCGAGTTAACCAATCTCTTAAACAATATTTGCGTTTGTACTCGGCCAAACTCCAAAATGACTGGTCTGAGTTTCTTCCATTGGCGGAGTTTGCTTATAATAATGCCTGTCATTCCTCCACCAATGTGTCTCCATTTTTTGCAGTTTTTGGTTTTCACCACAGAGCTAATTCATTTTTTCAACATTCCTCTGTCTCCTCTCTGGCCCTGACCTCTCATCTCAAACTTATTTGGAAAAAAGTGCACCTGGCTCTCAGAAAAGCAGCTTTCCGGGAAAAAAAATTTTCTGACAGGCTCCGGCGGCCGTGCACTTTTAAAGTAGGAGACAGGGTGTGGTTGTCGACTCGCAACATTAAACTTCGACAAACCTCAGCCAGATTGGGTCCTAGATTTGTTGGACCATTTCTCATTATCAAAAAAGTGAATCCAGTTGCTTTCCGGTTACATTTACCAAAAACTTTACGGATCGGAAATACCTTCCATTGCTCATTGCTTAAACCATATGTTTCGTCCAGTAGATTTCCTCGTAAAATATCTCAGGGGAGATCACCAGTAAATGTACAGGGTCAGCAGGAGTTCTTGGTGGAGAAGGTTCTCGATTCCAAGTTGTCTCGGGGTCGGCTTTATTTTTTGGTACATTGGAGAGGTTATGGGCCAGAGGAAAGGTCTTGGGTCCTGGATGAGGACCTTCATGCCCCAAGGCTCAAAAGGGCATTTTTTCGAGAATTTCCTCAGAAACCTGGCTTTAGGGGTTCCTTGACCCCTCCTCAAGGGGGGGGTACTGTTAGGCGCCGGGGTCCGCTCGGCGGTGCGGCCCGGCGCCTAGCAACCAGGGACGCCGTGCGCGTTCAGCCGCCGGCTCCCTGGCAACGCTAGACGCCGGGCGCACGGAGCCGCTCTGACCTTAGCAACGGGGACGCCACGTTCAGCCGCGTTCCCCGTTGCTGGGTCTGTCCTGATTACCTTATTATGTGCTGGCCGTGCAGCATACAAGCTGCACGGCATTTCAGTAGATTACCCTGTCTGGATCTTGATTGGAGGGTTCCTGAATAAAGGCACCCTCAGGACTTCTTACAGACGCCGGTGATAGCTTCCTGTTTGCCTGTGTCTGCTACAGAGAGTTTCCAGTCCTGCTCTATCCGGTTGTTCCTGTCCTCAGAGATCCTTACTCGGAAGTTTGTCATCTGTTCCTGGAGTCTGACCGAGCACCTTTAACATCTTGTGGTGTTCGTGAGTCGCGGCTCAGCCGTGTGTTGCGGCTTGTCCGCTTACTGTTTATTATTTAGTTTCTTGTGTTCTGGAGCTTTTGCGGAGGATTCCGCTCCCACAGATCCACTCTGGTATCCAGCGGTGTTGGATAGGAGTAACGGATCAGGGGATCTTTGGTTGTCCTTTTCCCTGGCGGCTAGTCCGCACATACTTTTGGTTTAGTTAGTTAGCTTGTAACCCCTGGCCTGGTTGCTTAGTCAGAGGGCCCCTTGTTATCACCCTGTCTCGGATTTCCCCTTGTCTCCCATTAAGACCTGTGGGGGCATCGGGGTTGGGCAGACATAATCCGCCCTTCGAACACGGCTGCCATGGGCTCAAGCAACCATAGTCTCGCAGGGGATTTCTGATAACACGGGCGAGACAACGGAGTTAGGGCGCCAGGGGTTACTAGGCCCTCCTGCTCCCACAACCAGCATATTTTCCTTGTACTCAGACCTCTGCCTCAAGATCTCTTCTGGTCTGGAGTACAGGAATCATAACACAGACAGAGTGGAGGGCCGGGCAGATGGGGCGGTAGACTGATATCACCCAGCCTATGCTGCATCACCTTAGTAGTTCGTAACATAATTGTGTACCGTATAGTGTAATTTTTTAAAAACTTGCTTTGCACACAAAACATATCCTAATAGAAAACATTTAAGTGAACAAATGTTAATTAATGTCAACTTTTAATATCCTTAAAAAATATTTCTAAACAAATTTTGAGCCTTGAAGCTGAAAATAAAACTTTTTTTGAGTCGATTTTCGACTTTAGGAAATACCTGTCACACAAAATCGACTGTAAATCAACTAAAAATCAGTTGAAAATCAGAATGCAAGGAAATCTCAGGTTTGGACAGTAGAACTTAGAATTCCAGGGGCAAGGAGAAACTGAATGAAGGTTCTTGTGTGAAAGAGTCAGAGCAGTTAGTAGTAAAAGCAAGGGTAAGAGAGCATAGAAGGTTGTCAGGAATAGCCAGTGTAATAAACAGATCATCAGGAGCCAAAGGTGTGTTGGAGAAAGGGCAGTGCTGCAAGTATGGCGGTACGGGGTGGTACAGTGTACCGGTAAGAAATTCCCAGCATGTACGCTGTACCGCCAGGCCGTCCACGCTACCTGTATCCCGCTGGCTGTTATGTGAGGGGAGGAGAGCGCTCTCCTACCCTTCAATTCTCTGTGATGTCCGGTCTCCGCTCCGGCGGCTGCTGCGATGGGAAGTGATCTCCATAAAGCACCGGTTTGCTATCCAATCAGAGCTCGCGGACTCCTGATTGGCTGCCGGTCCACGAGCTCTGATTAGCTAACGAACCAGCACCTCATTTGAGATACCCGCTGCCGGAGCTGCGGAGACCGGACTTCACAAGCATTGAGGGGCAGGAGAGGCGCTGCGCTGTGCTCTCCTTCCCTCACACAGTACAACCAGAAGCAGCGGTGAGCGGGGGGCACTCTGTGGCAATGTATATCTGGCACTGTGGGTGCATTTGTGTATCTAGCACTGTGGGGCAATGTATATCTGACACTGTGGAGGCATTTGTGTATCTGGCACTGTGGGGCAATGTATAGCTGGCACTGTGGGAGCATTTGTGTATCTGGCACTGTGGGAGCATTTGTGTATCTGGCACTGTGGGGGCATTTGTGTATCTGGCACTGTGGGGGCAATGTATATCTGGCACTGTGGGGCATTTGTGTATCTGGCACTGTGGGGGCATTTGTGTATCTGGCACTGTGATGGATTTGTGTATCTGGCACTGTGGGGGCATTTGCGTATCTGGCACTTTGGGGGCATTTGCTTATCTGGCACTGTGGGGGCATTTGTGTATCTGGCACTGTTGGGGCATTTGCATATCTGGCACTGTGGGGGCATTTGTGTATCTGGCACTGTGGGGTAATGTATATCTGGCACTGGGGCATTTGTGTATCTGGCACTGTGGGTCAATGTGTATCTGGCACTATTGGGGTCATATGTGTATCACACCCCCATTTTCATTGCCAACGCCCCATGTGGCATTTGGCCACACCCATTTTTTTTGGCACGCGCACACAATACTAGTGAGGCATTTTTTCACTTGCACCACTGATCAAGACAGCAAAGCACAATCTTCTGGAAGTTTGTACCTTTATCTGCCAGACCTAAAAACACTTACTGTACTGCTTCCAGGTAGTGAACAATATGCTGGTTTGACCAACCATACAGTAAGTAAGGGCAAAATGATTTAAGGTTGGACTAAACAGCTGTTGCTTTGGCTCACCAAGCATGACCACTGCTTCAACATCCACAGAATCAGAGACCAAATCCAGTGCGATGCGACCATACTTCCCCCCTTTAGAACACACAGCAGTTCCACATTTAGCAGTGCATTACATTGCCAAACCCTGGAGGACAGCTACCAGACACCCTAGGTTTATCAGAGTAACAGGCATGAAAGGATGAGATCAAACATACTGTATAGGCAAATTCCCCCAAAAAACAAGCTCCCATACCATGACCTTTACATTTTATGAGATACCATGACCTTTGCATTTTATGAGATATTGGAGCTGTCAATGGTGAAGTCATGTAACTAGACGGTCATGGTGTAAAGGCAGATGTTAGCACATTGAATTCTAACATATTGGATGGATGTGATTCATGGAAACATTGAATTCGAGGGCTAGTAAGGATTGCAAAAAATGCCAACATAATATTAGTTCCCTTGCAGAATGGATGACCCAAACAAATGTTCCTGGTAAAGAGTTAAACATCTTGTCCAATGTTATAAAAATGAGGAGCTCTGCTTCATTTGTCCACTTAGCTTTTGTAGGATTGCTGATCCCTGCACATGGTATGTTGAAGTGCTTGTTGCATCTGAACTACGGTAGCTTAGCAGCTGAGGGCCACTGTCAAGAGATATTCTTGAGCATTTGAGCAATTATGGTGGCCACAAGGGTCTAAAATAGCAAGAACCATCTACAGTAGTTGGTGAGACACAGAAATACTGGATGGTTTTAAATTCAGTTGTACCCTGGCCAGAGCTCAGCAGCCATGGTTACAGCTGGATCCATTTGAATACCATGGTGAGACACTATACTGTATGCCCTAGGAAGTCCTTTGTGTCTTTCTCCTGTGCACTGTATTTGTAGATTGTTGGAGTATATCATGAGGTCATATGAATAGATCAACATAATTTGATTTAGAAAATCTTTGAATAATTCCTTGATAGAGTTGGCAAGTGAAGGAAGCATTGCAAAGGCTGCAATTTGTAACCAGCTCCATCATTACATAAAAGCGCACACAAATACTTAGGATAGGTCACAGGGGGAGGGTTCAAATCCTCCAACATATGTCCCAAAGACTTCCAACGATCTCTCCTCAGTGTCCCTCAGTACCGCAAAGATAACATTTACACAAACATAGTGTGATACTGTATGGCATTCTGAGGTTCATTTAAAAAATTTCAATAATTCATACCCCTTAAGATGATCTACAATTATGTAGACAACAGAAGCTTGTTAAGTGGATAACACCATTTTGACCAGTCTGATCCAGCTCCAACTGGAATCTTTATAGATTGTTGCTCCAGTGCCATGTGAAATGAAAGAAATGCTTCCATAGTGTAAAGAAAAAGTAGACACAAGCACATGATTTTTTTTTTTTTTTTACTAGGTGCACAGCAACTGGTGGGCACAACTACTGGGGCCACAACTAATGGGGGCACAGCTGCAGGGGGCACAACTACTGGGGCCACAACTAATGGGGGCACAGCTGCAGGGGGCACAACTACTGGGGCCACAACTAATGGGGGCACAGCTGCAGGGGGCACAACTACTGGGGCCACAACTAATGGGGGCACAGCTGCAGGGGGCACAACTACTAGGGCCAAAACTAATGGGGGCACAGCTGCAGGGGGCACAACTACTGGGGCCACAGCTGCAGGGGGCATAACAGCTGCAGGGAGCACAACAACTGTGGGCACAGCTGCAGGGGGCATAACAGCTGCAGGGGGCACAACAGCTACTGTGGGCACAGCTCTACAGGGTGCACAACTCTACAGGGGGCAAAACTGACCACGTCCCTTTCCTATGCAGCCACGCTCCCATTTTTTCACGTGCACTATGGCGCGCACTAACCCTGTTTCACCGTCATGGGGGGCGCCAAAGGAAACTTTCGCCCTGGGCGCCCCAAGGTCTAGAACCAGCCCTGGCTACAGGAATTGAGTGTGCATGCATTCTTCACGGTAAATATATATATTTTTTCTCAAACATCGGTCGAGAAAATTGGCAACATCGGAACATAGGTACCATTGGTGACTATCACAACGTTACATTTTATCCCCAAGAGAGCTTCCAGGTACACATGGTGTGTGTGCGTGTGTGTGTGTGGGGGGAGGGGGGGTTACACATTCCCAGTGGCTGCCATTGTCTGCAGCCGCTGGGTGGGGGGTCCTGCCGTGATGACCGATCAGCAGTGATTGGCAGCACGGCAACACTGAGGGGAAGGTGCAGGGAGGCAGAGGGACCTTCTGTCACTCTGACAGCAGCAGCGGAGGGAAGTTTCTCTTCTCTGCCGCTGCTAACACTATCTATCTGACTGGTCACATCCTGTGCAACCAGGTCAGATAAAATGCTGCCTGCTGTGGTCGCATCTGATGCTCCCATGCCAGGCAAGTGGTTAAAGGACTTTCTGAAAGAAAACTAATTTGTAACAAGTTTGTTGTTCCAACTGATGTTTTTCAATAAAATGGCCCTAGAAAATTTTACTCATCAATACCAAATTGCCCCCTTTACAGATTAGGACAAAGGGGGTAATTCAGATCTGATCGCAGCAGCAAATTTGTTAGCTAATGGGTAAAACCATGGGGGTAATTCCAAGTTGATCGCAGCAGGATTTTTGATAGCAATTGGGCAAAACCATGGCCCTCATTCCGAGTTGTTCGCTCGCAAGGCGAATGTAGCAGAGTTACACACGCTAAGCCGCCGCCTACTGGGAGTGAATCTTAGCTTCTTAAAATTGCGACCGACGTACGCGCAATATTGCGATTACAAACGAGTTAGCAGTTTCAGAGTAGCTCCAGACTTACTCTGCCTGTGCGATCATTTCAGTGCTTGTCGTTCCTGGTTGACGTCACAAACACACCCAGCGTTCGCCCAGGCACTCCCACCGTTTCCCCGGCCACTCCTGCGTTTTTTCCGGAAACGGTAGCGTTTTCAGCCACACGCCCCTGAAACGCCGTGTATCCGCCCAGTAACACCCATTTCCTGTCAATCACATTACGATCGCCGGAGCGAAGAAAAAGCCGTGAGTAAAAATACTTTCTTCATAGTAAAGTTACTTGGCGCAGTCGCAGTGCGAACATTGCGCATGCGTACTAAGCGGATTTTCACTGCGATGCGATGAAAAATACCGAGCGAACAACTCGGAATGAGGGCCCATGTGCACTGCAGGGGAGGCAGATTTAACATGTGCAGAGAGAGTAAGATTTGGGTGGGTTATTTTGTTTCTGTGCAGGGTAAATACTGGCTGCTTTTTTTTCACACTGCAATTTAGATTTCAGTTTGAACATACCACACCCAAATCTAACTCTCTCTGCACATGTTAGATCTGCTTCCCCTGCAGTGCACATGGGGGGTAATTCTGAGTTGATCGCAGCAGGATTTTGGTTAGCAGTTGGGCAAAACCATGTGCACTGCAGGGGAGGCAGATATAACATGTGCAGAGAGAGTTAGATTTGGGTGTGGTGTGTTCAATCTGCAATCTAAATTGCAGTGTAAAAATAAAGCAGCCAGTATTTACCCTGCACAGAAACAAAATAACCCACCCAAATCTAACTCTCTCTGCACATGTTATATCTCCCTCCCCTGCAGTGCACATGGTTTTGCCCAACTGCTAAAAAATTTCCTGCTGCGATCAACTTGGAATTGCCCCCATTATATCTATCCCCCCTGCAGTGCACATGGTTTTGCCCATTAGCTAACAAATGTCACAACTGAGGGCCTGAGCTGACGGGAGGCAGCCTCAGTTGTAGGGGCTGAGATGTAACGGAACCTGGGAGGTTGTATCAGACCCCTAGACATGTAAGTAACATGTAGAATAACTGCCCGAAGGCGTGACCACGACAACCAGGATAAAAGTCAATGATGTTTATTATGACAAACTCCGTAACACAGCAGCAGTAAAAGGAAACATAAAAGTCAACAGAGGATAAATACAATTCCTGGGTACTACAGGGTGGCAAGGGCCACAGGCATTGGTAGTGTGAGACAGTTCTTATAATCTTCTAGTTGGAAAGTCCTTACCAGGCCTGACTGTAGCAATGGAGAGAACCCAGGATCGTACCAGCCGGTGTTCCAGGAAAGGCTGGGCTGCTGAAGATAAAACGGCTGCTGTGGATACTGGCTGGAACCAGACTGTTGTTGATACGGAGTGGATACTGGCTGGGACCAGTTAAATAATAAACGAACTTGAGAGCGATGAAATAATAATGAAGTTTGGAGTTTGAGAGCGGTGAAATAATAATACCGGTGGAGAGTGGTAAACTGCAGAAAAGGACACCGGCCCTTTAAGAGAAGCTGTACACTGCTGGAAGCTGGGCTGGAAGCAGGTGATTGTTTGAGAGCGGTGAAATAATAATACCGGTGGAGAGTGGTAAACTGCAGAAAAGGACACCGGCCCTTTAAGAGAAGCTGTACACTGCTGGAAGCTGGGCTGGAAGCAGGTGATTGTTTGAGAGCGGTGAAATAATAATACCGGTGGAGAGTGGTAAACTGCAGAAAAGGACACCGGCCCTTTAAGAGAAGCTGTACACTGCTGGAAGCTGGGCTGGAAGCAGGTGATTGTTTGAGAGCGGTGAAATAATAATACCGGTGGAGAGTGGTAAACTGCAGAAAAGGACACCGGCCCTTTAAGAGAAGCTGTACACTGCTGGAAGCTGGGCTGGAAGCAGGTGATTGTTTGAGCTGGAAACAGGTGAGTCCAGAATGGATCGGAGAGTCAGGCTACACCGCAGATGGAATGCTGGTGCAAGTCTCTATAGCAGAAGTCTGGAGACAGGAGCTGGAACCTGGAAGACAACCACAGGAGAGAGACAAACTGGAACTAGGTTAGACAACCAAAGCACTGACGCCTTCCTTGCTCAGGCACAGCTTACTTATACCTGCAGCAAGGAAGGGGTTGGCTAGGCAATTATGCAAATCAACAATACAGACAGCAGATTGGTGGAAATGATCAGATGACAAAATCCAAGATGGCTGCGCCCATGCAGACACTTGGAGGGAAGTTTGGTTTGTAATCCATGTGAGAATTGAAACAGTAATGGCGACGCCGGCCACAGGAGACAGGAGACGCCAGACTGACAAGCGCACATTTAACCACGCGGGCACAGCGGAGGCCGCGGCTGATGAAATCACCACTCTGACATTCTGCATGTGAAAACTCAGGAACAGCGGGATCCGGTCCTGGAACGCTGAGCCAGCCTTAGGAGGCATCTGAAGGGTAAGTAATGGCGTCCAGATACCCGGATCGTGACAGCACCCCCCCCTTTAGGAGTGGCCCCAGGACACTTCTTAGGCTTTAAAGGAAACTTTGCGTGGAAATTTCGGACCAAGGCAGGAGCATGGTCGTCTGAGGCATTGGTCCAAGAGCGTTCTTCAGGACCATAGCCCTTCCAGTCAATGAGGTATTGTAACTGACCGTAACGGAAACGTGAGTCCAAAATCTTGGCCACCTCGTACTCGACTCCCCATTGAGTCTGAACTTTGGGAGCTGGAGGAAGTGCGGAATGAAACCGATTCAGGATCAGCGGTTTCAACAAAGAAACATGAAATGTCCTGGGTATTTTCAAGAAGGATGGTAACTGTAACCTGTAGGCAACAGGATTGATGACTTGTTCAATCTTGAAGGGTCCGATGTAGCGAGGTGCAAATTTCATGCTGGGAACTCTCAACCTCAAATTCTTCGTGGACAACCACACACGATCACCCACCTTGAGAGCAGGAACCGCTCTACGCTTCCTATCGGCAAACTTCTTATACCTAAATGAGGCTTTAAGCAGGGCTGCGCGGACGTACCTCCAGTTATTTGAAAACTGACGCAAGGTGACATCCACTGCTGGAACAGAAGTTGCGGGAAGCGGTTGGAATTCTGGGACTTTAGGGTGGAATCCATAATTAATGAAGAATGGTGTAAAAGAAGATGAGGAATGGTATTGATTGTTGTGGCTGAACTCGGCCCAAGGAAGGAGTTGAACCCAGTCATCTTGAGAGGAAGACACATATATACGGAGGAAGGCCTCCAAGTCCTGATTCACCCTCTCGGTTTGACCATTGGTCTGAGGATGGTAAGCCGTGGAAAACTTTAACTTGACTTGGAGGGCTTGACACAAACTTCGCCAAAATTTGGCTACAAATTGTACTCCACGATCCGAGATGATCTCTTCAGGAAGACCGTGAAGTCAGAAGATCTCTTGTATAAACACTTGAGCCAACTTGGAAGCTGACGGAAGACCGGTGAGAGGAATGAAATGTGCCATCTTGGTGAACCGGTCAACTACCACCCAGATGGTATTAAACTTGTTGCAGATAGGTAGATCGGAAACAAAGTCCATCGACAAATGGGTCCATGGTCGACGGGGAACAGATAATGGAACCAGTTGCCCCGCAGGCGACTGGCGGGAGACTTTGTGTTGGGCACACTTTGGGCAGGAGGCAATAAATTCCATAACGTCCTTCTTCAGAGTTGGCCACCAGTAGGACCTAGAAATAAATTCAAGGGTTTTCTGAATGCCTGTATGTCCAGCAAAACGGGAAGCATGGGCCCAATGCATGAGCTTCTTCCTTAGAACTGGCTTAACAAAACTTTTCCCTGGTGCAGGCGTAGAGTCCATCCCTACCGTGGAGAATGCCAACGGATTAATAATAGGAAGCTTGTCTGCAGACTCGGACTCATTTTCTTGCTCCCATGAGCGGGAAAGGGCATCGGCCTTACGATTCTGAGAACCCGGACAGAACTGGAGTTTAAAGTCAAACCTAGAGAAGAAAAGTGCCCATCTGGCCTGACGAGGATTCAGACATTGTGCGCCTTTGAGATATAAAAGATTTTTGTGGTCGGTAAGTATGGTGATTGAGTGGGAAGCTCCCTCCAACAGGTATCTCCACTCCTCCAGAGCGAGCTTGATGGCTAGCAACTCCTGATCGCCAATGGCATAGTTGCGCTCAGCTGGAGAGAACTTCCGGGAGATGAAACTGCAAGGATGTAGATGTCCATCTTTGGCCCTCTGGGATAACACTGCTCCTACTCCAACGGAGGAGGCGTCTACCTCTAAGATAAAAGGAGAGTCGGTGTCAGGCTGTTTCAGAACTGGTGCAGAGATGAACCGTTGCTTCAGAAGGTGAAAGGCCTGTGTAGCTTCCTCGGACCACTTGGACGGATTAGCACCTTTCTTGGTTAATGCAGTGATAGGCGCCACAATGGTGGAAAAGTCTCGTATAAATTTTCTATAATAATTGGCGAACCCTAAGAACCTCTGGACCCCTTTGAGGCTTAAGGGTATAGGCCAATTCTGGATTGCTTGGAGTTTCTCAGGATCCATCTCTAGTCCGGAACCGGACACAATGTAACCTAGAAACGGAATGGTTTTAACTTCAAACACACACTTCTCCAATTTACAATAGAGGTGATTGACACGGAGACGGGAAAGAACCTCTTTTACCCAGAAACGATGATCTTCGAGATTATTAGCAAAGATGAGGATGTCGTCTAGATAAACCACGACATGGCGGTACAAGATGTCCCTGAAGATCTCATTCACGAAGTGCTGGAAGACTGCTGGAGCGTTGCTCAATCCGAAGGGCATGACGAGGTACTCATAATGTCCGTCACGGGTGTTAAAGGCGGTCTTCCACTCGTCACCCTCACGGATTCGGATGAGATTGTAGGCACCCCTCAAGTCCAGCTTTGTGAAAATGGTTGCACCACTAACTATCAAAGAGCTCGGTAATCAGGGGTAAAGGGTATCGGTTCTTGACGGTAATGTCGTTCAGACCTCTGTAGTCGATGCACGGACGCAGACCACCGTCTTTCTTCTTAACGAAGAAGAAGCCTGCGCCGGCTGGAGAAGAAGATGGTCGGATGAAACCCTTCGCCAGGTTCTCTTTGATGTACTCTTCCATGGAGTGTGTCTCGGGCAGAGACAACGGATAAGTTCGACCTCGCGGTGGAACCTTCCCTGGAATGAGGTCGATTGGGCAGTCCCATTCTCTATGAGGAGGAAGGATATCAGCAGAGGCTTTACTGAACACATCCGTGAAGTCTTGATATGGAGGAGGCGGAACATCAGTTGACCTGGGGAAGGAAGAACAAACAGGAAGAACTTTGGCTAAACACGTCTCAGCACAGGAGGGACCCCATGCCAGTATTTGCGTAGTCGTCCAGTCAATTGATGGGTTGTGGAGACGGAGCCATGGAAGGCCTAAAACCACTGGATGTGTGGCTCTTGGAATCACTAAAAAAGAAATATACTCAGAATGAAGAACTCCCACTCTCAGACGAACTGGAAGAGTCCTTAAGGAAATGACTGCGTCAAAAATCTTGCTGCCATCCACGGCAGTCAAAGAGATGGACGAGGACAGTCTCTCGGTGGGTAGGGACCACCGTTTAACATAAGCTTCGGTTATGAAATTCCCAGCTGCTCCGGAATCAAGGAGGGCAATGACGTTCCTGTAACGTTGAGCAATTTGGAGCGACACTGGGAGGTTACAGTCATGAGGAGATGGAGAGGAGATCATTACTCCTAGCCGGCCCTCTCCTTGGCGAGCTAGGATCTGGAGTTTCCCGGACGTTTGGGACAGGCATTGATAGTGTGCGACGGAGCTGCACAGTAGAGACAGAGAGACTCAGAGAGACGTCTTCGGCGCTCAGCGGGAGAAAGACGGGAATGACTAATTTGCATAGGCTCATCCTTGGATGGAGATGGTTGACGAGGAGGAGGAGCAGAAGATTTAGGAGTAGATGATCTTCCTCGCTCGGTGGCTCTCTCTCTGAAACGTAGATCAACCTTCGTGCAAAGAGAAATTAGCTCATCCAACTTAGAGGGCAAGTCTCTGGTAGCTAACTCATCCTTGATGCGTTCTGATAAGCCATGCCAGAATGCAGCATACAGGGCCTCGTCATTCCATGCCAGTTCGGATGCCAGGATTTTAAACTGTATAAGATACTGTCCCACAGTACATGTTCCCTGGCGTAAACGAAGAATCTCAGATGAAGCAGATGTTATCCGGCCTGGCTCGTCGAAGATGCGCCTGAATGTAGCTACAAAGTCAGTATAGGAGGATAGCAGGGGATCAGACTTCTCCCATAAAGGTGATGCCCAGTCAAGGGCTGAGCCACTGAGAAGGGAGATGACATAGGCAATTTTGGTACGGTCACTGAAGAAATTGCCAGGTAGAAGCTCAAAGTGGATTTCACATTGATTGAGAAATCCCCTGCAGAACCTTGGAGATCCATCAAATTTTGCTGGCGTTGGAAGATGAAGATGTGGGCTGGAAATGGGTAATGTGGGTGGGGTTACTGCTGGTGTCACTGTAGTGGACGCACCGGACGTGCCAGGTCCACGGAGGGTCGTTTGAATCCCATCCAGCCATGTAGAGAGATCCTGGAGACAGCGGATGATGTGGCCCTGTGCAGCCTCCTGATGTTCAAGTCGGGCTGCCAGTTCTTGCATCGGCCTGGCCGCTTGATCCTGGTCTCCGGCTGGATTCATTAGGTCAGTGCTTACTGTCACAACTGAGGGCCTGAGCTGACGGGAGGCAGCCTCAGTTGTAGGGGCTGAGATGTAACGGAACCTGGGAGGTTGTATCAGACCCCTAGACATGTAAGTAACATGTAGAATAACTGCCCGAAGGCGTGACCACGACAACCAGGATAAAAGTCAATGATGTTTATTATGACAAACTCCGTAACACAGCAGCAGTAAAAGGAAACATAAAAGTCAACAGAGGATAAATACAATTCCTGGGTACTACAGGGTGGCAAGGGCCACAGGCATTGGTAGTGTGAGACAGTTCTTATAATCTTCTAGTTGGAAAGTCCTTACCAGGCCTGACTGTAGCAATGGAGAGAACACAGGATCGTACCAGCCGGTGTTCCAGGAAAGGCTGGGCTGCTGAAGATAAAACGGCTGCTGTGGATACTGGCTGGAACCAGACTGTTGTTGATACGGAGTGGATACTGGCTGGGACCAGTTAAATAATAAACGAACTTGAGAGCGATGAAATAATAATGAAGTTTGGAGTTTGAGAGCGGTGAAATAATAATACCGGTGGAGAGTGGTAAACTGCAGAAAAGGACACCTGCCCTTTAAGAGAAGCTGTACACTGCTGGAAGCTGGGCTGGAAGCAGGTGATTGTTTGAGAGCGGTGAAATAATAATACCGGTGGAGAGTGGTAAACTGCAGAAAAGGACACCGGCCCTTTAAGAGAAGCTGTACACTGCTGGAAGCTGGGCTGGAAGCAGGTGATTGTTTGAGAGCGGTGAAATAATAATACCGGTGGAGAGTGGTAAACTGCAGAAAAGGACACCGGCCCTTTAAGAGAAGCTGTACACTGCTGGAAGCTGGGCTGGAAGCAGGTGATTGTTTGAGAGCGGTGAAATAATAATACCGGTGGAGCGTGGTAAACTGCAGAAAAGGACACCGGCCCTTTAAGAGAAGCTGTACACTGCTGGAAGCTGGGCTGGAAGCAGGTGATTGTTTGAGCTGGAAACAGGTGAGTCCAGAATGGATCGGAGAGTCAGGCTACACCGCAGATGGAATGCTGGTGCGGGTCTCTATAGCAGAAGTCTGGAGACAGGAGCTGGAACCTGGAAGACAACCACAGGAGAGAGACAAACTGGAACTAGGTTAGACAACCAAAGCACTGACGCCTTCCTTGCTCAGGCACAGCTTACTTATACCTGCAGCAAGGAAGGGGTTGGCTAGGCAATTATGCAAATCAACAATACAGACAGCAGATTGGTGGAAATGATCAGATGACAAAATCCAAGATGGCTGCGCCCATGCAGACACTTGGAGGGAAGTTTGGTTTGTAATCCATGTGAGAATTGAAACAGTAATGGCGACGCCGGCCACAGGAGACAGGAGACGCCAGACTGACAAGCGCACATTTAACCACGCGGGCACAGCGGAGGTCGCGGCTGATGAAATCACCACTCTGACATTCTGCATGTGAAAACTCAGGAACAGCGGGATCCGGTCCTGGAACGCTGAGCCAGCCTTAGGAGGCATCTGAAGGGTAAGTAATGGCGTCCAGATACCCGGATCGTGACAACAAACTTGCTGCTGCGATCAGGTCTGAATTAGGCCTAAAGTGTGGTGTACGGGGGAATTTACCTGAAAGCACACTCATTAGGATTGATGTCACTTAGAGCCAGGAAGGGGTGGGGCTTCATAGCATCTTTGCCCCAGGGGCATAATGACACCATTAAACTGTGCATGAGTCACACAAAATGCTGTAGTAGTTTTCAAAAAAGATGAGGGGATTTGCTATATCTCAGAAAGAGATAAAGTACCAACCAATCAGCTTCTTACTGTCATTTTACAGGCTGTGCTAAAAACAAACAAACCAAAAATCAGAAGCTGGATTGGTTGGGTACTTCACCTCTTTACAAGATTTGAAAAATCTCCCCCAGAATATTGCAGATTATACAGGATGGGGTTAATTTACCGGCTGTTGGGATCCCTGCTGCAAGGATACTGACGCCGGGATCCCAAAAGCTGGATAAATGCCGGCGGTCGGAATCCAGACAGAAGCCCAGCATTAGCACTCAGGTGATGGTCCACTCCTCCACCAGAGGTGGAATATATTAGTGCCACCGGGCCCAAAGAGTGGTGGGTGCAGCAATCCTACGAGTAGACTCACTGCACTCACTGCCGGGATTCTGCATGTCAGGATTCCGCCATTGGTCTCCTGACCACCGGGATCCCGACCACCGGTATTTTATACCGAATCCGATGATACACAGCAGAAATCATTGACAGCCATGTAGTCATAACAATAGCAAGAGGCAGAGAAAGAAACAATGAAAACTGGATTCTAAGTAGAGACAGTTCAGTAGCAGAGTGGGCAATAAACAAGAGAAGGTCAGTATTTCAGAAAATCCAGGGCGTGTGTGGTCTTTAAACATATTGTGGCCAGTTAATAGGAGGTGAAATATTTGAAAAAAAAAAAAACTTTATTAAATTAGTATTTTTACACCTATATGAGTCCAAGTGAAAAAACAAGGGCTCTCTCATTGAGAACATACTGTACATTGGCCCTCATTCCGAGTTGATCGGTCGCAAGGCGAATTTAGCAGAGTTACACACGCTAAGCCTACGCCTACTGGGAGTGTATCTTAGCTTCTTAAAATTGCGAACGATGTATTCGCAATATTGCGATCACAAACTACTTAGCAGTTTCAGAGTAGCTCCACACTTACTCTGCCTGTGCGATCAGTTCAGTGCTTGTCGTTCCTGGTTTGACGTCACAAACACACCCAGCGTTCGCCCAGACACTCCCCCGTTTCTCCGGCCACTCCTGCGTTTTTTCCGGAAACGGTAGCGTTTTCATCCACACGCCCATAAAACGCCGTGTTTCCGCCCAGTAACACCCATTTCCTGTCAATCACACTACGATCGCCGGAGCGAAGAAAAAGCCGTGAGTAAAAATACTTTCTTCATAGCAAAGATACTTGGCGCAGTCGCAGTGCGAAAATTGCGCATGCGCACTAAGCGAAATTTCACTGCGATGCAATGAAAAATACCGAGCGATCAACTCGGAATGAGGGCCATTGTGCCTTCTGAAGGCATAGAAATCAAATAATTTAGCAATTGTGGGGCAATCTTTAAATTACATTCTTGATTATGCAATTGTTATTAAGACATTATAGAAAACAAAAAGAATTCCAAATGTATTACTAGTATCTGAAACATTATTGCCTTATACTGTAATTTATATTTAATTCATAAAATGTTACTATTAGAGATGAGCGGGTTCGGTTTCTTTGAATCCGAACCCGCACGAACTTCACTTTTTTTTTCACGGGTCCGAGCGACTCGGATCTTCCCGCCTTGCTCGGTTAACCCGAGCGCGCCCGAACGTCATCATGACGCTGTCGGATTCTCGCGAGACTCGGATTCTATATAAGGAGCCGCGCGTCGCCGCCATTTTCACACGTGCATTGAGATTGATAGGGAGAGGACGTGGCTGGCGTCCTCTCCATTTAGATTAGATTTAGAAGAGAGAGAGAGAGAGAGAGATTGCTGTGATACTGTAGATTAGAAGAGAGTGCAGACAGAGTTTAGTGACTGACGACCACAGTGACCAGTGACCACCAGAGACAGTGCAGTTGTTTGTTTTATTTAATATATCCGTTCTCTGCCTGAAAAAAACGATACACAGTCACACAGTGACTCAGTCTGTGTGCACTGCTCAGCCCAGTGTGCTGCACATCAATGTATTGTATATAAAGCTTATAATTGTGGGGGAGACTGGGGAGCACTGCAGGTTGTTATAGCAGGAGCCAGGAGTACATGATAAATAATATTATATTAAAATTAAACAGTGCACACTTTTGCTGCAGGAGTGCCACTGCCAGTGTGACTAGTGGTGACCAGTGCCTGACCACCAGTATATTAGTAGTATTGTATACTATCTCTTTATCAACCAGTCTATATTAGCAGCAGACACAGTACAGTGCGGTAGTTCACGGCTGTGGCTACCTCTGTGTCGGCACTCGGCAGGCAGTCCGTCCATCCATAATTGTATTATATACCACCTAACCGTGGTTTTTTTTTTCTTTCTTTATACCGTCGTCATAGTCATACTAGTTGTTACGAGTATACTACTATCTCTTTATCAACCAGTGTACAGTGCGGTAGTTCACGGCTGTGGCTACCTCTGTGTCGGCACTCGGCAGGCAGTCCGTCCATCCATAATTGTATTATAATATATACCACCTAACCGTGGTTTTTTTTTCATTCTTTATACCGTCGTCATACTAGTTGTTACGAGTATACTACTATCTCTTTATCAACCAGTGTACAGTGCGGTAGTTCACGGCTGTGGCTACCTCTGTGTCGGCACTCGGCAGGCAGTCCGTCCAACCATAATTGTATTATAATATATACCACCTAACCGTGGTTTTTTTTTCATTCTTTATACCGTCGTCATACTAGTTGTTACGAGTATACTACTATCTCTTTATCAACCAGTGTACAGTGCGGTAGTTCACGGCTGTGGCTACCTCTGTGTCGGCACTCGGCAGGCAGTCCGTACATCCATAATTGTATTATAATATATACCACCTAACCGTGGTTTTTTTTTCATTCTTTATACCGTCGTCATACTAGTTGTTACGAGTATACTACTATCTCTTTATCAACCAGTGTACAGTGCGGTAGTTCACGGCTGTGGCTACCTCTGTGTCGGCACTCGGCAGGCAGTCCGTCCAACCATAATTGTATTATAATATATACCACCTAACCGTGGTTTTTTTTTCATTCTTTATACCGTCGTCATACTAGTTGTTACGAGTATACTACTATCTCTTTATCAACCAGTGTACAGTGCGGTAGTTCACGGCTGTGGCTACCTCTGTGTCGGCACTCGGCAGGCAGTCCGTCCAACCATAATTGTATTATATACCACCTAACCGTGGTTTTTTTTTCATTCTTTATACCGTCGTCATACTAGTTGTTACGAGTATACTACTATCTCTTTATCAACCAGTGTACAGTGCGGTAGTTCACGGCTGTGGCTACCTCTGTGTCGGCACTCGGCAGGCAGTCCGTCCATCCATAATTGTATTATATACCACCTAACCGTGGTTTTTTTATACCACCTAACCGTGGCAGTCCGTCCATGTGCTGATTGGGGAGGGTTTTTTGGAAGGGACATCCTGCGTGACACTGCAGTGCCACTCCTAGATGTGCCCGGTGTTTGTGTCGGCCACTAGGGTCGCTAATCTTACTCACACAGCTACCTCATTGCGCCTCTTTTTTTCTTTGCGTCATGTGCTGTTTGGGGAGGGTTTTTTGGAAGGGACATCCTGCGTGACACTGCAGTGCCACTCCTAGATGGGCCCGGTGTTTGTGTCGGCCACTAGGGTCGCTAATCTTACTCACACAGCTACCTCATTGCGCCTCTTTTTTTCTTTGCGTCATGTGCTGTTTGGGGAGGGTTTTTTGGAAGGGCCATCCTGCGTGACACTGCAGTGCCACTCCTAGATGGGCCCGGTGTTTGTGTCGGCCACTAGGGTCGCTAATCTTACTCACACAGCTACCTCATTGCGCCTCTTTTTTTCTTTGCGTCATGTGCTGTTTGGGGAGGGTTTTTTGGAAGGGACATCCTGCGTGACACTGCAGTGCCACTCCTAGATGGGCCCGGTGTTTGTGTCGGCCACTAGGGTCGCTTATCTTACTCACACAGCGACCTCGGTGCAAATTTTAGGACTAAAAATAATATTGTGAGGTGTGAGGTATTCAGAATAGACTGAAAATGAGTGTAAATTATGGTTTTTGAGGTTAATAATACTTTGGGATCAAAATGACCCCCAAATTCTATGATTTAAGCTGTTTTTTAGTGTTTTTGGAAAAAAACACCCGAATCCAAAACACACCCGAATCCGACAAAAATAATTCGTTGAGGTTTTGCCAAAACGCGTTCGAACCCAAAACACGGCCGCGGAACCGAACCCAAAACCAAAACACAAAACCCGAAAAATTTCAGGCGCTCATCTCTAGTTACTATCAGATATTGTTTATTACGATATTTAGAAGCTGTAAGTGTAAACAATGATATCTTTCAAATGACAGTACAGATGTGTCCCGTTGTGTTGTTGCTGCGATGTGTACGCACAGGCACACACATAGTGGAAATGCTACTCCCTGCTAGGAACACATGGGCAGTGCCGTAACTAGCCATTCCAGCGCTGTGTGCAAGAATCAGCATCAGCGCCCCCCATACACAAAACAAGGCCAGCGCGTAGTCGTACGCCAAAAATAGTGGTGTGGATTTATGGGGAAGGGGCGTGGCCACATAGCTCCTTATTACGGCAGGTAGAGTCCCCTTTTACACATTACGGCAGGTAGAGTCCCCTTTTTACACAGTACTGCGGCAGAGCTCCCTTTTACACATTAGGCGGCATAGTCCCCCTTTTTTACACAGTAGGCAGACAGTGAGCAGTGCACTCACCCGTCTGCGTCCTCTTCCTGGGAGTGCGGGCAATCATGGTAGGGGATGTACCTGTGCGGGTGACGGCGTTACAGACCCGGCCCAGTTGCTGCTGCCAGTCTGTTCAGCTTCGTCCAACTGGCTCCCGGCATCCCAGGTGCGGCTTCCTGCCGCTGACTTGTACTGCTGCTGGAGTCGAGGAGGGAGCACACAGTAACACAGACAGAGCTGCCGGCTATAATGTATTAGCAGCGATGCGTCTGGCATAGAAGGAGCTGGGCGCAATGCTGGTATTATATATTATAGCAGGGAGCGAGGCATTTGATGGCGGCCAGTGGTGGTGGATGTGGATGATGCGCCCACGGCACCATCTGCCCATACCTAGTTACGGCCCTGGGGACGGGTGTCAGGGAGAAATGGATGAGAGGGGAGAGAGAAGTGAGAGAGAGAGTGTCAGGAGAGAGAGAGAGTGTCAGGAGAGAGAGAGAGTGTCAGGAGAGAGAGAGAGGGAGGGAGAGAGGGAGGAGCACGATATAGAGAGAGTATTATGAAGAGAAAGAGAAAGGTCAGTCAGAGAGGGAAGGAAAGGAAGGATGCCAGCATTAGATAGCTACGCTAGTTACAACACAGCCAGAAGTCTCTCATGGGGTGGGCTCTTCACGGCATTAAGCCCCGCCCCCTTAATACCCGCGAATCGCGCCACTCCCCTCCTTCATACTCAGTGTCTGCCTGCAGCTGCTGCTGGGATGGGGGGTCCAGGATAGTAGTTGGACCCCCCTCCCCTTACCCCGGCTTGTGTGTATAGAAAGAGGAGGGACAGGTCAGCCTCCAGCTGCACAGCGCTGCACATTTGGTAGGTTGGCAACTTTACAGGCAGCACAAAGTGTCCTATTGTACCCAGGGGTAGATGGGAAAGGGGATAGAAAAGTCCTCTCCTCCGGCGGACCGGACAGCTACTTCACCTCCTCCCTGATTGTGACGGCTAGTACGTCGCCTGCCAGTGTACTAAATGAGTCAGGCTGACTCATTAGTACTTGGCTGTCTTGTATAATGCAGCGGGCACTTAATTGTAGCTTGTTCTGCCCCGGCTGTCTCTGTTGCAGCACGATCGGAGCTGAGCTGAGAGCTCCGATCACAGCTAGCAGCCAGCAGGGCAGAGCCGCCGTGCACCCGTCAGCCACACCACAAACCCACCATCTGCCCGTATCATCAGTGAAAGAGGGATGGAGCCGGGACTCCGGCGCTCCTCTCCTCGGACAGCACTGTAGCTACAGTAAATGGCGGCGTTGGCTGGTGGGTGGTAGTGTAGCGTGGCCCGGCGGGTGCCTGCGGAGGTTTTTCCGCCCCACAGCGCATTGCGCTGTGTGCAAAGCCCCTCTCGCCCATAGCTAGTTACGGCTCTGCACATGGGTTACCCGTGATATAGGTAACCCCAGGACAGGGCAACCCTCGCTGATCCCAGCTCAAGTACACACTCAATTGGTCAGCATCAAGTTCATTCATGGCTGCAGCCAGTTACCAGTTAAATAAAGAGAGTCAGTAGGAAATAGCAGAAGCATTTACTTTGAAAAAACAGTACATTATAAAGTGATACAAATTAACATATGGGCCCTCATTCCGAGTTGTTCGCTTGGTAAATTTCATCGCATCGCAGCGATTTTCCGCTTAGTGCGCAGGCGCAATGTCCGCACTGCGACTGCGCCAAGTAAATTTGCTATGAAGTTAGGATTTTTACTCACGGCTTTTTGTTCGCTCAGGAGATCGTAGTGTGATTGACAGGAAATGGGTGTTTCTGGGCGGAAACAGGCCGTTTTATTGGCGTGTTGGAAAAAACGCTACCATTTCCGGAAAAAACGCAGGAATGGCTGGAGAAACGGGGGAGTGTCTGGGCGAACGCTGGGTGTGTTTGTGACGTCAAACCAGGAACGACAAGCACTGAACTGATCGCAGATGCCAAGTAAGTCTGAAGCTACTCTGAAACTGCTAAGAAGTTTGTAATCGCAAAATTGCGAATACGTCGTTCGCAATTTTAAGATGCTAAGATTCACTCCCAGTAGGCGGCAGCTTAGCGTGAGCAACTCTGCTAAAATCGCCTTGCGAGCGAACAACTCGGAATGACCTCCATGGTGTCGTAGTATTCTGACACGAAGCTTAATCTTATTGGCTAATTAAACTCCTATCTTATACGTAACATGTTTACCAATGTCTATATTTCTTATATGTGCTTTTAAGTGGGTTAGCTAGGGGAATTTTGCTAAAAGCGAGACATGCTATATTTAGTTATGTTTTCACACCTACCATACCGCAAACTACCGGACACCTATGAAGCCTATATGTCTAGCTGCTGACATTATATTTCTGCTAGGAAATTACCACAAAATATATCTTAGATAAAGGTCATAACTTCACAATATGGGTCTAAACAAAGTACAACGCACTTTTTCCTGTATCAGCTCTAAGCTGAAAACACTTTTAAACAGACTATCAGATGTCAATTAAAATATGAAGTCTATGAACAAGTATGGCTTCCATCTTTATCAACTTCCCTTCTTTGTTTAAAATTTTTACCTCTAATCTACCCTTCCTTTACCTGGTCATTGATTCTATAGGGACACCTACTTTCACGTCTAGTGTGCCATAGGGGCACTCAGGACGTGGGCTAGTCCATTCAACACCCCTATGCTTCAGGCAGAACCAATGTTCCCTATTCTCTTATCCCTAACCACAAGAGAAAGTTGACAAAGGAGAAGCATTTTCTGAAGATGAGATCATCATAATGTTCATAGTCTTTGAAAGTGTTTATAACTTCATATTGTGACAGCAATGTTTCTTTAGATCACGTCATCATAGCAATAGGGACAGCTGGAAGCTTCTGTGTATCTGGTATGGCAGGTCTCACAGTAGAATAATGTGGAGTTGTATATGGTGGTGTCTCCCAGACAAATTGGTTGTGATTTACCAGTTTCAGAAACATCTTGGACAGAAAAAGATCTTTGTGTCAGTATCTTTTGTATTATCCACATAATAACCTTTCTGCTGCGGGGTACACTGGGCTCCACAAGGATAGACATTGGGGGTGTAGAGTAGGATCTTGATCCGAGGCACCAACAGGCTCAAAGCTTTGACTGTTCCCAGAATGCACAGCACCGCCTCCTCTATAACCCCGCCTCCCTGCACAGGAGCTCAGTTTTGTAGTTGGTGCTGCAGTAAGCAGGCACATAACAGAGGGGCTGCTCCAGGCAGCCCTAAGAAGAGCTTTTTTGAAGAAAAAAGTGAAGACTACAAGGGCAGCAGCGGTGGTAAATGTCAGAAGACTTTCACTGCTGCAGCTTCAGCTCTCCCCAGCGGCGCTGTAAACTCCCGAGCCCTGGTTGCCAGGTAACTACAGCAGGAGGCTCCGGTTTTCTTCACGTCAGGCACACACGACGGGGGCTCTCCGGGATCGCGTGGCCCTGCTTCGGGAGGTGGTGAGTGGGTCACGCTTGCGGGACCCGGTCTTTATCGTGATCTGGAGCGGCCAGTGGGAGGCGGGCCGCGTGCGCAGGCGGTGGACACTGTGGCAGTACAGGCGATCCCACTAGATCACCAGGGCATTGGTGCAGGTCAGGTTTTCTCTCTAAACCATTTTCAGTAGCCCACAGTACCCAGTGGTTTTGCCAGCAGTGGGATAAGGCTTAGACCTGAAGCCCCTCCCCCAGCCCCAGGGCGCCATTTCCCGCAAATGTTCCCGCCCTGGAGCTGCATATCTGTCTCTCCCTCACTCCCTGTCAGTGTCTGGGCGCCATTATCTCTCAGCTTCACTGTTCCTGGGACTGCTTGGGCAAATCCTCCTGTGTAAAGCCGCCTGGTTGTCAGTGCTGTGACTTTACATGACACTTAAGTATTCTACCTGCCTTTTTAGACCGTGCTAGTTAAGAAAGAGTGCATTCTGTCAGGGTTTTCTAGTACAATTACCCTGTGATATACATCCAGTTCTTAATGTGCAGTGTTATATCTATTGAATATATAGCTATATATAAGCTAGTCCAGTGCAGTATTATTGTTAGTAATAGTCACAGTTTGTACAATGCAGAGGTTATCTGTGTGTGCATTAGATAGCTGAGTGGTGTCCATTTCGTGTCTTTCACTCAACTTGCTATCCCTATATTCTATAAACTGAGGGGGCTTGGTGTGTCAGGTTTTATATTGATATGGGATTTTCACAAAGATATACTGTAATACGTATTTATCTCTGTGATTTAGTCACCATATCTCTCCTTTATCTCTGCTAGTGCTGACTACACTGCGCAGGGGTTTGGGTAAGAGGTATTGTGCTGCTGCCAATTGTACTGTGTTACCTGATACTGCAAGTTATATCATGTCTGCTTCTGAGGGTAACGGTTCTGGGGCTGAACACACTGCCGATGTTGCTGAAGCCACAGCTCCCTATGAGGAAAATATAGCAGCTGTGGGATCTGGTTCTGGGGGCTCCTTGCCCCCCAGTGGGACTGTGGCAACGGAGGTACATAATGACCCACCGTAGGCCACTTTTTTCACGCTTCTACATATGCTAGTTAATAAACTAACACCCCCTATGGGACCGCCAATGCCGGTACAACTGTATGTGGTCCCTGCAGCTAACTTGCCGTGGGCGGACGATTTATCTGCTCAATTGAAGAAGTTGAACCAGTCTCTGACTACTAAAAAGTCTGACCATCGCTCGCCTAAGCCCAAGGGGTCCTCTAAGTGAGCGCTTGTCTCCTCACAATCCAATGCTGTCACTGACACCTCGTCTGATGAAGATGGCTCTTACACTGACCCCACAGGATCTGACTCAGATACGGCTGATGGGGAGGTAGTTCACATGTGGATGTTCCTGATCTTTTGGAGGCTATTAAGTTAATTCTACAGATTACGGATGATCCCGAGCCATCTGTCCCTCCTAAGAAACCAGATAGGTTCAAGCGTCAGAAGGTGGTTAAACAAGTTTTACCTCACTCTGATCACCTAGTGTATATACACATCAGGAACCCTGGGAAAACCCCGGTACGATGTTTGTGCCTCAAAAAAAGATGCTGACTCGCTATCCCCTCGCGCCAGAGCTGTCTAAGAATTGGGAAACGCCTCCTCCAGTAGACTCACATGTGGCTAGGATGGTGGTTTCCTCAGCTCTACCTGTCACTACCGTCACGTCTCTAAAAGAGCCTACGGATAAACGTGTGGAGGTTTGTCTTAAACGATTTACACCCCACGGGTGCAGCACAAAGGCCCACTATTGCAGCAACATGGACTGCAGAGGCTATTGAAGCATGGGCCTTGGAGTTAGAAGCTGAAATCTCTTCTGACCATGCTAGACAATGCTTGTCATATATTGTCACAGCTTCTCACTATATTAGAGAGGCGGCTTCTGATGCCGGTATCCTAGCAGCCAAGGCCTCTACTACATCAGTCCTGGCTCGCCGGATATTGTGGCTGAGATCCTGGTCTGTGGATCTGGACTCTAGAAAAACCCTGGAGGTATTCCCTTTCAAGGGAGATATTCTGTTTGGGGAGGACTTAAATAACATAGTGGCTGACTTGGCTACTGCCAAGACTGCCTGTCTGCCAAGTACCGCTCCTTCTGTGTCGAAGGCTAAAGGTATGTCCTTTCGCCCCTTTCGTCCTTCAGGTAAAGCAAAAGGTCAGGCGTACAACAAGCAGGCCCACGCTTCCAAGCCTGGTAAGCCAAAGCCCAAAAGAGCCTGGGCGGCCTGTCAGCCAGCTTCCAAGACCGATAAGCCTGCCGCATGACTGGGCGGGCCTCCCCCTGGGGGATCCCAGGGTGGGGGGCCGGCTTCTAGGGTATACCCAGGAATGGTTGAAGACCACTTCAGATGCCTGGGTATGGGAAGTCATCACTCGAGGTTACGCCTTAGCCTTCAAAAACCGACCCCCTCATCGATTTTGCCAGACAGATGTCCCGTTGGACCAGACAAAAGCAAACACTCTGCATTCGGTGGTACAGACCCTACTGGATACAGGAGTCGTAGTACAGGTGCCTCTTGCGCAAAGGGGCCGGGGGTACTATTCTCCGCTGTTTCTAGTCCCGAAACCGAATGGGTCCTCCCGGCCCATTCTCAACCTCAAGGCATTGAACAGGTTTGTGAAGGTTTCCAAGTTCCATATGGAAACCCTTCGCTCTATAGTTCTGGCCTTGGTACCTGGGGACTACATGGTCTCCCTGGACATACAGGATGCTTACCTACATATTCCTATAGCAGCGTCACATCAGCAATACCTGAGGTTTGCTATTGGCAACCTCCATTATCAGTTTTGGGCATTACCTTTTGGTTTAACAATGGCTCTGCGAGTCTTCACAAAAGTTATGGCGGTGATGATGCTGGTACTCCGCCGTCAAGGGGTCAGGATACTGCCATATCTGGACGACTTGTTAATCCTGGCAAATTCCCCAGAAGTTTTCCTACGTCATCTAGATATGATGGTCCGGTTTCTACAATCCCACGGGTGGCTCATCAACTGGAAGAAATCCTCCCTGATCCCTGCTCAGAACACGGGCCCTCATTCCGAGTTGTTCGCTCGCAAGGCGAATGTAGCAGAGTTACACACGCTAAGCCGCCGCCTACTGGGAGTGAATCTTAGCTTCTTAAAAGTGCGACCGATGTTTTCGCAATATTGCGATCACAAACGAGTTAGCAGTTTCTGAGTAGCTTCAGACTTACTCTGCCTGTGCGATCAGTTCTGTACTTTTCGGTCCTGGCTGACGTCACAAACACACCCAGCGTTCGTCCAGGCACTCCCACCGTTTCTCCGGCCACTCCTGCGTTTTTTCCGGAAACGGTAGCGTTTTCAGCCACACGCCCCTAAAACGCCGTGTTTCCGCCCAGTAACACCCATTTCCTGTCAATCACAATGCGATCGCCGGAGCGAAGAAAAAGCCGTGAGTAAACTTACTTTCTCCATAGTAAATTTACTTGGCGCATGCGCAGTGCGAACATTGCGCATGCGCACTAAGCGGATTCTCACTGCGATGCGATGAAAAACTCAGAGCGAACAACTCGGAATGAGGGCCATGGTGCACCTGGGAGCGCAATTGGACACTCACAACCAGAGGTTGTTCTTGTGTCAGGAGAAAGTCCTGAAGCTTCAGGACAGGATTTGTTGCTTCCTTTCTCGTCCGTAAGTGTCGATACATTCGGCGATGCAGGTGCTGGGCCTCATGGTATCAGCATTCAACATGGTGGAGTTTGCTCAATTCCATTCTCGCCCCCTCCAGAGGATGATTCTAGCCAAGTGGGACGGCCTGCCTCACCGGATCAGGTCTCAAATGATCTCATTGACTCCGGAGGTCCGTCTGTCGCTGCTCTGGTGGCTCTGGGACCAACAATTGTGCAGGGGCCGTCCCTACTGGATATCCAACTGGGTCCTGTTGATGACAGATACCAGTCTAAGAGGTTGGGGCGTGGTGCTGGAGCAACACTCCCTTCAGGGTCGGTGGACCAAGGAGGAGTCCCTCCTCTCAATCAACATTCTGTAATTGTGGGCGGTCTTCAATGAATTGAACCTAGCCCAGCATTTAATTCAGAACCGTCCTGTTCAAGTGCAGTCGGACAACGCCACCACTGTGGCTTACATAAATCATCAAGGCGGCACTCGAAGCCGTCTGGCAATGAAGGAAGTCTCACGGATTCTACATTTGGCGGAACGCCATCTACCGGCCATATCGGCAATCTTCATTCCGGGAGTCCTGAATTGGGAAGCGGACTTTCTCAGTCATCAGGATGTACATGCCGGCGAGTGGGGCCTCCATCCAGAAGTGTTTTAACTCCTAGTGGAAAAGTGGGTTCTTCCAAACGTAGATCTGATGGCGTCTCGACACAATCACAAGGTTCCGGTCTTCGGAGCAAGTACAAGGGATCCTCAAGCTGCATTCGTGGATGCGCTGGCGGTGCCATGGAGGTTTCGGCTGCCGTACGTGTTCCCTCCGGTGTCACTGCTGCCCAGGGTAATTCGGAAGTTCAAGCAAGAAAAAGGAATTCTGCTTCTCATAGCTCCAGCGTGGCCCAGACGGCACTGGTTCTCAGACCTGCAAGGCCTATCGTCAGAGCATCCAATTCTACTTCCACAATGCCCAGACCTCCTCGTTCAGGGCCCCTGTGTCTACCAGGACCTAGCCCAGCTGTCTTTGACGGCGTGGCTCTTGAAGCTTCCATCTGAAGGGCTAAAGGGTTTTCTGAGGCGGTCATTCAAACTATGTTGCGGGCCCAGAAACCGGCTTTGGCTCGGATTTATTATAGGGTCTGGCATTCTTACTTTGTTTGGTGCGCATCTAACGATTATGACGCTTCCAAGTTTAGATTAGCCTAGTTGTTGGCTTTTCTTCAGCAGGGCCTGGACTTAGGCCTGCGTCTGGTCTCCCTCAAAGTTCAAATATCTGCCTTGTCGGTGTGGTTTCTGGGAAAAATTGCGACCTTACCTGATGTGCATACATTTGCTCAGGGTGTGTTGCATATCCAACCTCCCTATGTCCCGCCTGTTGCTCCTTGGGACTTGTTGGTGGTTTTGGAGGCATTACAAGAGTCTCCATTTGAACCTCTTGGTTCAGCTGATCTTAAGTGGCTTTCCCTTAAGGTGATGTTTCTGCTGGCTATTGCTTCAGCTAGAAGAGTGTCGGATTTGGGTGCCTTGTCCTGTAGCTCCCCATATCTGATATTTCACCATGACCGGGTGGTTCTTAGGACTCGTCCCGGAAATTTACCTAAGGTGGTTTCCTCGTTCCACCTTAACCAAGAGATTGTGGTTCCGGCATTTGTTTCTCCTGATATGTCTCCCAAAGAGAAGTCTTTGGATGTGGTACGGGCTCTCTCCGTATCTATGTGAAGAGAACTGCTTCCATTAGGAAATCTGATTCTCTCTTTGTACTGTTTGGATTTCACAAACGGGCTGGCCTGCTCACAAGCAGACTTTGGTCAGATGGATTAGAATGGTGATTGCACATGCTTATGTGAGGGCTGGTCTGTCAGCTCCTGCTCACATTACGGCCCATTCTACTCGGTATGTTGGACCTTCTTGGGCGGCCCGCCGTGGTGCGACCCTTGAATAATTGTGCAAGGCGGCTACGTGGTCCTCAGTGAACACGTTCATTAGGTTATATGCCTTTGATACTGCCGCTTCCCAGGATGCTTCCTTTGGACGCCGGGTTCTTGTGCCTACTACAGTGCGCACCCTCCCATAAGGAACTGCTTTAGGACATACCCAATGTCTATCCTTGTGGAGCCCAGTGTACCCCGCAGCAGAAAATTAGATTTATGGTAAGAACTTACGTTTGTTAAATCTATTTCTGCGAGGTACACTGGGCTCCACAAGGCGCCCACCCTGACGCACTTAGATTCATTGGGTTGGTATGGCATTAGCTGCTGACACTTCTCTTGTCGTGAGAGTGTGGTGTATGTGGCTACTAACCGTTGTCGTCTCTTTTCCTGCTACTGCATTGGGCTGGTTAACTAAAAACTGAGCTCCTGTGCAGGGAGGCGGGGTTATAGAGGAGGTGGCGCTGTGCATTCTGGGAACAGTCAAAGCTTTGAGCCTGTTGGTGCCTCGGATCAAGATCCTACTCTACACCCCCAATTTCTATCCTTGTGGAGCCCAGTGTACCTCGCAGAAAGAGATTTAACAAAGGTAAGTTCTTACCATAAATCTCGTTTTATGACAACATATATTACCAATAGCAAAGCAAGCATCATAACAATAATATACAATATTCCTGCTATCCATCCTCCTATGCCCTGGAACCAATTATTTAGACAACCAACAGAGCCAGGAAAAGTATGAATCTGGAATTACACTGGTGTAATTATGGTTAGTAGTGGACTGATTTTTCAACTGTATTACTTCATTTATCTTTTCATCAATAATATCCTCTGGGTTAGTATCATTAGTCAAATAAGTGCAACATTTAACTCCATACACAGTTTGCAATGTGACAAAAACAGCCTGCAGATACATTAAACAATTGGTGACTGTTTATATTGGTTCTGTTTTACGTTTAATGACCAGCATCTTCTATGCCTGTTTGTCTTTACCTGGGTAATTGTTGACATCCTATGTGTAGACATTTCAGGTGGAGTAAGGGTAGTTAGTTGTGTATATATATTCCCTTTTGTTCTGTTATTTTTAGTATAGTTACTGATCACTGCACTGTCACTTAACTCCTCATATAAGTAAGGGTCAATCATTACTGTTTATATAAGAATAACCATGCCAACAAAGAAGAACTGAGTAACATATAATACATCCCCCAGACCCTTATATGGCCTGGGGCCTATTAAATTGTATCTGTATATTTTGATTATGTATCGTGATTGGATAATACTTCCTTTGTCACTTTCTTGCAATGAGATGTGTCTATTCACGAGTCTCTTTTACTCAACGTGACTGAAGTGGCGGTAATCAACAGAACTTAGAACGGTCCTTTGAATCTAGGTTCAAGAGACTTTCTCTTTTTCTTAATGACCACCCCACCACCTTGCTTTAGTTCATGTGAGTCTTGGGAACAGTTGGTATCTGGAATAGAATCAAAAACGTTGCCATGCAATTTGGTTAGTTGCTGTTGTATATGCATTACATACTGAGTTAAGTCACCATGCTCATGCAGAAGCTGCTGGGGAAAATAACTTCCTGTCCTAGCAACAATACCAAGCAACATTTCATATGGTATTAACCCATGCTTTCCACTTGAAGTATTTGTGAGAACAAAGCAATGGGTAAACATTCTAACCATGTTTTGCCTGTTTCTGTAACTAATTTTTGTAGTTTTAGTTTTAGGGTAATAGTTACGTTTTTTTTACATGTTTACTACTCTGCCTATAAGGAGTATAAAAGGCCTGAGTAATACCCAAATCTGACATAATTTTGCTTAATACTTCTCCTGTGAAATGGGTACCTCTGTCGGTTTCAATAACTTAAGGTACTCCATATCTACATATTACTTCTTGCATTAACTTCTTTGCAACTGTTTTGGCGTTTGCTGCCCTGCAAGGCCAAGCCTCGACCCAATTTGAAAATAGATCTTTGCAGATAAGTACATTTTCATACCCAGAACATTTAGGTAACTGGATAAAGTCTATTTGCAATCGTTGAAAGGGGTAGCAAGTTTGTGGGGTACCTTTTGCTGGTACCTTTACTACCTTTCCTGGGTTATGTAAAGCACAAGTTACACACCCTGCAACATAAGCCTGTGCTGCCTGTGTGAAACCTGGTGCCACCCAATGCTGGTTCAGAATCCTCACCATTACATCTCTTGATTGGTGAGTTTTTCCATGCAATATTTGTGCTAAGACTGGGTAACGTGAGCGTGGTAAACAGAGACGGTTTCCCACCATCCATCTGTCACCGCGTATTCGCCCACCTAATTTTTCCCAATCTTTTTTCTCCTTGCCTATGGCCTGTGCTGGTAATTTGCACAATAACTGTAAGTCTAATGACTCTGGTGTGACAGTTAACATCACCTGAGTGTCTGGCAGAGGCTGGACCGCTGCAGCATTAGCTGCCTGGTCAGTTAATGCATTACCTCTATCTTCTGCAGTATCCTCTTTAGTGTGTGCCTTGACCTTCATAACTGCTAATTTCTTTGGCAATTGAAAGGCAGCAAATAATGCCCTAATACAGTCTGCATGTTTAAGCGGTTTTCCTGAAGAGCCTATTAAATCTCTGCTCTTCCAAATAACTGCATAGACATGGGCAATACCAAAGCAGTATCTGGAGTGCGTGTATATGTTAACTGTTTGACCTTCAACATAAACCCAAGCTGCAATTAGTGCCCTAAGTTCTGCTTCCTGAGCTGAACTACCTGGTGTCAAAGGTTCCTGTATTAGGATGTCTGTTTCCGTGGTAACTGCAAATCCAGTGTGCTGTTCCCCATCCACATACTGTAGTACCTGGAGCCATCCACAAATAAATGTAAATTTGCATTTAGTAGAGGATGTTCCTGTATGTCTAGTGTACTGGCGGTTTCAAGGTTCATCAATTCTACAGTCATGTTCGTGATGTTGTGTAGAAGAAGAAAAATCTGATTGTTTTCCTGTGTCTTTCACTTCATCATTACTGACATCATCCCACTTGTCACTAGTGTCAGGAGATTCTTCTCCCCTTCACCTTTCCCCTCTTTTGAAACCAGCGGCAATAACGTATCTGGGTTCAAAGATGTACAACGTTTGATGGTGACATTGGATGGTGTGAGCAATGCTACTTCATACAGTATTTGGTCAGTTTAACAGCTAATAGGTGTTTTGACTTGAACTGACAGAATGTGTATAGCTGTCCATGAGTCAGTTATAATGCGCCTTGTGCATTAAATTTTATTTGGGCATCATATAAAACTTGGAGTTTTTTGTGATGCCCCTGCAATCCTTTCCCAGCAGAATGTAATTATACCTAAAAGGATATGAGTTGTTTATGTGTATGCGGTTTAATTTCTGAAATTATTTTTCTTCTATTTGTAGTGATATGCTTACTATTAGCAGAAATGCAGTGTCCTAGAAATTGTACTTTGTCTTGTGTATATTATAACTTATTTCTTTTTAGGTACCCTACATTTCTTTTCATATAGGAATAGCAATAAGCGTTGACGTTTGGGTCCTATTTAAAAATACCTTACACTTGTTGTCCTTTTGATGGCATCATATAAAACTTAGTTTTCTGTGATGCCCTTGGAATGTATTTTGTACAATAGGTGATTAATTTTAGAAATGACTCAAGCTGTTGTAAGGTGCGTCGTAGAGATATTTTTAAAATGAACCTCCCCTTCTTTACTGTTATGTGCCTAGCATCAGCAGTGATGCAATGTTAATGTATGTTCACTGACATCTTTCAGAAGTATCATTTATGCATTGTTAAATTCTACAGTTACAATCTTGATTTTATACCATGTAAATGTAATTGTATCATGAGGGCAGACTTCTATTTTAGGGGTATAGACTATAACTACAGTTCTGCCCACTTCTCATACCTAGTTTACCTCATAACTTGGCCCCACCCCTTGTAATAGTTACCCAAACACTTCCTGATTTTTTGGCATTTTATTACACACTGTAACTGGAACAGTAACTAGCTGTACATACAAGAAAATATTTTCTTACATCTGAAACATGTTCCTAATTATTTACCTATGAACTGTTACTCTTTTAGATACAGAGATATTAATTTTACTGTGGAGATCTTTTAATGCAAATACATGTCATATTTTTAGTCTTATGACAGCCCTTTGCTATTGGCTGGGGCAATATTTATTTGGCCACAACACATTTTATTATACTATTCAAAACTTTATATTTTGTCTATATTTTTTTAATGACACTAATTTTATTTACATTAAGAGAATACTATTTCACACACACAAATAAAACACTGAGAGTGAGCCAGCACTCTCCCAACTTGGAACAGGGGTTGGCTGGAGTTCAATGATAAACCATTAGAACTTACATAATACATTATATCACACACTTACATTGAAGTTTACAAGTCATTTGGAGCAACTGATTCAATACATATTTACCTATGTATTTTACTGACTATATATTTTTTTATTTTGTGGCACAAAATGACAGAAAAGTGCAAACACACTGATCACAAGTCATGAATAATCTCTTTACACAAATTGATGAGCATGCAGTTCCAGAGACAAAAGCAGCCTGAAACTGAGACTTTGACAAAAGTAGCCTGAAACTTAGACTTTTGGACCCCGAATAAGTTCTACTTAATTGTCACGATCCAGGTAATTCCTTATTAGTATTTACCTTCCAAATGCCTCCTGAGACTGTCCCAGTGTCCCAGGCCTGGATTCCATCTGCACTGTCTGTGTGCAGCATGCTGCATCTCATTGTCTCAAATCTCTTTACTATGATTCTGGCAGCTTCATGGTTAAAACTCACATGCAAGTTACAAACAGTCTTTCCCTCCAAGTTCAAACATGGGCGCAGCCATGTTTGTTTTCATCACATGTTACTTTTCAGCCAATCAGCTGCACTCTGCTCTCAGCCTGATTACACAGCAGCTGCACTCTGGTCTCTGGTTAATTGCCCACCAATCCCTGCTAACCTGTGGGTTTAAATAGCCTGTCCCAGCACTGAAGGATGTCAGTGCTTCAATGGTCTTCAGTGTTTCCAGTGAGCAGTTCTTCCATGGACTTTCTCTGCAGTGCTTCATTTGTCTCCAGTGGTTCCTGTGTGCAGTCTTCTACAGATTCTCCAGTGAACTCTCCTGCATTCAAGCCTGACTCCTCTGTGTTACACTCTGTGGTGTAACACGACATCTCTGTGATTAACCCTCTACAACATCACCTTACTCACCTGTGTCTGTATTCCGGTTTTCCAGCGAACCCTAGCTTCATTTACAGTTTTCCAGCGAACCCTAGCTTCATTTACAGTTTACAGAACTTTTCTCTACATTCCAGGTTACTGGTATTAACCAGTTGCACACCTAAATTTCCACTTGTGACTTTCTGTTGTTTTTCCACGTTTTCTGACTTTTCATTTAATAAAATCACTGAAAGATATTTCCAGTTGTCGTGGTCACGCCTTCGGGCATCCTTGCTACTGTCTTTACGCATGTCCAAGAGTCACATGGCTCCTCCTAAGTTCAAGTACCCGTCAGCCCCTACAGCTGAGGCTCCCAGTCACGGTCATCAGCCCTCAGTTGTGACATTAATGACGGACCAGACCAGCTCATATGAGAAAGCAAAGAGGAGTAAATAATAGATTACTCACCAGCTGGATTTATGTTTGCATTTCCATGATGCCTGAGTCCAATTCTCCATCACTAAGAAGGATCCAGAAAACTCATAACCCTTTTTGGAGTTTATTTTTAGGTTTAAATTATTCTTAATTTCCTTACATGTCTAATGAACTCCATAAATTGTTGTTTACCATCAGGGAGTTCTGTAATGATTGTTAACAGTTCTAAATTTGCCCATGATTTATACTACATAGTGGTTCGGCGCTGTTCTGGGCTCGCTGGATTAAGTCCGTCAGCAGCTACACCAGGTGTGACAGTATCTTATGTGCACACCGGATATAGCCCGCTGGGGACTGAACCCTCAGGTACATTATATGCTGGGGATGCAGATGCCAAACTTGAGATCATACATAAACTTTTCTTAGGAGACATTCCTGGTCTCTTGACATTACATGTTATACAATCTTTTAGTCTGCCAATGTATTAGTTTGGGGCATGCACATCTTCAGGTATTTTTAGTAGATCTTTTATTTTTCAATGCTGGCAACCATTCACTGATTGACTTTCTAGATCTAATAGATTTCCTAACATTTGGTCCTTCACAAGGCTTACATTTATAGGACCAAGGTGTTTGACTAATTGGACATATTGTATCATCTGGTGGGTTACAATGTCTACAATTTGGACATGCCCAGTAAGGAAACCCTTTGGTTTTTTGGGACCTCTATGTCTAATTATTCCCTATCCTGATGTGCCTGCATCTTCAAAATCATCCATATTAATTAGAGCCATTTGTTCTTGAATTTATTCTAACTCTTCTAACTTTTTCTCATACTGAAGTAATTCACCTGTCTCAATCCACAAATCAAGACTCTTTTCCAGATTATTATCCATCACATATCTCCTGTAGGTTACTCTGATCTGTTTCAATTTATCCGGGTCCAGTGTGCCATCAATGGACAACCCTGCCCGTTGAAACAACTGCCTCATACCCTTCAAGCATTACTCACCATGTACACTTTTCATAATGTCCATGGCACTCCGAGGTGCTTCATCCGAAGGATAACTATTTATATTTCCCATACTTATGGCCAGTAAGTATTCAGAATCCGGGAAATATTAGTAACCTGGATCTAGCGGATCCCCTGAGATACAACTGTGAGGAAAATTACCCGAAACAGAGGTGATCTGTAACCAATCTTTACCTATGTCACACCATCAATATGAGCACATCATCTGGGTTTTCTCTATTTTCTCAAACCCCTTCTTCTGCGGCGTATACTATGGTTTTTAGAATAAATGGATGTCCTTCTCCTAACTTATGTATGATAGCTATGCAGACACAATCCTGACAGGACATTTAACTTGCATTTACTGCCCGCACCTGTCTTTGTTCACGGATCACAGAGAAAAAGTTTTAAATAATTTCCATTCCTCTTTTTTTTTCTATTTTAACACTGTACGCTATAATTTTTAAAGCGACAGGAAGTGCTTTGTTCACGTACTAGCAGCATATAAAAGTTAGATGTTTTCTGGCAATAATCTTTTGTTGTATTTAAGACTTAGACTCTTATGTTATGTGTAGTACGATGTTCTGAGTTTCTCAATTTAGAAACTATTTCTGTCCAATCCCTTCCAATGTCTCTTACTTTAGGAATAAAATAACAACCTATTGATACAAAAATGTTAAACCCCTCTTCCCACGGTTCAGAGAATAAGGGTGATTCTCCTGGACTACAAATATAATGTAAATAACATTTCTGATCGTGGTGTAACTTTACTAAGAGTACTACCCACTTACAAAGGGGACATGTCTGTTTCATAATTTCTAAAGTCTTTCTACAATATCCTACACATATAGACTGCAGTAGCACAAACTTAACCTACGTTCTAATTTTCAAAATAAGACAAAACAAGACAGTGGTCCAGACCTCAAGTGCCACATGGGTCACTTGAGTAAGCGTACAGGATTGCTGCGCACCGGACCACCTGACCAGACTCACTGGACACTTTTAACATGCCACTTGAATCACCTGTTATTTGAGGTCCACACACCAAGTACACAGGTCCTGGGAGCCGCTACTGCCAGTGAAGACAGCTGCAGCAACATCTAGTTTTACAACCCGTCAGTTGGTTATATGCGGACACACTCTAAATACTCAGAATACATTCACTCCCACATTCATTGATTCTTACGCCTTTGTAACACATATAAGCACATATAAGCAAGAGAATAGAAGGAAAATTAAAAAAGCAACCTGATTACTGAGTGACCGTTGTGCACGATCCCAGATCCCTGTCTGGCAACGGAACAGATGGACAGTCAAAGGAGTGAGAGTTTGAAAAGAAAATATCTCTACTCACCATGCGCATGAATTTGTGAGTCTCAGTCCATGAACCGTCCACCCAGCCATCCATTATTCAACAGTTGATGAGGATCTCGGATTCGGAACCTCCAAATTGATAAAGGCAACACTAGGACAGGGCAACCATCGCTGATCCCAGCTCAAGTACACACTCAATTGGTTAGCATCAGGTTCATTCATGGCTGCAGCCAGTTACCAGTTAAATAAAGAGAATGAAGTAGGAAATAGCAGAAGCATTTACTTTGAAAAAACAGTACATTATAAAGTGATACAAATTAACATATGGTGTCGTAGTTTCCTGACATGAAGCTTAATCTTATTGGCTAATTAAACTCCTATCTTATATGTAACATGTTTACCAACATCTATATTTCTTATATGTGCTTTTAAGAGGGTCAGCTAGGGGAATTTTGCTAAAAGCAAGACATGCTATATTTAGTTATGTTTTCACACCTACCATACCACAAACTACCAGACATCTGTAAAGCCTATATGTCTAGCTGCTGACATTATATTTCTGCTAGGAAATTACCACAATATATATCTTAGATAAAGGTCATAACTTCATAATATGGGTCTAAACAAAGTACAATGCCTTGCACTTTTTCCTGTATCAGCTCTAAGCTGAAAACAATTTTAAACAGACTATCAGATGTCAACTAACATATGAAGTCTATGAACAAGTATGGCTTCCATCTTTATCACCCATACACTATGTATGGAATGTGGGTGCAAGCGTTCGCACACCCCCGGATTCCACAACAACAACATAAATGGACACATCTGTAGCTTGTCTGAAAACATGTTCTAGCTGCGAGGTATAGCACACATTTCATAAGGGTGTGGGGCATTAGTAGCGCCCATTGCAGGTGTCAGGTCCAGTTTAGGTCCGGGAGGAGCCTGGAAGGTGAAGTTCTGCAGCAGTGATGTGTAGAATAGAAACAGCTCCATATTAGCCAGGTTTTCCCCAGCACAGCTTCTTTTACCTGCAACAAACAAGAATAAAGATTAATAGTAACTAAATGTGACAGTCTTTAAATAAAATTAAAAATAACAAGTGAACAATTATATTTATCCTAATCTGTTTTAAGTATAATAGAAACATGCTTTCCTTTTTACTTATTTCTTTCTCTATTTGCTGTTTTCTTATTATTATTATTGAGTCATTTGTATGTTTTGTTACTTGATATTTGCACGGACTTACCATGCACCATGATGATTGTTTTTTTTTATATATTTCTATTTGCTTGGTGGCACGTCTCGAATGCCTTTTCCACAGTTTATATGATCGGCCTTTTGCACCCATTTTTATGTAAGCATTTGTATGGTATGTGTCCTGTTTTTTCTATGAATAATGTATTTTATATAACAAATAAACAAAGATTGCGAAAAAAAAATGTTCTATGGTCTTAAGAAAATCAGTTTGAGCCCTAGAGAAACAGACATTAAGACAACATTAGCAAAGGAAGAAATTAGTTTAATTTATAAATATAAAACCCTTGTGACTATAGGTTTAAATAAGGATTTTGAGTTAAAATGGTTTTTGTAGCCCACATATGTTTTCTTGTTGCTTGATGAATTGTATTTTCTTTTAATACCTTGTTTTTATGGATTCTTTTTATGTACGTTTTAGATGAAAGAATGTACTCCATTTTATCTCTGTACTAATAAATATGATCGTCACCGCAATGAATATGAAGAAGATTCAAACATCCTGTTACCCTCATTGATTACTGGGATCCAGAAATGATTATTGGGATCCAGGAAATACCAATGCGATGTGACACGCAAGGTGAACCGCATTGTGCTTTCGGGAACGGCCGTTTGAGTAATAACTGTGTTGATACTTCCGGCACAGCCTGACTTAGATGTGCAATGCGAGGTGACACGCACCGCACTTGGCCATGGGAGGACTAAATTTATTGATACTTCCGGGTGCGCCTGGCTTTTAGACGTGGAACGCAGAACGTCATTTCCGGATGCTCTTTTAATGGTTAAGATATTATGAAGATACGGCGGGCTTATTTGGGAATGGACTATCTGCTTTGAATCAATAGGATGTTTTAGTTGTTAGTAATCCATGTCTGGAATTAGGTTTAGATTTGAGAGTAATGAGTGAGGGTTTAAATACCCTGTCTTACACAACCTCCACATGCCTTGATAAAGATACCAGGTGTATTGAAACACGATGGAAAGGAGGTTTGGGACAGGAACGCTGGATTCACTTGACTGCTCACAAGCGGAGCACTCAGGGATGCCTCTGTTTACATCTCATGATCGTTTGTCTGCTTTTGTATAGTAGACCTTTCGACCGGGTGAGAGTCCAGTAATCACTGTTATTTTTATGTCATTTTTTACTGCTTTGTGGATTAAATACTGTATCACGCTCTTTTGGACTTTTTCCCTTTTTTCTGGGGTGACTGGAAATCCAGATGTGTGGATTCTAAAGTTCCGTGTGGGGGAAACCCTCTCAACATATATGCTGTTCTATCTGCTCATATTGTAGACCCTTTTATATGGTAGGAGTCTCAAACCATCATTTATATTATATCCTTTGTGGAATGCTGTATTGCCCTATGAGGTGTTCTATCTGTTGTTTTTGAGGAACTTTCTAAGAACAGAGGAATTCGTACTTGTGATTAACATCGGACTGAAACTTGTGTCATTTATTGTCAGAGTGCCGAGGGACTCTATTGGTGATATTGGTGATATTGTTCTTTTCTATGCAATTTTTGGAGTGTAGGTGACACTTTGCACCAATTGAATTCCACAGGCTGCTATTTGCGCGGTGGATAAGTTAAAAAAAATACTGTTTATGATTAGTTAAGAAGTATGTTAAAAAAATGATTTACAGTATAGTACATTTGATAAACAACTTACATCAAAAGCTTGGAATAAAAAACAATCTAATTTTTAAAAAAAAACTTAATTCAACTTGTCATATTATCAAAATTATAATCATAAAAGAAATGAATAAAAAAATCAGTCACCTCTGCAATATTCTTATTAGTATTACTAAAAGAGAAAAATACTTAGTTACACTTTATCTGTCCTGGTATTATAAGTGTTAAAACAGATTTAAAATAAGGGCTAACATGAATTTGAAACCTATAAAAATTCCTAATACTTTTCAATTACATTTTCCATGCTACTGCTCCTTAATTTTCACTTCCAAGTTCTGTTCCATACCGGATTACTTCCAATGACACCACTATTGCAGAACTTTAAATTAAATAAAAATCCAAGCTATCCTGAACTTCATATTCTGTTTGCATGGATGTATATCTTCCAATGGGATGAATGTATTCTTTGTGAGTTTCTAGCTTAATACTAGAGATGAGTGGTTCCATTTTGACTGTTTCTTTTCACTATTGAACCGCTCATCTCTACTTAGTGCTGGCTAGGTGCACTCATGTGTCTCTTTCTGCCCGTTATGCAAAAATTAAGATCTATGCTGAAAAACAAAGGGATATAAATTGTGCATATTAGGATGGTGTTCTTATATTAGTGGCTGGGGGCAGAACTGTACTTCTTTTAACCCACAAAAAAGGAGATTTATGGTAAGACTTACCATTGTTAAATCTCTTTCTGCGAGGTACACTGGATTCCACAGGGAATAACATTGGGGTGTAGAGTTGGATCTTGATCAGATTCACCAACAGGCTAAAGCTTTGTCTGTTCCCAGGAGGCACTGCACCGCCTCCTCTATATCCCCGCCTCCAGGCACTAGAGCTCAATTTTGTTAACCAGTCCAATGTAGCAGCAGGTAAAAGAGACAACAGTAGTTAGTAGCCACAGATAACCACATTCTCATGACAGGAGAAGGTACCAGCGGCTAATGCCATACAAATCCAAAGTAGCTAAGTGCGTCAGGGTGGGCGCCCTGTGGAATCCAGTGTACCTCGCAGAAAGAGATTTAATAATGGTAAGTCTTACCATAAATCTCCTTTTCTGCAGCGGGGTACACTGGTATTCCACAGGGAATAACATTGGGGATGTCCTAAAGCAGTTCCTCATGGGAGGGAACGCACTGTAGTGGGCACAAGAACCCGGCTTCCAAAGGAAGCATCCTGGGAGGAGGAAGTATCAAAGGCATAGAACCTGATGAACGTGTTCACTGAGGACCACGGTCCACCCAAGAAGGTCAAACAGAGAAGAATGGGCCTTGATAGTATCAGTAGCTTGAAGTCCAGCCTGTACATTAGCTTGTGCAATCACCATTCTAATCCATCTGGCCATGGTCAGCCACGTTTGTGAAAACCAAAAAGGACAAAGAGAGAATCAGATCTCCTAAGAGAGGAGGTTCTCTTCACATATATACGGAGAGCCCGTACCACATCCAAAGACCATTCTTTGGAGGACAAACCAGGAGAGGTAAAGGCCAGAACCACAATCTCTTGGTTAAGGTAGAAAGACAACACCACCTTAGGCAGATAACTAGGGCGAGCTCTAGGACCCGCACGTTCACGGTGAAAAATCAGAAAGGGTGACCGACAGGATAAAGCACCCAAGTCTGAAACCCTTCTAGCAGAGGCAATAGCCAGCAAAATTAAGACCTTAAGTTTGAGCCATTTAAGGTCCATAGACTCAAGAGGTTCAAATGGAGACTCTTGTAGGTCATCCAGAACAACCGACAAATCCCAAAGAGCCACAGGAGGAACATAGGGAGGTTGAATCCGTAAAACACCCTGAGTGAAAGTATGAATGTCAGGCAGAGTTGCAGTTTTTCTATGAAACCATACCGACAAGGCTGAAATATGAACCTTAAGGAAAGCCAGACTAAAGGCCTAAGTCCAGGCCCTGTTGCAGAAAAGCCAAACATTTGGCAGTACTGAACTTGTACGCATCATAAGTCTTAGCCGCACACCAGGTGAAGTAAGAATTCCAGACCCTATACTAAATCCGAGCCGAAGCCGGTTTAAGGGCTTTCAACATAGTTTCAATGACCGCCTCAGAAAATCCCTTGGCCCTCAGAACTGAAGCTTCAAGAGCGACGCCATCAAAGCCAGTTGGGCCAGATCCTGGTAGACGCAAGGGCCCGTAACGAGGAGGTCTGTGCGTTGCGGAAGTAGAAGAGGACACTCTATATAGAGACCCTGCAGGTCTGTGAACCAATGCCATCTGGGCCACGTTGGAGCGATTAGAAGTAGTAATCCTCCTTCTTGCTTGAACTTCCTTATTACCCTGGCAGGAGTGACACTAGAGGGAACACGTATGGCAGCCAAAAGTTCCATGGACTTGCCAGTGCGTCGACGAATGCTGCTTGAGGATCCCTTGTCCTTGCTCCAAAGATGGAACATTGTGATTGTGTCGAGACGCCATCAGGTCTACATCTGGTAGGCCCCACTTGTCCATTAGGAGTTGAAAGACTTCTGGATAAAGGCTCCACTCTCCAGTGTGTATGTCCTGACGACAGATGAAGTCCGCTTCCCAGTTGAGGACCCCCGGAATGAACACTGCCAATATGGTTGGCAGATGGCGTTCCGACCATAGAAGAATCTTTGACACTTCCTGCATTGCCATGCGGCTTTGAGTGCTGCCTTAATGATTTATGTACGCCACCGTGGTGGCGTTGTCCGATTGTACTTTAAGAGGCCTGTTCTGTACCAGAGGCAGGGCCAGTTTCAGAGCATTGAACACTGCCCGCAACTCCAGAATGTTTATTGGGAGGAGAGATTCCTCCCCGGTCCACCAACCCTGAAAAGAGTGTTGCTCCAACACCACGCCCCAACCCCACACACTGGCATCCATCATTAGGAGGACCCAGTTGGAAAACCAGAAGGGACAACCCCTGCTCAATTGTTGGTCCTGGAGCCACCAGCTCAGAGACAGACGAACTTCAGTCAAGGAAATCATGTGAAACCTGATCCGGTGAGGCAGGCCGTCCCACTTGGAAAGGATTAACCTCTGCAGAGGGCGAGAATGAAATTGAGGATACTCCACCATGTCGAAAGTCGACACCATGAGGTACTTGCATCGCCGAGTGTATTGACACACGAGGGTGAGAGAGCAACCATCGTATCCTGTCCTGAGGTTTCAGGACCTTCTCTGGAGACAAGAACAACAATTGGTTGTGTGTGTCCAGTAACGCCCCCAGGTGTACCATGCTCTGAGCAGGAACCAGCGAGGATTTCTTCCAGTTGATGAGCCATCCATGGGCTTGCAGGAATTGGACCGTCAGTTCCAGATGACGGAGTTGGACCTCTAGGGAGTTTGCCAGGATCAACAAGTTGTCCGATACGGCAGGATCCTGATACCCTGACGGCGGAGAAGGACCATCATGACCACCACGACCTTGATGAAAATTTGCGGAGCCGTGGTCAGTCCAAAAGGCAAGGCTTGGAATTGATAATGTAGGTTGCCAAAAGCAAACCGCAGATATTGCTGATGCGACATGGCAATCAGTATATGTAGGTAAGCAACCTTTATGTCCAGGGATACCATATACTCCTTGGGCTCCAAGGCCAGAACAATAGAGTGAAGAGTTTCCATACGGAATTTGGATATCTTCACAAATTTGTTCAAAGACTTGAGGTTGAGAATGGGCCATGAGGATTCATTCGCTTTCGGAACTAGGAACAGTGTTGAATATTACCCCCTGCCCTCTAAGCCAGAGGCAGCGGCACTATCGCTCCTGTGTCCAGGAGGGGTTGAACCACCAAATGTAGAGTTTTTGCTTTCAATGGATCCAAAGGGATATTTGTCAAACAAAACTGGCGAGGGGAACGTTTCGTGAAAGAGATGGTGTATCTTTGAGTGACGACTTCCCTCAACCAGGCATCTGAAGTGGTCTGTAACCATATCTGAGTGAACGGCAGAAGTCGTCCACCCACCCTGGTGTTCCCCAGGGGGAGGCCTGCCCCGTCATGCAGCAGGCTTGTCTGGTTTGGAAGAAGGCTGATGGGCAGCCCAGGAACGTTTAGGTTTGGGCTTAGAGGTTTTGGAAGTGCGAGTCTGTTTCGGGTACGCCTGACCCTTTGCTTTACTTGTAGGTCGAAATGAACGAAAAGTGGTACTCTTAGCCTTCGGAGCCGAAGGATTAGTACTCAGCAGACATGCAGTTTTAGCAGACGCTAAGTCAGCAACAATCTTGTTCAGATCTTCCCCAAAAAGGAAGTTTCCCTTAAAAGGGATCACCTCCAAGGTCTTTTTAGAGTCCAGATCCGCAGACCAGGACCGCAACCACAGAATCCAGCAAGCCAAAATGGACGTAGTAGAAGCTTTGGCTACCAGCACACCGCCATCAGAGGCGGCCTCCTGAATATAATGAGAGGCTGTGGTAATATATGAAAGACACTGTCTGGCATTATCAGAAAAATTAGGAGGTATCTCCGCTTTAACTTCTTGAACCCAGGCTTCAATAGCTTTTGCAGCCCAAGAAGCCGCTATAGTAGGTCTATGTACAGTACCCGCAAGAGTGTAATTAGACTTTAAGCAACCCTCCACACGCTTATCCGTCGGTTCCTTCAGAGAGGTGATGGTAGTGACAGGCAGAGTAGAAGACACCACCAGACTTACAACATGTGAGTCCACCGGCGGCGGTGTTTCCCAATTTTTACTTAACTCTGCAGCGAGGGAATAATAAGCTAGCATCGTTTTAGACAGGGAGAATTTCTTTCCTGGAGACACCTAGGATTCCTGACATGTCAACTAAATGGTCAGAATGTGGTAAAACTAATTTAGTAACCTTCTGAAGTTTCAACTTATCAGGTGTCTTAGACGTATCTGGAGGATCAGTTTCATCATCGATCTGAAGAATCAGTTTGATAGCCTCCAAGAGGTCAGGAACATCCACCTGTGTTGTAGATTCCCCATCAGAAGCATCTGCATCAGTGTCTGATGGGTCAGTATATACGCCATCTTCATTGGATGAAGTATACGAAACATGAGTGGATTGTGAGGAAGAAATGGCCCGCTTAGATGACTCTTTGGTCCTAGGGGGCGAAGGTTAGGCTTTTGTTTGACCAAAGACTGATTTAACTGCTGTAACTGAGTCGACAGGGAATCCACCCATGGTGGATTTACAACAGGGACAATATGTGATTGTACAGGCACAGGAGGTCCCACAAGGGCCAGATTAACAATGGGGCGGATGGAGCTACAGCTCCAGGCCTCCACATAAAAATAGGCCCATCATGCTAGCAACAGGATGGTGACCAGGCACACAGCTGGCCAAACAATCATAAATTATAAGTATTAAAATAGTTGTTTTTTAGTTTTCTCACAAAATAATGCATATTTTCGATGTTTATGTATTTAGGAAGTCATTAGGGCTCATAGTGTATAGGGTATACACACCCATATGGCTCTGGCCACACCCACACAGCACTAGTCACAGCTACTCCCCTTCCCAGTATAGGCCCTTGAAAATGTTCAGCTCCAGGCCCATGTGGCCCCTAATCCGGCCCTGGGTCCCACAGAGGGCACAAGTCTCATTACTAGCGTAGTCAGTAAAATGGAAAAAGCACTACCGGTGCTGCAGCCTGACCGAGGGGTACAGAACCCCCAATACCTGGACCCTCAGCTGGAATATTTTCTTCAGATAAATCCGAGACACAGTACCTGACAAAAAACCCTTGTGGAGTGTGATTGCAATGCAGATCACAAACAGAGGATTTAAGTGGTATAAGGTGACTGAAATACACAGAGAAAAATACCAAACAGTATATCCTGTGAAACACTATATATATAGGACCCTGATGCAGAATATAGGGATAGCAATATGTGTGAGATACACGGAATAGGAACCACACAGCAGCTATTGGCACACACAGTCACATGTACAATGCAGAAATTATTACAAACAACAATAAAACTGCACTGGACTAGCAATACTAAGTAAAGCTATATATGTATACAGATATAACAATGCACAGTAAATACTGGATGTAGAGCACAGGATACTTGTACTAAACATCCCTGTAAGTAGAGAAAGACCACCTTTCTGTCAAAGTGACAGTTGCTCCACCCCTTTCTCCTGGGTAACGCCTCCTTTAATATTAAATTATAGTGTTTGATATCGCTTTTATATAAAATTTAATATAAAATTTATAGAGTTCGATATTAAACTGTATTAAAAGATAATGGCTTTGAAAAGAATGTCACATATGACACACACACAAAAAAGATATATTTTAAAGTAACACAAAATGATCTTACATTCCAGCAGATGAAACTTCATGCATGGTACATATGGTACTATTTAAAAATCATACTATGTCACACATGATACTGGTTTAAAAAGCATATTGATTTTAATGACCGTGTCCATTTTCTTAGATGCATGGAAGCATCACACCTGGTACTGATTTAAAAAGCGTATTGATTTTAATGGCCATGCATGATTAATGATGACAGCACAAATTTCAAAATGACATTCTCACACGTTATTTTTTGCAAACATATGTAGAAACAGCGTATTTGGTTTTAAATTGAATATTTAAATAGCTTAACTGTATATTACAACCTATATATTGTTGCATACATGACATATGTTACTGTGTGTTAAATAGCACTAAAAAGTTTATCTTTATTGTGGCCGATCGCTGAACTTTGATTGCAAGCAGACATGACCAGACTTGTCGGTATTACAGCGTGACATGTCCAGACCTGTATATTAACGAAAAAAGATTTACACCAAATACCACATATTACTGTGTATTAAACCATTTATATCGATGCATACAGACCACATATTACAGTGTATTAAAGAGTGTATAGCACTGTATACAGACCACATATTACAGTGTATTACAACGTGTATAACGCTGCAAGCATACCACATATTACTGTGTAGTAAACCGTTTATATCGCTGCATACAAGCCATATGTTACTGTGTATTAAACAGTGTGTATATTGCTGAATACATGCCATATATTACTGTGTATTACAGAGTGTATAGCACTGTATACAGACCACATATTACGGGGTATTACAACGTGTATAACGCTGCAAGCATACCACATATTACTGTGTATTAAACTGTTTATATAGCTGAGCACCATATATTACTGTATATTACATCGTGACATGTCCAGACCTCATACAGCTCGAGGACTGAGGGCTCACCTCCCCATGTTTTAACGATGATCTAAGAACTAATGACCACAATGAGCCATGAGGTACTACATGCCTATGTGGCATACCTAGTTAAAAAATTGATGGGCGAATTGGAAATGATCTAGGAACTAATGACCACAATGAATGAGCCATGAGGCACTACATGGCTCTGTGGCATAACTAGTTAACAAATTGATGGACGAATATTAGAATTCTGCCTTTCCATTATCTAGGAACTAATGACCTTAATGAGCCATGAGGCACTACATGCCTCTGTGGCATAACTAGTTAACCAATTGATGGGCGGCTGAATATTAGTTTCTGTTTATAATGATTAAAACATATCATTTAGAGGGTTACTTGCCTTTTGGTAAATTGGGCTGAACAGGGTTATCCCTGATTAGTGAATACATACCAAAATGCTTACACAACCAGTGAAGCAAAAATTTTGGTCAACTGGGTTTGAACAGGGTTATCCCTGCTTAGTGAATACATACTTAGATGCTTACACAAACAATGATGCAAAACTTCTGCAGGGCATAATTTTATATATATATATATATATATATATACACATATACTTGCCCCTGAGAATCGGGAAAAATAGCAAAACTATATAGATATTTTGATTTTATTACGAATTAAACAGCATTTAGAAAATTCTAATTTATATTATACAACAGCGGGGTAGCAAATATTTTAGTATACACTGTATCAGAACCCCATAGATTTTTAATTATCCTTGAATTGACATACCTTGAGCTTTGTTGCTGTAAAATCACAAATGACATGTTTAAAATAAGGTCATTTTCAGGCCTGTTTCCTATATGTATACATATATATTTACAATTTCTTTATTATTAAAATGTACCTTTTGGCTGCGCATGGCAGCTCCCATTATCTCTGCTCTACCAATATAGATAAGAATTCAGCCTTTCCATTATCTAGGAACTAATGTCCTCAATAAGCCATGAGGCACTACTTTGATATAACAAAATGCTTACATCAACAATGAAGCAAAACAGTTGCAGGGCATGCAGGTATGTGTAGTTCAACAACAGCTCGAGGACTGAAGGTTCACCTAACATAGTAACATAGTATCTGAGGTTGAAAAAAGACAATTGTCCATCGAGTTCAACCTATTTGTGGTCTCCTATGCATGATGATTTGACTAAAATTTCTGACTGATGCTACTGTCAGCAGTTGCATTTTATCCCTATTTATAGTAACTATAATGCATGACTATGCACCATACCCCTGGATATCCTTATCCATTAGGAATGTATCTAACCCATTCTTAAGGTGTTGACAGATTCCGCCATTACAACTCCCTCGGGCAGGGAATTCCAAACACGTATTGTCCTTACCGTGAAAAAGCCTTTACGCCGTATTGTGCGGAATCTCCTCTCCTCTAACCTGAGCGAATGTCCACGAGTCCTCTGTGTTGATCTAACCAAAAACAGGTCCAGCGCAAGCTCTGTGTATTGTCCCCTTATATATTTGTAGATGTTGATCATATCCCCTCTTAGTCTCCGCTTTTCCAGTGTAAACATGCCTAGTCTTTCAAGCCTTTCCTTGTATTCCATCATCTCCATGCCCTTAATTAATTTGGTCGCCCTCCTCTGTACCTTTTCAAGCTCCAGGATATCCTTTTTGTAGTACGGTGCCCAGAATTGTACACAGTATTCAAGGTGTGGCCTCACTAGTGATTTATATAACGGGAGTATAATACTCTCGTCCCTAGCATCAATACCACGTTTTATGCATGCTAATATTTTATTAGCCTTCTTTGCTGCAGTCCTACTTTGGGTACTACTGCTTAGCTTGCTATCTATGAGGACACCTAAGTCCTTTTCCAGTACAGAATCCCCTAATTTTACCCTATTTAGTAGGTAGGTGTAATTTTTGTTCTTGTTACCACAGTGCATTACCTTACACTTGTCTGTGTTGAAGCGCATTCTCCATTTGGCTGCCCATGCTTCTAATTTAACTAAGTCGTTCTAAAGAGACTCGGCATCCTCCTCTGTATTTATAGCCTTACACAATTTGGTATCATCTGCAAAAATTGACACCATGTTCTCTAGTCCTTCTGTTAGGTCGTTAATGAAAATATTGAACAATAGCGGTCCTAATAATGAGCCTTGCGGCACACCACTTAGCACTTCAGTCCAAGTTGAAAAAGATCCATTAACCACAACGCGCTGCACCCTATTATCTAACCAGTTTTTGACCCAAGTGCATATTGTGCTTCCTAGCCCTGATTCTTGTAGCTTGTAGATAAGTCTCATGTGTGGTACAGTATCGAACACTTTGGCAAAGTCTAAAAAGATTACATCCATGTCTTTACCCTGATCTAGGTTTGCGCTTACTGTTTCATAAAAGCCAAGTAAGTTGGTTTGACAGGATCTGTCCTTCATAAACCCATGTTGATTCCTTTTAATGACCTTATTGGTTTCAAGGAACTTCTGAATACTATCTCTTAGAATACCTTCCAATACTTTCCCCACTATAGATGTAAGACTAACTGGTCTATAATTACCTGGTTCAGCTTTACTTCCTTTTTTGAATATAGGCACTACTTCCGCTATACACCAGTCTTTGGGAACCATACCAGATATAACTGAATCCTTAAAGATCAAAGATAGCGGTTTTGCCAGTTCAGAGTGAAGCTCCATTAGAACCCTTGGATGAATGCCATCGGGCCCTGGTGATTTATTAACCTCCCCATGTTTTAAAGATGATCTAGGAACTAATGACCACAATGAGCCATGAGGCACTACATGCCTCTGTGGCATAACTAGTTAACAAATTCATGGGCGAATTGGATATAATCTATGAACTAATGACCACAATGAGCCATGAGGCACCACATGGCTCTGTGGCATAACTAGTTATTAAATTGATGGTCGAATATTAGAATTCTGCCTATCCATTATCTAGGAACTAATGACCTCAATAAGCCATGAGGCACTACACGCCTCTGTGGCATAACTAGTTAACACATTGATATAGCAAAATGCTTACATCAACAATGTAGCAAAACTGTTGCAGGGCATGCTGGTATGTATAGTTCAACAACAGCTTGAGGACTGAAGGTTCACTTCCCCACGTTTTAAGGCTGATCTAGGAACTAATGACCACAATGGGCCATGAGGCACTACATGCCTCTGTGGCATAACTAGTTAACAAATTGATGGGCGAAATCATTCATTTGTGGTCGACACGGGCTGCCTTTGTTCGGGTTGATACAGCCGTGATGTATCCATATAGCCAACGGACTAGCATTCTTCTTTAGGCTATTTTGTCCGATCGAGGGCGTTGCAAATTGTTCGTTCGCCGTTTCAGCGACGGTTGTGCGAATTGTTGTTTTGCCCAATTATGCTAGGACAGTGCATTAGCGCATCTGTAACATTGCAATTTGGTAAGCTAATGGGATTGATATATATGAATGGTATTGAATGTGAATTAAAAAAAAAAAATCAATTCTAGGGAACAGGCTATATAATAGGTAGCATGTATCACCATCCCAAGTTTGTGATAATCCCCAGGGCAATTCCATTGGATATTTATCCTATAATTTTGGTATAATTTTTAAACAAATAATACTATGTGATCATGTGCAATCTGACTATCTGCACCAGTATTATGTGTTCCAGAATCATAAAATATATGATAAATATATAGCGTTTAAATAAGATACCGTATTCTCCCACTGACATACATATGAAAACCGATAATAAATTGCCCAATTATGCTAGGACAGTGCATTAGCGCATCTGTAACATTGCAACTTGGTAAATTAATGGGATTGATATATATGAATGGTATTGAATGTGAATTAAAAAAACAAAACAAATCAACTCTAGGTAACAGACTATAATAGGTAGCATGTATCACCATCCCAAGTTTGTGATAAACCCCAGGGCAATTCCACTGGATATTTATCCTATAATTTTGGTATAATTTTTAAACAAATAATACTATGTGATCATGTGCAATCTGACTATCTGCAACAGTATTATGTGTTCCAGAATCATAATATATATGATAAATATATAGCGTTTAAATAAGATACCGTATTCTCACACTGACATATATATAAAAACCGATAATAAGCAGTCCGGCTACTGTAATCCTTTACATGATGATTTTGGTATATACACATATACTATAGGTCACTACAAAGATATGAATCATGTTATATAAGATCGCTAAACAAAACAAGAGATCTGTAATGATTTCTGACTAACTAGTTAACTCAGTATACAGTGATCATATAGGTACCTGTGTCATATAGATATGTGCTTGGCATAAATATTTCCAAACGTTCCTAAATCTAAGATGTTTCATGCATGTTGTAACACTAAATATTGTAAATAGAATATCAACATGACAGATGATATAACTGAATTTATCATGATGAATCTTATATATTCCTATATTTTGCTAATGTAATACCCTTATGGGGGTATGAATTTTAAACAAATAATACTATGTGATCATGGGCAATCTTCCTATCTACACCAGTATTATGTGTTCCAGAATCATAATATATTTGATAAATATATATCGTTTAAATAAGACACAGATGCATTAAATTGAATAGTAACAATATTTGTATGTTATGTTGGTAATAATGTATCGGGCTATTTTAACATAACAGATCCTATTTAGGAAAATGATGACATGATATGCCTAGTGACCCAAGTTATTAAAACTTTTTACTGTAAATATAATGTTTGTGCATGCATACACCATGAGATATGTACTTCTATTAAGCACAAACAAGCATATTGGCATTCTACTCTAACATTTAGGGTAAAAGATTAGAATGGATCAAGGTAGCATAGCGTAAGGACAGATATAGGTTCAGCTTCCTCTTTGACAATCCATGTTATGGATATGAAGTAAACCCACCATTAATAAGCATTAAAAAGGATACCAAGAATATGATTTTGACATATGGCCCCAGATTTTCAAATAAAGGATGTGTAGTGTATCTCCTTATTTAATCCTAATAAAGTCATAGTATTCAACAGGCATATGTATCTAGATTTTTCTTTAGTGACTACTTAGTAATGTTACCACCACTTATACCTAGCTCAAACTGTTCTAGATCATCAATTTTCACCTTTTTGTGATTAGTAGTGTGGAATCGTAGAAAGTATCACGCCAAAACTTGTAATTTTCTTCATGTTGCTTATATCTCTTTGTGTATTTTTAATGATATACACATGATCCAATATTCGTTTTTAAAAAGCATCTTAGTCATGCCGATATATTTATAAATGAATGGGCCTATTAAGCAGTAAATTACACCAAATGTGTGGAGCAGTTAATGAATCTTTTTTATTTCTGTTTTATTGTTATTTCTTTCAGAGAACTTCTGAGTGATATGAATATATTGGCATGCTTGACATGGTCCACAGGGATAACAGACAGTAATGATGGATTTTTCCTCTGATGCTTGGAAAAGTGTCTTCTAAACAAATTATCCCGTAAATTTGTTGATATCTTCCAGATGATCTGTATGGTCTTATCAAATTCTTTCTTCAGATCATAAACAATGTTGAGTATATATCGATATATATCTTGTGGATGCCAAGACCAAAAGCATCACCACTTTCCAAGTGAGAAACTTCAATTCTATCTCCAGCAGAGGTTCAAACCAAACTGATTGAAGGAACTGCACCACCACATTAAGGTCCCATGGTGCTACTGGAGGCATAAATGGAGGCTGGATGTGCAGAACTCCTTTCACGAACGTCTGAACTTCTGGAAAGGAGGCCAATTGCTTTTGAAAGAAAACCGATAAGGCCGAAATCTGGATCTTGATTGACCCCAATCTAAGGCCCGCATCCACACCAGCCTGCAGAAAATGGAGAAAAAGTCCCAACTCAAACTCTTCCGTAGGAGCCTTATTGGATTCACACCAAGACACATATTTTCTCCAAATACGGTGGTGATGTTTAGATGTTACTCCTTTCCTGGATTGAATAAGAGTGGGGATGACTTCCTTGGGAATACCCTTTCGGGCTAGGATCCAACGCTCAACAGCCATGCCGTCAAACGTAGCCGCGGTAAGTCTTGATACACACACGGCCCCTGCTGTAGTATGTCCTCTCGAGGAGGAAGAGGCCGAGGATCTTCTATGAGCAACTCCTGAAGATCTGGGTACCAAGCCCTCCTTGGCCAGTCTGGGGCAATGAAGATTGCTCAAACTCTTGTTCTTCTTATTATTTTGAGAACGTTTGGAATCAGTGGAAGTGGAAGGAAAACATATACCGACCGAAACACCCACTGGGTCACCAGTGCATCCACTGCTATTGCTTGAGGGTCTCTCGACCTGGAACAATATCTCTGAAGCTTCTTGTTTAGACGAGATGCCATCATGTCTACTTGAGGAACTCCCCAAAGACTTGTAACCTCTGCGTAGACTTCTTGGTGGAGGCCTCACTCTCCTGGATGGAGATCGTGTCTGCTGAGGAAGTCTGCTTCCCAGTTGTCCACTCCCAGAATGAAAATTGCTGACACCTCTGCCATTGCCGCTCTGCTTTTCGTTCCGCCTTGCCTGTTTATGTACGCGACTGCTGTTACATTGTCCGACTAGATCTGCATGGGATGATCTTGAAGAAGATGTACCGCTTGTAGAAGTCCATTGTAAATGGCTCTCAATACCAGAACGTTTATGTGAAGGCAGGCTTCCTGACTTGACCATCCTTGGAAGCTTTCCCCCTGTGTGACAGCTCCCCAGCCTTGGAGACTTGCATCCGTGGTTATTAGGACCCAGTCGTGAATCCCAAACCTGCGTCACTCTAGTAGGTGAGAACTGTGTAGCCACCACAGGAGCGAAATCCTGGCTTTGGGGGACAGGATAATTTTCTGGTGCATGTGTAGGTGGGATCCGGACCACTTGTCCAACAGGTCCCACTGGAATACTCTGGCATGAAATCGGCTAAACTGTATGGCCTCGTAGGCCACTACCATTTTCCCCAACATCCGAATGCATTGTTGGATCGACACGCTTGTTGGTTTCAATATTTGTTTGACAATTTTCTGGAATCCCAGAGCCTTTTCCACTGGAAGAAATACTCTCCTTAATTCTGTGTCCAGAATTATCCCTAAAAAGGACAATCTTGTCGTCAGTTCCAACTGCAACTTTCATGATCCAACCGTTTTGTTGGAGTATTGACAGGGAGAGTGCGATGTTCTGCACCAACTGTTCCCTGGATCTCGCTTTTATCAGGAGATCGTCCAGAAAAGGAATTATATTGACTCATTTTTAACGAAGGAGGACCATCATCTCCGCCATCACCTTGGTGAATACCCTCGGTGCTGTGGAGAGTCCGAACGGCAATGTCTGAAACTGGTAATGGCAATCATGTACTGCGAATCTCAGATAAGCTTGGTGAGGATAAATGGGAACATGCAAGTAAGCATCTTTTATGTCTACTGACACCATGAAGTCCCCCTCTTCCAGATTGGAAATCACTACCCTCAGGGATTCCATCTTGAACTTGAACCTTTTCAGGTAGAGATTCAGATTTTTCAGGTTTAAAATCGGTCTGACCAAGCCATCCGGATTCGGAACTACGAAGAGACTTGAATTAAAAATCTTCTCCTTACTGTGTCATGGGTACCAGGACAATGGACCTGATCCTGACATAATTTTTGAATTGCTGTTGTTACTGCCTCTCTTCCTGGAAGAGAAGCTGGCAAGGTCAATTTGAAAAATTGGCATGGGGGGACGTCTTGAAACTCTAGTTTGTACCGATGGGACACTATTTGTAAGACCCATTGGTGCAGGCCAGATTGAATCCAGATTTGGCTGAAAAGTTTCAGACATGCCCCCACCCGAGCGGACTCCCACAAGGGAGCCCCAGCATTATGCTGCAGATTTGGCAGAAGCAGGGGTGGACTTCTGCTCCTGCGATCCGGGAGATGCTGCGGATTTCTTTCCTTTTCCCTTTCCCCTACCTGCAAAAAAGGGGGAACCTTTGGCCTTTGTGTATTTGTTGGGCCGAAAGGACTGTATGTGAGAGTGATGTGTCTTTTTCGCCGGTGAGGGAGCATAAGGCAAGAAAGTCGACTTACCTGCGGTAGCCGCCGAGACTAACGCATCCAGCCCATCACCAAACAAGGCCTCGCCTTTATATGGGAGAGCCTCCATATTTCTTTTGGAATCTGCATCAGCATTCCACTGGCGAATCCACAATGCCCTCCGAGCCGATACTGCCATGGTAGCGGTTCTTGATCCCAAGAAACCAATATATTTCATGGTTTCTAGTACGTATGCAGCAGTGTCTTTGATATGACCTAACGTTAGGAGTATCTTGTCTCCATCTATTGTGTCAATGTCTAATGACAAGTTTTCTGACCACTTTTCAATAGCCCTACTCACCCACGCACACACAATGGTAGGCCTGAGTAGTGTCCCATTGGCCACGTCAATAGATCACCTCACTCACTTGTGGTCTGTCGGCTCCTTAAGTGAAGCCATTCCAGGGGCAGGGAGAAACACCTTTTCTCTTTTATGACAGGGCCCTGTCTAAAATGTGGGGTGACTCCCACCTTTTGGAAAAAGGTAAGCTGCCTGAATTCCTTTTGGGAATCTGAAATTTCTTTTCAGGTTAAATCAGACTGCCTCCAAGAGACTGTTCAAATTCTGAGATGGAGGGAAAATTACATTACTGCTTTACTAAAGTAAACCCTCTCCTTGTGGCAAAAGAGGGGGCTTCGTAACTTCTAACACCTCCTTTATAGCTAAAACATGTTTTGAATGCTTTTTACTAACTTAGGACCTATTCCCCTGGAATCACTAGTGTCGACACAGGAATCAGAGTCCATATCGGTATCAGTTTGTACTACTTGTTTGTATGTGACCCAGAGGGGTCCCTGTGGATGAAAGGTAGAACTATTAAAAATCACATATTCAACAGATTATATTCAGTTTTCTGTATGAGATTCAGTCCAACCTCTTACTGATATGATTCACACTATCATGTAACCTTTCACCCAGTCAGGCTCTTGGTGTCATATTACACCTCTGTGTCCCTAACATGTCTCCACAGAGTTCCCTGCCACAGACATGTCACACACGTGCACAACCACACCACAGACACTCCGGGACTTATAGGGGACAGACCCACAGTAAAATCTGTCAGAGGTACACAGATAGGATTTGCCATATCGCAACCCAGCACCAGTAACACAATGTCTGTGAACAGAAAATGCCCACTGACATGCAGCGCTTTTATAATGCTAATCACACAATTATATAGCACCAAATTCACTGTGCCCCCCCCCCCTGTTTTGCACCCTAATACTTGTTCAGTAGTGGAGGAGGACCAGCGTTGTCTCTGCAGCCTCAGGAGAAAGACAAAATGGCGTTGAGCAGTGTGCTGGCTGACTGAGTAGGAAGCTCCACTCTTCAATGGTGTGTTTCTCCTCAGATTTTGTGAGGTAATTTTTTATACTGGCTGGGGGTAGGACTGTGCCTCAGCAACTTATGCCCCTAATTTATGCCAGTTTCCATAGGTTTCGTGCTGCCCAGGGCGCCCCCCCCCCCCGCCCTGCATCCTGCAGTGCCTGTGTATGTGTGGGCAACATGGCACGCTGCGCTCCCGCCAGCCGCGCGGTCCCTTTAGCCATCACTTTCCTGATTGAATATCCGTCTTCTAACACTCACCTGTCTTCTGACTTTTGGCTCTGTGAGGGGGGTGACGGCGTGCTGTGGGAGTGAGTATCTAGGCACGGCTAGCGTTCAGTTCCCTTCAGGAGCTAATGGTGTCCTGTCAGCCAGAAGCAGAGCCATGAAACTCTTTAGGAAGTTGGTTCCTACTTCTGCCCCCTCAGTCCCGCGAAGCAGGGAGACTGTTGCCAGCAGGTCTCCCTGAAAATAAAAAAACTAACATAAGTCTTTTCAGAGAAACTCAGTAAAGCTCCTCAGAGTGCATCCAGTCTGCCTGGGCACATTTCTAAAACTGAGGTCTGGAGGAGGGGCATAGAGGGAGGAGCCAGTTCACACCCTTAAAGTGCCCATGGCTCCTGCGGAACCGTCTATACCCCATGGTACTGAAGTGGACCCCAGCATCCTCTAGGACGTATGAGAAAGTATGTGAAACGATGAGATGATGTAATACAATTGTGATGAAAGTGGTAAGACTGTGAATAAAACAATAAGATGCAATTACAATATGCATGTGAAAAGAGCACTCAAGCATATACAGTACATGTGACATGAATATACAAACCTAACTGGTATTACATGTACAATCATAAATTGCAGTGCTACCAATATAACTAACATGCCTTGCTGACTAAAGAAACCTATGATGACACCATTAAAGTCATTAGCTCACCATCTAGTACAATTGCCAGCTAGGATGGATAGCAATGTGTCTGTCCATGTGTGAAAAGAAAATGGCTACTCACAGCTCCCTTGACCCAGTATGCATAGCTAGCTACCTACAAGAAGTTAGGAGGTACAAAAGAGAAACAGACAACTTTGAGATTTTCTCTGCTGACCACTAGAGGGTGTTGTTTATATAGGTCACTGTGACACAGAAACAAATTGATTTAAACAAACTATAGTATGCTGGAAGGCATGACAGACTGTTTGAGGGATGGGGGCCCCCGAACCAATATCTTGCATAGGACCCCATGAGGTCTAAATCTGGCTCTGCCCATGTCTACTGTATACATACAAGCAATGATAGTGTATACTGTTTACCTCCACTTGTTTATTCCCAGCACTATCCTTGCCTCAAGTATTCCTTATCTCCTGTCTCCCAGTCCCTAATAGCAACTCTGTGTGCTCAACTGTTGCTGGGCACAAGTTCATTGAATGCTGGACTGCGTTCCCCTAGTCGGTACTCACCACCACCATGCCTGTCAAGATACAGTGAGTTTTCAAACCCTTGTGCTTTGTTCATGTCCTAGTTTGTTGCTTATAATTTTACATTTTATATTGTTCCAATGATATATCAAGTTATATTTACTGTACAATTGATTTGACAACTTCACTGTTACTTTATAAATTCTATGTACAGCATTGCAGAAACTATGGGCCAGATTCAAATGTCCCGTCCCCCGAGGATGGCAAGCTGAAATACACTTTAAGATGCCCATTTGGGCACCCAAACGGGTCTTTTCAGGATTACGCCCATTACTTAAGTCAGGTTTAGATGCTTTGCGCTCCTAAACTAAACCAGAGTGTAATGGGCGTGATCAGCACGATAATTGGGGGCATTTGAATATCGCCCCTCGATCTCCCGTCAATTTATTCGGTAGATTGGGGGTGCAATAAGATTTGAATCTCCCCCTATGTGTTACAAGATTAAAAGATAATACTACTGACAATAAAACACAACTGTACTGTATACTAGCATGAAGCTGCTACTGTTTTCAGGCACATACTTTTGCCTATAAGTTGGCTGTAAGCTACTACTGTGTGCTGACATTAGGCTGCTACAATGTACTGGAAATGCTACTTTATAGGAGAATGAGTTGTTACTGTATCTGGTATTGGGAAAATACTGAAAACAGGAAAAAGGTTATTAAAGTATTCCAACAGGAGTGTCTTATTGCATACGGCAGAGGTTCCCAAACACAGTCATCAAGGCTCCCTAATGGTCCTGGTTTTAAATGTATCCATGCTTGGCCACAGGTGACTTAATTAGCACCTTAGTCAATTTGATTTAACCATCCGTGCTGAGCCATGCATATACCTAAAACCTGGACTCAGGGCAGGATCTAGGCCTCGTGGCGCCCATGGTGAAAAAATAGATGCGTAGCTTCAGAGAAGGGGCGTGGTCAGTTATACACCCTGTAGCTGGGCCCTCAGCAGTTGTGCCCCCTGTACTGTGCCCCCAATAGCACTGATCACCAAAATAAATAAAAAAATACAATAAATAAAAAAATACTCACAATCCCCACTCCTGCTTCCCGACCGCTGCTGTCCTCCGTCGCCGCTCCTCGGATCTATGGGAGAGACATCATGATGTCTCTCCCGAAGCACAGCATAGACACTAGAGGTCAATTATGACCCCTAGCATCTATGTTCCCGTCCCACAATGCTGTGCAGTGCGCGATGCCATCATCGCGCACCGCACAGCACATCACCGCACAGCAACACACAGCACCAGGGGGCACCACCAGTAGCGGATCTTGCCACGGCAGTGGCGCCCTCCGGAAGGCAGTGCCCCGGGCAAAAATCCAAGCATGCCTGTAGCAAGATCCGCTACTGCCTGGACTGTTGGGGTGCCTTGAGGACCGCATTTGGAAACCTCTGACATACGGACTGCATTACTGAGGTGTGATAGTTTATGTATTTTGGGGTATCCAGTTGATAGATAGACAGTGTCTAGTTAGACAGTCAATAGATAGACACCATATGTTAGACAGACATTAGGTCGACATGGTCAAAAGGTCGACATGAAAAAGGTAGACAGTATAAAAGGTCGACAGGGTCAAAAGGTCGACATGAAAATGGTCGACATAAAAAAGATAGACAAATGTTTTTTTTTTAAATGTAACATGTTTTTGGATTATTTCATACTTTCTCTATCCATGTCGGCATAGAGTTGGTAATAAACCTTGTGGCGAGCGCAGCGAGCCACCGAGCCCGAAGCGTGGCGAGCAAAGCGAGCCCGGCGAAGGTATGCCTTTCTACCATTGGGGGTCCCAGATGACAAAACTACCCACACATACCACAAAAATGCAAAAAACATGGTGTCTACCTTTTTTATGTCGACAATTTTCATGTCGACATTTTGACCATGTTGACCTTTTAACCCTGTCGACCTTTTGCACTGTCTACCTTTTTAATGTCGACCTTCTGACCCTGTCGATTTAATGTCTGTCTAACATATGGTGTCTATCTATTGACTGTCTAACTAGACACTGTCTATCTTTTATACCGGAACCGTATTTTGGGCACTGGGACATTACAATATATTGGTGCTGTAAAATATGGGCATTTGGGGGTATATACTGTATACTAAAAGTCAGTTTTGCTTTTAAGTCGATTTTCAGTCAATTTTGTGTGAACGGTGTTTACTAAAGTCAAAATCGACTCAATAATCGACCCAAAATAGACTGAAATAGAACGTTACACTTAATTAGAACAACAATAGAACCTTCTGTACTTTAACATGGAATTCAATTCCTAATCCATAGTTACTAATAGTAAATTTCAAAATTGAACCAAAATCACCATTTTCAATAGAACCATAAGAAACAGTTCTGTTTGATTTTATATCATGTCGAATTATCTGAAACCTCAATATGACTGAAGCAGCATGGGAGAGAATCATGTTGGGCTCTGGCTGCATACATCATGACACTGAAAGGCAAATCAATTATTTACAAAAAAATTCATGGCTATGCAAATTAGCCCAGGAAGGAACTAGTTTGTAGGTAACTGATTGGCCAATAGAAATGCTGTTGTATAACTTTTAGTTTGAGTCGATTTTCGATCGATTTTGTGTTGATTTTTTATAAATTCAACACTTTTAGAACTTCAAATAGACCTCACATCACACAGCAATTTTTAAAAGGAGCTGAAAATCAACTTTTAGTAAATTAGCTATTTGGAGTAGAAACACTGGCCCTCATTCCGAGTTGTTCGCTCGGAGATTTTCATCGCATCGCAGTGAGAATTCTCTTAGTGCGCATGCGCAATGTTCGCTCTGCGACTGCGCCAAGTAACTTTACTATGAAGAAAGTAAGTTTACTCACGGCTTTTTCATCGCTCCGACGTTCGCATTGTGATTGACAGGAAATGGGTGTTACTGGGCGGATGCACGGCGTTTTAGGGGCGTGTGGCTGAAAACGCTACAGTTTCCGGAAAAAACGCAGGAGTGGCCGGGGAAACGGTGGGTGTGCCTGGGCGAACGCTGGGTGTGTTTATGACGTCAGCCAGGAACGAAAAGCACTGAACTGATCGCACAGGCAGAGTAAGTCTGAAGCTACTCAAAAACTGCTAACTCGTTTGTGATCGCAATATTGCGCATACATCGGTCGCACATTTAAGAAGCTAAGATTCACTCCCAGTAGGCGGCGGCTTAGCGTGTGTAACTCTGCTACATTCGCCTTGCGAGCGAACAACTCGGAATGAGGGCCACTGTACTCAATTTTGTGGGAATGTTGGTTCTATTCAGGTCAATTTTAAATAGACCCAAAATTGACTTTTTCCATCATATTGAGGTTTTCAGATAATTCTACATGATATAAAATCAAATAGAACTATTTCTGTTGGTTCTAATGAAAATTATGATTTTGAGTCGAATTCGACTTTAGTAAATACCTGTCAAACAAAATCGACTGGAAATCAACTGATAATCAGCTGAGAACTAGAATGCAAGTAAATCTCAGGTTTGGACAGTAAAACTTAGAATTCCAGGGGCAAGGAGAAACTGAATGAAGGTTTTTGTGTGAAAGAGTCAGAGTAGTTAGTAGTAAAAGCAAGGGTAAGAGAGCATGGAAGGTTGTCAGGAATAGCCAGTGTAATAAACAGATCATCAGGAGCCAAAGGTGTGTTGGATCAAGGGAGGAAAGCACAATCTTCTGGCAGTTTGTTCCTTTATCTGCCACACTTATAAACACAGTTACTGTACTGCTTCCAGGGGTTCACTACGATATGCCGGCGGTCGGGCTCCCAGCGACCAGCATACCGGCGCCGGGAGCCCGACCGCCGGCTTACCGACAGTGTGGCGAGCGCAAATGAGCCCCTTGCGGGCTCGCTGCGCTCGCCACGCTATGGGCACGGTGGCATGCTACGCGCGCCAGACTATTTTATTCTCCCTCCAGGAGGGTCGTGGACCCCCACGAGGGAGAATAAGTGTCAGTATGCCGGCTGTCGGGATCCCGGCGCCGGTATACTGTGCGCCGGGATCCCGTCAGTCGGCATACTGAAGACCACCCGCTTCCAGGTAGTGAATAGTATGCTGATTTGACCATACATAAGTACGTGCAAAACGATTTAAGTTTGGAACAAACAGTTGTTGCTGTGGCTCACCAGGCAGAACCACTGCTTGAAAAACCACAGAACCAGAGACTAAATTCAGTGCAATGCGACCACACTTCCCCCCTCAGAACACACAGCAGTTCTGCATTTAGCAGAACCTGACATTGCCAAACCCTGGAGGACAGCTACCAGACGCCCTAGGTTTATCAGAGTAACAGGCATGAAAGGATGAGATCAAACATACTGTATAGGCATATTCCCCCCAAAAACAAGCTCCCATGCCATGACCTTTGCATTTTATGAGATATTGGAGCTGTCCATGGTGAAATCATGTAACTAGACTGTCATGGTGTAAAGGCAGAGGTTGGCACATAGAATTCTAACATATTGGATGGATGTGATTCATGGAAACATTGAATTTGAGGGCTAGTAAGGATTGCAAAAAAAGGCCAACATAATGTTAGTTAACGTGTAGAATGGATAACCCAAACAAATGTTCCTGGTAAACAGTCAAACATCTTGTTCAATATTATAAACAGGAGGAGATCTGCTTCATTTAGCCACTAAGCTTTTATAGGATTGCTGAGCCATGCACGTGGTATGTTGAAGTGCTTGTTGCATCCTAAGGACAGTAGCTTAGCAGCTGAGGGCCATTGACAAGAGATATTTTTGAGCATTAGAGCAATTATGGTGGCCACAAGGGTCTAAAACCCAGCAAGAACCATCTACAGTAGTTGGTGAGACACAGAAATACTGGATGATTTTAAATTCAGCTGTACACTGGCCAGAGCTCAGTATCCATGGTTTTAGCTGGATCCATTTGAATACCATGGCGAGACACTATACTGTATGCCCTAGGAAGTCCTTTGTGTCTTACTTCTGTGCACTGTATTTGTAAATTGTTGGAGTATATCATGAGGTCATATGAATAGATCAACATACAGTAAATTGATTTTGAAAATCTTTGAATAATTCATTGATAGAGTGAATGAAGCACTGCAAAGGCTGTAATTTGTAACCAGATATTTAAAATATCCATACTGGGTTCTGAACTGTCTTCTAATCATCATTCATAGGTAGATTAGATTACTGTATCTGCCTCTGATAATTCTACTGTTTGCAAATGGTAGCGGTGCAATCTACTCTAGTAACTGTGGGATGAGAGGCCGAGAATATCAGTTGTGAACAGTTATCTGATCTATAGCTCTATAGTCAATACAAGACCATAGGGAAAGTACTTTCTTTAAACCATAAACAATTGGAGACTTTTACATCCAGTTCTAAAAGAGCTTAAATCTGTTTGAAAAGCCTTTGCATGCTGGATAGCAAGTCAATCAGAAAGTCATATTAACTTTATAAGCAACATTGGGATATTTTTCATAGATTGCAGGATTTGTCAAATACAAAAAGGTAGAACATCCACAAAGACAGAACAGATCTCATCCTGAGAAGGTGTTGTGTGCAAAATGTAGATGAGAAGCTCAGTCCAGTTTATAGGAAGAATGCATTGTGAGCCACGGCATACCAAAGAGAACTGGCAATTTCTGAGATCTGATAATATCCAAGCATAACTATTGCCAGAGTTTAGAAGTCTTGAAGCAGATTTACAGTATTTATTTTTTTGAGATTTCATTACTTAACCACTTACAGATAACGGACAATTCCCCCCCCCCCAAAAAAAAACCTCCGAAATTGTTGGGGGGTTTTATGAGTGAAATAGGTGAAGAACATGAATTTAACTTAATCCAAAATGATTTTAGTTAAAACATAAACAAAAAAATTAAATATATTTTTTCTCAAACATTGAAACGTCGGTCGACAAGATTGGCAACATAGGAACATCGGTGACCATTGCAGTGTTACATTTTATCCCCAAGAGAGCTGCCAGGTACACAGAGGGGGTCTGGGGTGGCTTTTGGGGGGTAGTTTTATACTTTCCCAGTGGCTGCCATTGTCTGTAGCCACTGCGTGGGGGAGTCCTTCCGTGCTGACCGATCAGCAGTGATCGGCAGCATGGCAACATTGAGGGGAGGGTGTATGGATGTAGAAGGACCTTCCGGTTCCTCTGACAGCAGAAGCGTAGGGAAGTTTCCCTTCCCTGCTGCTGCTAGCACTGTTTATCTGACAGGTCGTATTCTGTGCATCCAGGTCATTTCCCCAGATAAAATACTGCCTGCTGTGGTCACATCTGATGCGCCCATGCCAGGCAAGTGTTTAAAGGAGTTGCTAAATCTCAGAAAGAGATAAAGTACCAACCAATCAGCTTCTTACTGTCATTTTACAGGCTGTGCTAAAAACAAACAAACCAAAAATCAGAAGCTGGATTGGTTGGGTACTTTACCTTTTTACAAGATTTGAAAAATCTCCCCCAGAATATTACAGATTATACGGGATGGGGTTAATTTACCGGCTGTTGGGATCCCATCGGCAAGGATACTGACGCCGGGATCCCGGAAGCTGGATAAATGCCGGCGGTCTGAATCCAGACAGAGGCCCGGCATAAGCACTCAGGTGGTGGTCCACTCCTCCACCAGAGGTGGAATATATTAGTGCCACTGGGCCCAAAGAGTGGTTAGTGCAGCGATCTTACGAGAGGACTCTCTGCATACACTGCCGGGATTCTGGATGTCAGGATTCCGCCATTGGTCTCCTGACCACCGGGATCCCAACCACTGGTATTTCATACCAAATCCGATGATACACAGCAGAAATCATTGACAGCCAGGTAGTCATAACAATAGCAAAGAGGAAGAGAAAGAAATAATGAAAATTGGATTCTAAGTAGAGACAGTTCAGTAGCAGAGTGGGCAATAAACAAGAGAAGGTCAGTATTTCAGAAAATCCAGGGCGTGTGTGGTCTTTAAACAAACTGCGATCAGTTAATAGGAGGTGAAATATTTGAAAAAAAAAAAAAAAACTTTATTAAACTGGTATTTTTACACCTATATGAGTCCAAGTGAAAAAACAAGGGCTCTCTCATTGAGAACATACTGCACATTGTGCCTTCTGAAGGCATAGAAATCAAATAATTAAGCAATTTTGGAGGAATCTTTAAATTACATTCTTGATTATGCAATTGTTTTTAAGACATTATAGAAAACAAAAATAATTCCAAATGTATTACTAGTATCTGCAACATTATTGCCTTATACTGTAATTCATATTTAATTCATAAAATGTTACTATCCGATGCTGTTTATTACGATATTTAGAAGCTGTAAGTGTAAACAAATTACAGTACAAATGTGTCCCGTTGTGTTGTTGCTTCGATGTGTACGCACAGGCACACACATAGTGGAAATGCTACTCCCTGCTAGGCACATATGGGTTTCCCATACACTATGTATAGATTGTGGGTGCAAGCGTTCGCACTCCCGTGGATTCCACGACAACAACATAAATAGACACATCTGTAGCTTATCTGAAAACATGTTCTAGCTGCGGGGTATAGCACACATTTCATAAGGGTGTGGGGCATTCGTGACACCCATTGCAGATGTCAGGTCCAGTTTAGCTCCGGGAGGAGCCTGGAAGGTGAAGTTCTGCAGCAGCGATGTGAAGAACAGAAACAGCTCCATATTAGCCAGGTTTTCCCCAGCACAGCTTCTTTTACCTGCAACAAACAAGAAGAAAAAATAATAGTATCTAAATGTTACAGTCTTTTAATAAAATGAAAAATCACATGTAAACAATTATATGTATCCAAATATGTTTTAAGTATAATAGAAACATATGAATAATTTTCTGTTGAGTTTTATGATATATATATATATATATATATATATATATATATATATACATACACACACATACACACCATATTAAACCTTTAATATAAAACTGCTATAAATTTAACACTGTTCTATTGGACTCTAAGTTATTCTAAACCTTTATTATTCCAGTTTTTATTCTGTTTTTTTTTTTTTTTTGCAATCTAGCACAGCAATGGGAACTTATTTTGCCCATAGTTTTGCAAAATGGTTTACGCAGTATTGTGAACAGCTAAACTGTATATGTTCTATCAGACAGTTTACCCTAATAATATATTATTTTAAACACCATAAAGGCAATATCTTGATTGTTTGAAAGGGTGGAATATTTCGAATTGAAAGACTTTATAAGCTTGTTAAATCACAACAATGTGAACTTGTATTTTACAATGAGATCTAGGTAAACTTTCTGGATTTACAAATGAAAGGCAGCAACATTGGCAGGTTATCAGTAGTACCCATTTTAAACTTATGATTGCATCATGTCAATGTCCATCTGCCACTTCTGAAAGTACAGTAGTGGATAGTAGTTTAACTACGAAAACTGAGTAACAATTAGTGGTATTAGTTAAGAAGTATGTTAAAAAAAGATTTATAATACATTTGATAAACAACTTACAGCACAAACCTGGAATAGAAAACAATCAATTGTCTATTTTTTTTTAATAAACCTAATTCAACTTGTGCTATTATCAAAAGTTATAATCATAATAGAATTTAATAAAAAATTAGTCACCACTGCTATATTCTTAATAGTATTACTAAAAGAAAAAAAAACGTAGTTATACTTTATCTGTCTTTGTACTTTAAGTGTTAAAATGGATTTAAAATAAGGGCTAAAATGAATTTTAAACCTATAAAATTTCCTAATACTTTTCAATTAAATTTTCCATGCTACTGCTCCATAGTTTTCACTTTCAAGTCCTGTTCCATACCGGATTACTTATTATTGGCCCTCATTCCGAGTTGTTCGCTCGCTAGCTACTTTTAGCAGCATTGCACACGCTAGGCCGCCGTCCTCTGGGAGTGTATCTTAGCTTAGCAGAGTAGCAAACGAAAGAGTAGCAGAATTGCGAATAAATAATTCTTAGCAGTTTCTGAGTAGCTCGAGACTTACTCCTACACTGCGATCAGCTCAGCCTGTGGTTTGACGTCACAAACACGCCATGCGTTCGGCCAGCCACTCCCCCGTTTCTCCAGACACTCCCGCGTATTATCCTGGCACGCCTGCGTTTTTCTGCACAATCCCAGAAAACGGTCATTTTCCGCCCAGAAACACTTCCTGTCAATCACACTCCGATCACTTCAACGATGAAAATTCTTTGTTCGGACGTGAGTAAATCTACTAAGTTTGGAGCATGCGCATTTTTGCATTTATCGCTCCATTGCGAAAACCGGCAACGAGCGAACAACTTGGAATGACCCCCATTATTATTATTTTTATCCTTTATCTATATATGTCTCCACAAGGGGTCCACAACGCCCATTACACAGTATATAATAAAATGAGCAAACAAGAAAACTGCACTGACAGTACAGGACAAAAAAGGACAGGTATAGAAAACCCGGGGTTAAGTGCCATCAAAGGGAGTATGCAATATAAAATAGTGTAAGTAAGAAAAGGAAAGGCACAGGAGAAAAGAAGTCCCTTCTCTTGCGAGTTTACAATGCAATGACACCCCTATTGTAGGACTTTAAATTAAATAAAAATCCAAGTTATCCTGAACTTCATATTCTGATTGCATGGATGTATATCTTCCAATGAGAGGAATGTATTTTTGGTAAGTTTCTATCTTAATACTAGAGATGAGTGGTTCCGTTTTGACTGTTTCTTTTCACTGTTGAACCGCTCATCTCTTCTTAGTGCTGGCTAGGTGCACTCATGTGTCTCTTTGTGCCACTTATGCAAAAAACTTAAGATCCATGCTGAAAAACAGAGTGATATAAATTTTGCATATTAGGATGGCATTCCTATTTTAGCGGGTGGGGGCAGAAGTGGACTTATTTCAGCCGCAAAAAGATAACATTTGCACACATGATTATGGAGATTCAGAGTTGATCTGTAATTTCAAAATGATGCATTTTATACCAGACAGGTATGCTTCATACTGGAAAGTCCATTTATAGTAAAAAAAAAAAAAAAAAAAATACTAATGTATTAAAAAAAAATCCAAAGGATGATGTAATAAAAAAAATTGATAAATTATGTAAGACAGAAACAAAGCTGAAATGAGCAGATGTTTAGAGAAAAATTAAGCATGTGCTCTTACACAATATTAGTTTAATTTTTAAAGTGTCCGCAGCACTGTACTGTACAAGGGGTAAACAAAGAGCATGACAGAGTTACAGAAAATAAGTGCAATATTCAACAATTAAATGTATAAAGCAGGGACCAAAACATAACAGTAACATCACACAGTAGGTGAGAGAGAGGACGTACAAGACTACTGAGTGATACAGTATTAATAACCATAACAAGTAGGCAGGATAAAAGTGTATTATTGCAACTTTGAGCTTTGGATTACAGGGATGACAACCATAAGCATAACAGTTATGCAGCATAAGAAGAAAAGAGCAAACACAAACAGATCCAATTCTACATAAGACAAGACAGGGATGCGCATGGAAGGTGAATAGTAGACAGACATGAGACATAAGGTAAAGGACCCTACAGGTGAAAGATTATATTCTAAGGGGAGGGGGGTAAAAAGAGACAATTGGAACCAGTGGGATAATAGGCTGGAGGAAAGGACATCCATCTTGGTTGCAGTGATCTGCAGGGATAGAGTACACAGAGATAAAACAAATGTAGAAGTATGATATGCATTGGGGAGTAACAGAATGGAACCTAACAGAAAAATGAAGCAGAAAGCTTGCCAAGAAGCTGTGTGGACAGGGTGGTGAATATGCCCATATGGGGCGTGGACCTTGGTGACCAGGGATGTGTATGGAGCAAGAGGGTGGTGAGAAGACCAGGGTGGTGAGGAGGCCAGAGGCCTTGCTAGTGTGAAAATAATTTTCACAAGTTGATTACTAGTTGTCCTTGGCACCAAACCAGCTACTTTTATGGTGAAGAAGGGGGGGCATGCAATTCTGCATAATGGTGTAAGGAGACCAGACATCAGAAAAGGATATCCATGGGTTGGTGAGTAAAGGAAGTCCTGAGAGTAAGTCACTGGTGCCAGATGGACAGGACAGCATGGATGGAGAAGAACCAACAATCAGGACTTAAAGTATAGATGAGGAACAGGAGTAAAGCTGCAGTGGAGCCAGGACACCTGTGGTTGTGAACATCATGGTTGGATTAGCAGGACCAGAGCATGAGGTTTCAGAACAGAAATGGATACACAATTAAGCGGTGGGTGTAGTCTTGGATCAGATCCAAAGCAGTGGGGATCCTCACTGCATGGGTGCTGACAGTGTCAGCAGTGGTGGCAGTGCCCTCAGTGTGGGGTTGCCAGCAGTTCCCATACTGCTGGGGTGCTAGCGGTATCGGCAGTGATGGTAGTGTCCTCAGTGCGGTGGTGCTAGCAGTGTCCTCGGTGCGGTGTTACTGGTGGAGTCAGTACTGCTGGCTGTGTCAGCAGTGTTAGGGTGCCAGGGGTGTCCTAACTGCAGTGGTGCTGGCAGTGTCCTCAGTGTGGAGTTGCCAGTGGTGTCAGTACTGCTAGGGTGCTGGCGGTGTCGGCAGTGCAGGAGTGTCTGCGGTGTCCTCAGTGCAGGGGTGCTGACAGTGTCGGCAATGTGGGGGGTGCCGGTGGTGTCCTCATTGCTGGGATGTTTCAGCGATGTTGACAGTGTGGCAGTGCTGGCTGAGTTAGCAGTGCAGGGGTGCCGGCAATGTCCTCAGTGCAGGGGTGTTGACAGCGCAGGAGTGCCTGTGGTATCCTCAGTGCGGGGTGCCAGCAGTGCGGGCGGAGGTGTCAGCAGTGTAGGCGGCGGTGTTATTAGCGCGGTGCATGCCGCCATCTTCCCCATTACAGTCTAGGGGACACGTTGATTGGCTAAGAGCAGTGACAGACGGATCTCTCAGCCAATCAGCGATCAGCCCATTGACTTAATGAGACTTTTGAAATTGTCGCCCGAGCCGAAACTGCGAGATCTGATAGCTGGATCTCAAGGTTTCGCCTCGGGTCGGGATTCGAAGCAGCAAGGGCAGATCTGAGCCCTGGCTTGACTGCCTCGGATCCCGGAAGTTCGGATTTCTTAAAATCCGAACCGCTCCTCTCGAGTGATTTTTTTTAAATGATTTTTCTATCAAGTCTAGCATCAGACTGATACCAATAGAATTCACTGACTTTCTTTGAAATTAGCACTACTAAAAGACATGAATCTTGTAGCTCTAAGGTCTCCTGTTAGTAAGAGCTGGGAAGTTTACTGTCTGCAAATCTTTATACTCAAAGTTCTTTTTCACTACTGACCAAGAACCAGTTAAGTAATACTTACAAGTATTCTGGTCTACAAAACCCATGCTCTGCCAATCACTGAAACTTTTACCAAAAAAGTGTGATCAGAACTAAAATTACCCATTGAGAATGGTATGAATGCTTCATTCTTCTTGAAATGTCCTTCTGAGGTGAGAAAATGTTCAGGGTAAAACTCCTCTGGTTTCTCAAAGTAGGCATTACTTTTCAGGATGGAAGACAGCACTGGCATCACAATGGTTCCCTGAGGAGAAATAATCAGAAACCAACTGTCTAGTATGTAACATACAGTAAATTCATAGTTAAAAAAAATGACAATATTTTTATTAGAGATGTGTGTGGGGGTGTGGTATGTTAGGTAGAAACAGTGTCTAGTTCAACGACTATTGGTTGACAGTAAGTAGGTCGACATGGTTTCTAGGTTGACAGGGACTCTCGGTCGACATGACAAAAAGTCGACATGAGTTTTTTTCACTTTTCTTGGTGTCGTTTCCTCGTACAGCGACCGGGAACCCCAATTAGTGCACCGTGTCCGCTTGCATGGCTCGCTTCGCTCTCCATGCTTTGGGCAAGATGCCTCACTGCGCTCGGCACAGGTTACTATTCCCAATTGTAGTCCACGTGGATCGTAAAGTATAAAAAAGTTCTAAAAATGCAAAAAAAGTGAAAAACTCATGTCGACCTTTTGTCACGTCGACCTAGAACATGTTGACCTAGAGTCCCGGTCAACCTCGAAACCATGTCGACCAATAGTGGTCGACTTAGACAGTGTCAACCTACTTACTGTCTACCTAAAGACCGGATCCCGGGTGTGGACCCCTGTGTTTTGGTTCTACAGTAATTAATCATCATGTTTTGGATTTGGCAAATCCACCCTCAAGCGTTTTAGATCAGGTGTGTTTTAAAAGAAATGCTAAAAAAATCAGACTAAAATCATGTTATTTGGGCCTGTTTTTGTTCCTACATTATTATTAACCTCAATAACATTCAGTTTAATTTATTTCAGACAATTTTGAACACCTCACAGCTCATCAATATTGGCCAAAGGCTGACTGGCTACACTAAGCAACAGAACAGAGGCACAACCACAGCAGTTTAAAAGAATATAGAGAATTTATGAAACATTGCTAGTATACACAGCAGTGGTAGACAGAATGGCAGTTTAATAAACTATACGACCCCATAGAATGAATGTTTTCATTAATCAAGAACTAGATCAGAGGCCCTCATTCCGAGTTGTTCGCTCGCAAGCTGCTTTTAGCAGCTTTGCACACGCTAATCCGCCGCCTACTGGGAGTGAATCTTAGCCTATCAAAATTGCGAACGAAAGATTAGCAAAATTGCGAATAGACACTTCTTAGCAGTTTCTGAGTAGCTCCAGACTTACTCGATCAGTTCAGTCAGTTTCGTTCCTGGTTTGACGTCACAAACACACCCAGCGTTCGGCCAGACACTCCTCCGTTTCTCCAGCCACTCCCGCGTTTTTCCCAGAAACTGTAGCGTTTTTTCGCACACACCCATAAAATGGCCAGTTTCCGGCCAGAAACACCCACTTCCTGTCAATCACATTACGATCACCAGAACGAAGAAAAAACCTCGTAATGCCGTGAGTAAAATACCCAACTGCATAGCAAATTTACTTGGCGCAGTCGCACTGCGGACATTGCGCATGCGCATTAGCGACTAATCGCTCCGTTGCGACAAAAAAATAACGAGCGAACAACTCGGAATGACCCCCAGAGACCAGAGGGCAGTACAGGGAAATGGAGGTTGAGTATGAAGTGGAAGGCAAAGGATTGATTGATTGATTGATTGATTGATTGATTGATTGATTGATTATTGACTGCTTAATTGATTAAGAAAATGTAATTTGAGACATGGCCTTCTGAGAGACAGAAGACTCTGTTTTGCAACAACTGAGAAGAGAAAAGGCCATAAAAGAATATGTTAAGGATTCCTGACAAGGGTTTCAAAAGAATCCAAGAAAATTAATAGTTGCACTGCAGAGCTGCAAACTCAAAGTTAGCCTATCCTACAGAAACAAATATTAGGAGGCTGACCTATTGGCAATGCTACTCCCCCCCCCCCTCCATTCAAAATGGGTAACACAACCTTGTAGTACATTTATAAGGTGCACCAAAGAGTCTGGAGATGTTTTTCTCTTAAATCTAGTCCATAAGCAGAGATATTTTCTGCTTATCCATGATCTACACGCTTACAAATATTTCTGTTGACTGTTGCAAATAATTTATCTTGTACATATTACCGAATGATACAAAATATGCTCCATAATTCTGTTTTTTGTGTTTTGTTTTTTGTGAAGCACAGTATTTTTTCTGGTTAAAAATGTGTTGCAAGTTAGTAATGTATTAGAGCAATAGCAAATAAAAATGTTTGTTTATGCTAAAAAGACCATGAACAATGTCCCCAAACAAACAGTATTATACAATTATTATTTTTTATAAATTTATTATATGCTGAACGAAACATGAGCTGATAAAGGATCATCTTGCGAGAGACAGAATACCATCATCAATGCCCCCCCCCAAAATACAGCCATAAAAGGGTACACCATGTTGTTGTATAATAAACAGGACATGCACATTTTAACAAACCAAGCACTGCAACGACAGGGACTGCCACTTTTGTGGCTGAAGTGCTCGGTTTGTTTGGATCCCCAGAAAAGAAGCTACTAATGGGCTTAAGGTAGCTAACAGTTTTGTCTATCATTTCTACAATTGGAAGATGTCATTCTCATCCTTGCCCTCATCAGTGTTAAGATCATCATCACACAATATTAGCTCATCCCCACTGGAATCAACCTTTACATAAGTCTCTGTACTTTGATGTAATTGGCGGACACGGTCTTTCTCATGAAACTTGTAGTTCCTTTTTTTCAACTTTACCACATTTTTGGGAAGTAGCCAATCGCTCACAAAGATCATTCTCACACTCAGCCCAGGTGTCACACCTCCATTCTCACACTCAGCCCAGGTGTCACATCTCCATTCTCACACTCAGCCCCGGTGCTATACCTCCATTCTCACACTCAGCCCAGGTGTCACACCTCCATTCTCACACTCAGCCCAGGTGTCTCACCTCCATTCTCACACTCAACCCTGGTGTCACACCTCCATTCTCACACTCAGTCCAGGTGTCAGATCTCCATTCTCATACTTACCCCAGGTGCTAAACCTTCATTCTCACACTCAGCCCAGGTGCTATATCCCCATTCATACACTCAGCTTAGGTGTTATACCTCCATTTTCACACTTAGCCCAGGTGCTATACCTCCATTCTAACACTTAGCTCAGGTGTTATACTTCCATTCTCACACTTAGCCCAGATCTTACACCTTTATTTTCACACACAGCCCAGGTGTCACAACTCCATTTCCACACTCAGCCCAGGTGTTATACCTCCATTCTCACACTCAGCCCAGGTGTTATACCTCCATTCTCACACTCAGCCCAGGTGTTATACCTCCATTCTCACACTCAGCCCAGGTGTCACACCTCCATTCTCACACTCAGCCCAGGTGTCACACCTCCATTCTCACACTCAGCTCATGTGTCAGACCTCCATTCTCACACTCATCCCAGGTGTCATACCTTCATTATGACACGGGGTCATTCCAGTGCAGGTCCTGTTCTGAGTGTGTGTGAATGGGTTCTGCGGCATAGGATTCAGCCAGGCATCAGACTGTCTTTGATGCCATTTCAGGGGTAGGGAGGGGTTGGTGATGGCCTCTGTTTGTAAAAATGGAGGTTTGTCACCGCTGTTTTGGGGGTGGGAAGAGGCCAGGGATCTCCATGGTAGCATAGAGACTTCATGGCCTCTGTGATGGACAGCTTCTAAGTTGTCCGATTATGTATCCTGGGATGCAGGTTGGATCACTAGTGCAGCAGGAGGCATCTGCTTGTAATAGACACCTCCTGCTGCATCACCATACAGCATTATCACTGCTGCTTCCAAGGAAGCAGCCGTAATAGCTAATCAAAACACACCTGAATGACCCCCACTCAGTCCAGGTGTCATACCTCCATTCTCAAACAGCCAATGTGCTATACCTCCATTCTTATGCTGAGACCAGGTGTTATACTGTCATCCTTACACACATGCAGGGTAAGCAGGCTATTATGACACAATAAGCCAGGCAGGTGGTGGGATACTTGAGGATGACCTGCCCTGCCTATATTCAGTGGGGACTCACCAAAACTTGTGAGTCTCGAGGAAGTTGTGTGAGAGTAGTATGCCTATTGGTTTATACAAAGAATTTAAAGGGAGACATGTGAGAGGATTGGAGAGCATTTTACTAATCGCTCTAGATGCTGTGCTTACTTCACTAAGCCCTTTGATAGTGACATTTTTTCCTGGTAAATTGGACACTCACCTTTGGAATGAAATATCCTCTGAATGTGACATCTTGGGAAGTTGCGTGAGGGACATTGCCAGGGACGATATCACCAAACCTCTGTATTTCATGAACAACGGCGTCGGTGTACGGCAATTGCTTCCTATGCTCTATTTGAGGCTGAGCAGATCCAATCACTCTCTCAATTTCATTTTGCACCTTTTCTATCATAAAAGAGGTATTGCAATTATAAGTCATGTATTTAAAGAATTGTCCCTTTAAATCTAGTACCTATATGACCGAAATGATGCTGGTGCCAGCAAATCACAGGTTATTACAATTGGGTTGTTGTATTTTATCCTTCCACCAGAATAGCATTGGTGGAAGGACTTTGGTCAGGTTACAGTCCCTCACATTAATGAGGACACATCTGTAACTACAGTTAGTATTTTAGTTGCAAAGTAATTGATAAAACATTGCAGATTGAGATACAGATTTTTAGAAAAAGTCACAAAATAGCCGAATTGAAAGTCCATGGTGGGCCAAGCAGGGGTATTTGGCAAAATTTGAGGAAATGTGTATGCTGGCACATCTATATGTACCAAGACTATAGTTGTTACATTGCTAGAGCCAAGTTGGGAAGATATATTCAGTAAAGACTGTCCCAAGCACAGCCTGCTCCAAAAATGTGCTAGTATGTATTGCTAGTGCCAGTAACGTGACTAGTACAGTATGGGCTGGCTAATAAGTACAAGAAATGGTACCATGTCTGGAGTCCTTTTTGCTCATTTCTTCAATGTGTCCCTCTCCCCTGGTACTTTTAGACCCTCAATCAGCCATTTCAGTGTCTCAATCAAGCTTAAATGAACTTCCCTTGGCCCAGCCTCTCTCTCGAACCCTTATTCTCTCTCTCCTCCTCTTCACTCCAAGCTTCTTGAATGGATTGTCGACAAGTGGCTCAAAATCTTCCTCTCCTCTCACTTCCTCCTTAACACACTATATTCTGGTATTCACACTGTCTTCTCTACAGAAACCACTCAAGATCACAAACAAACTTTACACCACCTCCTAGACCCCTCTTTGGCCTTTAAAACTGGAGCACTCACTCCTTGTGTAGTGTATATTCTGTACTCCATGACACCATCCTATCTGGCTTTTATACTACCTTTCCAACCACTTTTCTATCTTTACTCCTGACTCCACCTCCCCTCTTCTTCCTCTACCTATCCAATAGTCCATTCTTGACTTCCTAATCTTCTTCCTTTATACTCCGACCCTTAGTGATCTTCTCAGATTCTTTGATCTTCAACATCTTTCCCCCACACCTCTCCCATTCACTCCTCTCTTGCATCTCCAATGGTCTATATGCAATTTCCTCTTGGCAGTCCAAGCACTTTCTCAAACCTAACATGGTCAAAACTAAAGCCATTGTCTTCCTCTCCTACCCTGTCTTTTCCCTATCTTTTAACAACACTTGCCTCTATTCTGTTAAAGTCTGTGAACTGGGTGTCATTATAAATGCTTTTATTTCCTTCCCTCCCATCATTAATACCCTCCATCAGTCCTACCACTAAACAAATTCTCTGCCCTTAGCCTCTTTAGACCTGTTTGATTAACCCATGCTTCCAGAATCATGAAGGCTGTTGTGCTCCCTGTATTATGCAAGTCATTACTGTTTTATCGTATAATCTGTGGATGTTCTGCCCTGCTAGGCAACTCTTCTTTTTCTCTACATCCATTGTTCAGTGCCACAGGCCTTTTGTGACACGTCAAAAACAAATCGTAAAAACAATAACAATATTTCATTATGGTTACAACATATCTCATCCATATTCATGTATACTTTTTTTCATATAGAACAATAACATCAATGCTTCTTTTGCCAGACATTACAGTATCAATACTGGACATAAACCCCTCCCCCTATACATCCTGTCACAGATACAATCCAATCACAAGTATCCTCTGCTTTCAAATACTGTAAAAGGAAATGAGAAGTCTCATCAGAGTTCAACACTCATCCGGCGCTCAGAGAACTCTCTGGTGACTTCTCCTAATATTATATTTCACAGTGCAATGTCTCACGTATATGTCTCACTTTGGATCTCTGGGTATTTCATCATGAGCAGGAGGCCCCATCTCAGAGTAGTTGAGGTGGTCTCCATCCCAGCAGCAAATAGATTTCCCACCAGTACAGTCAGGTTGTCATTGTGGTAATACTCAGTGGATTCTGGTTTCCCCTGTGCAAAATAAATAGAAATTATAGAATAAACGTAAATTCATTAAATTAGTTTAATTCAACTTTTTGTGTAATGTTTTACCCATTGGGGGTAATTCTGAGTTGATCGCAGCAGCAACTTTGTTAGCAATTGGGCAAAACCATGTGCACTGCAGGGGAGGCAGATATAACATGTGCAGAGAGAGTTAGATTTGGGTGGGGTGAGTTCAATCTGCAATCTAAATTGCAGTGTAAAAATAAAGCAGATAGTATTTACCCTGCACAGAAACAAAATAACCCACCCAAATCTAACTCTCTCTGCAAATGTTATATCTGTCCCCCCCTGCAGTGCACATGGTTTTGCCCAACTGCTAAAAAATGTCCTGCTGCGATCAACTTGGAATTACCCCCCTTGTTTGATGTACAACACACAAAAAATACTAAGGGTGCCAACACTTGGGTATGGGTTAGGACTTCAATTTAGTTTACAAAATGAAAAAAAAAACACATATCTTTTGGGTTGATTGAAATAAATCTTAACCCCCAACACAGCACACTGCAAAACTAATTGACTTTTGTCGCGACTCTAACCATATTGTAGACTTTGGGGGGAATTCAAATGTTTGAAAAGCCAGTTGGGTGTCTATTTTTTCCTGTCTATTAGATAGGAAGAAACAGGCACCCAACTAACTCTTTAATCAATTGAATATCCCCCTCTGAATTCACATATAATAGTAAAATTTTGAAGGGATGTATATAATAGGTACTTATTTAAGTGAGGAGGTAGACTGTGACCGATTAAAACATTTAAGGATCAATAAGTCACCGGGTCCTGACGGAATTCACCCAAGGGTTCTTATGGAGCTTCACTCTGAACTGGCAAAACCGGTATTTTTGTTCTTTAAGGATTCAGTAATAACAGGTATGGTTCTCAAAGACTGGTGTATAGCGGAAGTAGTGCCTATCTTCCAAAAGGGAAGTAAAGCTGAACCGGGTAACTATAGACCAGTTAGTCTTACATCCATAGTGGGGAAAGTTCTGGAAGGTATTCTAAGGGATAGTATTCAGAAGTTCCTTGAAGCCAATAAAATCATTAAAAGGAATCAACATGGATTTGTAAAGGACAGAGCCTGTCAAACCAACTTACTTGGTTTTTACGAAACAGTAAGTGCAAACCCCAATCAGGGTAAAAACGTGGATGTAATCTTTTTAGACTTTGCCAAAGCTTTCGACACAGTACCACACATGCGACTTACCTATAAGCTACAAGAAATAGGGCTAGGAAGCAATATATGCACTTGGGTCAAGAATTGGTTAGATAACAGAGAGCAGCGAGTTGTGGTTAATGGATCTCTTTCAAATTGGACTGAAGTGTTAAGTGGTGTGTCTCAAGGCTCGGTATTAGGACTACTATTGTTCAACATTTTCATTAACGACCTAACAGAATGTCTAGAGAGCATGGTGTCTATTTTTGCAGACGATACCAAATTGTGTAAGGCTATACATACAGAGGAGGATGCTGAGTCTCGTCTGAACGACTTATTACGTTAAATTAGAAGCATGGGCAGCCAAATGGAGAATGTACTTCAACACATACAAGTATAAGGTAATGCACTGTGGTAGCAAGAATAAAAATAACACTTACAAACTGAATGGGGTAACATTAAGGGATACTGTACTGGAAAAAGATCTAGGTGTTCTCATTGATAGCAAACTAAGCAGCAGTTCCCAAAGTAGGATGGCAGCAAAAAAAGGCTAATAAGATATTAGCATGCACAAAACAGGGGAATTGATGCAAGGGACGAGGGTGTTATACTCCCGTTATATAAATCACTAGTGAGGCCGCACCTTGAATACTGTGTACAATTCTGGGCACCGTACTGCAAAAAGGATATCTTGGAGCTAGAAAAGGTTCAGAGGAGGGCGACTAAAATAATTAAGGGCATGGAGACGATGGAATACAAGGAAAGGCTTGAAAGACTAGGCATGTTTACATTGGAAAAGCGGAGACTAAGAGGGGATATGATCAACATTTAGAAATATTTAAGGGGACAATACACAGAGCTTGCGCAGGACCTGTTTTTGGCCAGATCAACACACAGGACTCGTGGACACTCGCTCAGGTAAGAGGAGAGGAGATTCCGCACAATACGGCGTAAAGGCTTTTTCACGGTAAGGACAATACGTGTTTGGAATTCCCTGCCTGAGGGAGTTGTAATGGAGGAATCTGTCAACACCTTTAAGAATGGTTTAGATAAATTCATAGTGGATAAGGATATCCATGGTTATGGGGCATAGTCACGCATTATAGTTACCACAAAAAGGGATAAAATGCAACGGCTGACTAATCATCATGCATAGAAGAACAAAAATAGGTTGAACTCGATGGAAAAATTTCTTTTTTCAACCTCAGATACTATGTTAATATACCTGCTGTCGGGATCCCGGCGCTTAGGATCCCGAAACCGGAATTCCGACACCCAGTAAAATGCCAGCAGTCAGAATACAGACTCCGCCATGGTATTCCCACTTGGGTGGTGGGGTCCACGCCACCACCCAAGTGAGAATAGAACCCATGGCGAGCTGAGCTCGAAGCGTGGCGAGCACAGTGAACCCACAAGGGGACTTGCTGCGTACGCTGCAGGTATTATGGCTTGTAGGATGCCGCTGTTCATAACCAACCCATTGCGAATACCTTACAACATGTAGACACATGCAATTGGGATATATAAGCTCCGCCCCTGTTCTGGATAAACCCCTCCCCCTTTACCACCTCTATCAAGGTCCATGAATCAAGGTTCAATTTGTTTTATGCCCAATTATTATAGTTAGGTGATAAAAACTTTTTAAGGGCAGTGTATAAATGGATTTTTTGCTTATTTATACACTGCCCTTAAAAAGTTTTTATCACCTTACTATAACAATTGGGCATAAAACAAATTGATCAGCTTTGCCCTGTGATCAACTTGCTTCAGCCCCTATCTTTGCGTTTACCAGGAGCACGGGTATTTTTAATTCTATAACTCTCCCACCCATGTTAACCTAGGTGGGTATGACTTAAGGCTTCTACTCCCTCCCACATATGACACCCTGGGTGGGTGGGAGCATACTGACCAATTACCAAGGAGAGGGATCCTGGTGGCGAGATATACAGCGTCACCGGGAGAGTCAGCCTCGAGAAGTGAACAAGCCCGCTAGTCGGGTGAAACGTTGTCTCGAGGCGCTGCACCTGGACTGTCCTGGCTCTTCCAGACACGCCTGGCTCCCCTCACGCTCGGACACACTTAGCGGCCATCCCGGGGACATCATACAGACTTGGGCACCACGGAACCAGTATAACAGTGGACGCACGGGTTAATCCTGCACCAGAGGTGGCCCATTATTCCCTGTCAGTCCCTGGCTCCCCCATGCTCGGACTCTCAGCAACAAATGGAAGTGATAACAGGGTTATTTTAACCCCAACCCAGTTTAATATAATTTCTTTAAATTCTCTATATGACTTTGCTTCCTGCTCTATCTGAATTTAAACCGTGCAATATACCTATGCTGTATTTATATATAATTAGGGTCTGAGATTTTTCCCTTTCTGTCAGATCGTCTTTTACCTCAGGACAATATCAGTCCTTTGGAGGCAAATTAGTGTGTACCGATAGCGTGTATAATTAACGGGGATATGGCGGATATCATTTAAAATAATATCCTTTATAATTTTGATTTAGGAAACTAAGTGTTTTCCTCTGCTTTTTTCCCATTTGATACTTTGGATCTACTGTATGTGACTCTTACAACTATGATAATCTGATACCTTGCATCATAATAGCTATACTTATATGTATACAGTACATCTGCTACAGAGTAAAATATATCCTACTAGGCAATGATTTCAGACTGCCTTAGTATACTGAAGGGTTAGTGTTTAACCTAATGCTGCAAGATTTGCATACTATCAGTACCTCAAGACAATACCAGTCCTAGAGGGGCATAATTGTTGGCACTGGCTACCTTAATGCAGCCAGAGTTTACACTCCAACTACTTGGCATAATAAGTACCAAAGTTGTAATTCCAAGATCAGGACTCTGAAGCATCTTTGATAAATTCCACATATCTGTTATCTGATCAAAATATACATCTGATCTGACCTACAATTATAAAACATTGTCAGCTTCCATTTCAATACTTCTGTCCTTTCCCGGACTCTCATTGATGATCCAGCACACCATCTTACCCCTGGGGCAGTTTTTCAACTGACCAGGCCGCTGTCTAACGCCAACAGCAGATCCGGCTTTTATCTACTTACTATTTCTAATTCTCCTTAATCAATATGTCTGTGAACTCTCATCTATGATTCAGGAGCTCAGGCGACCCTAATTTACAATCAAACCACACTTAAAACTGCCCAATCTCGTCCGATCTTGGAAGCGAAAAAGTTGTGGGCCTGGCCAGTATCTGGAGGGTGACTCCCAAAGAATACTCGGTGTAGTAATTCACAGGTAACCAATCCAGTCTAATATAGAAAGCAGATTCACATTTTTATATCTGTTCTTTTTCTATTCGTCACTTACACTAATACTCCTGCTAATTGGAACAAGGGTACAACCAATTCAAGAGTGTTCTCTTTATCTTATTTTAAGAGTGTGTGTAATTACCTCCAATGCCAGTTCATATGCCAGTGTGCTAAAAGTTCAATATAGGATCAAGATAAGCAATAATTAATGCATTCAGAATGTGCCGCCTGATTGATTCAATCGTTTCTGCTGCCTAATAGCCAATGTAGCCTCGATAAATTGCTTCTAAAAACCATACTGTCATTACCGTATTTGGTATAGATCTGTTTACTTGATATTATTTTTATAGAGGGATAATATATCTTAACATAAATAATTTGTGAATAAAAGTTATGTTTTAATAATTTCATTAACTTCTCAATTTTTCTGGTTCTATTAATGAGTGCGCCAGAGAAGGGTTTTGTCTTTCTTTTCTCTAGTGTATGTATCCAAGAGTAGGTGACTACTGACACCCTTGGCGCACCGCCAACAAAAACATAATAACAACAATATAGTAGAAAATGTGTAATGTTGGTTGTTTAAGTGATTCTTCAATGAATTAATAACTCTTATATCAGTGCGGAAACACCCCCCTTTTTTACAATTAATAACACTTTGCTCCGGGAAGTACTGTTTCTATATTGTACTGCATGTATGAGCAACGGAAATGGTTTTCAATTATTTTTCTACCATGGTCCATGTAGCTGAGAGTTATTTTGTTGCCTTCAAAAATATTTTACTGATCTCCAGTCACATGTTACTATGTTGTTATAATTACTCCCTAAGTAGGGTGGGGTGGGCTATGCCAGCGTTCGGGGTCCCTGCAGTCAGAATACCGACCGCAGCCCCCCCCTTCCCCGATGGTTACAATCCAGACAGGGGTAGGGTAAGTAAGTCACTCGTTTGGGATGCCTGCGCCTTTAGTAATCCCATTCGGGATGCCGACATCGGCATTCCAAGCATTTAGGAGGGGGGGATTAGGTAAGGATCCCGACAGTTGGGACTTCCAGCAGTCGAAATACAGACGCCAGAATCCCAACCCAACCATCAGCATCCTTACCGGATCCCCACTAAATGTCCTGTCATCTGCATATAGAATATATTGTATAGAACAAAATACCTGTAATTATTACAGCCTTCTGCAGCTACTGTACATCAGTGAACAGTGTAAATGATTGTTATTATTAACATTTATTGATATAGCACCAGCTGTATTCAGAGACGACACTAATCGCATAAGTACTTACACAGACGGATAGTACTGCAAAGGGCAGCTCTCCTGATAAGAGCTGCTCTTTGCAATGTGCTCCCGTCCCTTGACTTCCCCGTTTCTGACCTGGGAGTCCTTCTGCGCAGTGACGCGATGGCTGCAGGGGATGCTGGGAGGGATCAATCAGATCCCTCTGACATCACCGATGTGGAAAGAAGACAATAGGCTTCTATAGGCTGGCATTACCATCCGCATTGGAAACCCCGCGACCGGGTCTTGGTACATACGGGAAATGCGGTAAAAACCCTGTTAGTACATCCCGTCCATAGTACGTCTACCCCTTGATATGAATAGGAAGAAAAGAGATCCCCATTAAATAGACAATAGTCAAACAACAAGAGGTTTCCATTAAACAGTATGGAACAAATCACAAATAGGTAACATTTAGTAAACATTTTGCACTAATTAATGCTAAATTTACTATATACCTCCATCTGCTTAGCCAGGAAAGCATCAATCAGATTCCTCTGGTCATTCACATCCAGTTCCTCCTTCTGCTTTGTAAATGTCGCTCTTATAAAAGTCTGTACCTTTTTAATGTTTTCAAAAATGATTGTGTGCACACCAGGCAGCCAGTCCATCACAGTTGGAAAAACATTGTACAGCTTGGAAAGAAAAAGAAAATGTTAACAAACCCCACATTTTAAATGAAAGTTTAAGTCATTTTTACATCATACCGTATATAGGGGAGTAATTAAATTACCCCCGGTAAATTACAGCGGGTGAAAAAGAGTGTTAGCCTTGGGCTTTAACATCCGGGGCTATTCAGTTCCATCCCTTTAACATGTTAATTGGCATTAACACACAGAATCCATAAAAAATTCATGGATTTGTGCATTAACATGGTCACGGCACCTGTTCACTCCATGGTTATCTGGGATTTTTTTTTTAGCATCTGCTCAGAGGTGTAAAAAAAATCCCTGATAAGTGCTGCGAGCAGGCTCACTTTGGGACTAATTGAATGGCCCCGGGGGATCAATTAGCCTGCAATACAGTAAATTACCATGGCTAATTGAATTCCCCCATAGTCTAACATTGAGATATGCATTACAACACACAAAAAATTAGATGAGTTGGAATAGAGAAAATTGCCCTTATCAGTGTTTTGGGGGTTAAATTTACTAAGCAGTGGTTTTGGTGTCAATTAGAAACCACCGTAGATTTCAATGTCAAATTGACAGCATTTACTAAAGGTCGATTCTGATGTCTAAACTGAAACACCAGACAATCCCAGGTGCTTTCTACATGACAATCAACCATGGCGTGTTCAATGATCTGCGCAGGCTTTGTTCTGTTTAAAAACCGTACAAATAGTTCAAAAATAAGAAATAATTCCATAACCAGCCCAGGACCACTGAGCCTACCACTGAGTATTTGAAAGTAGATGGGAAAAAAGTGTTGTGGGGTTCCTCTTATTTTTCCTAGTTGATCGAACCGGGAGGATAATGCTTTAGTAGGTAGACACAAAGCATGGGGTATCCCTGCCATAATGCTAGTCAGCCTCAAACTGGTCACCCCAAAGCTAGAATACCTCAAAAAGTGAAGACCCCTCAAAAAATGGGGGCCCTCCTCCCATAGTGATCTGTGCAGCTCATCGCCCAATCAATAGCCAGGACTATTGATTGGGCGGGTTTGGCAGCAGTTTTGCTGCGTTTTTCAAAAACCCCATTTGGTAATCCAGAGTTTTCAATTCTACGCTTTCTGTGGTTAAAACCATTGGTTCCAAAACTTGTGCCTCAATGAAGACCTAACAGTCCAGATTTTTATGATATCCATGCTTAAACCTGTCCTCAAGGCACACTTGAGGACAGAGTTTGGGAAACCCGGGTCTAAAACATTGATGGCCCCTTGATAAACAATTATTCCATTCTAAAGTGACCTTCCTTTGTGGTTTTGCAGTTGTGTATTCTTCAGTAAAGGCCCGTACACACTGGTCGATATATCGGCCGTTCTCCTGAACGGCCGATATATCGCGGGACCGTCGGCCAGTGTGTACAGCCGATATGTCTGTGAACTCCGTCGTTCACAGACGTATCGCCTCGGCCGCGCAGCACAGCCAACGGCCAATATATCTACCGGAATATTGGCGCGTCGCTGTGTGTGTACGGGGCGGTCGGCCGACTTCCCGTACACATGCTGCGGCGGCCGGTGGTGATTGACAGGTGAACTGGGCGGACGTGTGTACACGCCCGCCCAGTTCATGACGTCAGTCCCCGACGGATCGAGCAGTGTGTATGCTGAACACACTGCTCGATCCGTACATAGATATATCTGCAGATATATCTGTTAGTGTGTACCCACCTTTAGTAACAACAAAATAGATAATCATATAGTTTGACAACAGCTGCAAAGTTATAATCCTTCTTCAGGATATCTTTTGCCCAATAAACCCTCGGATTCTCACCATGAGACGGAGGTTAGATGAGAACCAGCTGATTGCTGAATTACTGGAATAATTGGGGCAGATGTATTAACCTGGAGAAGGCAAAAGAAAGTGATAAACCAGTGATAAGTGCCAGGTGATAAACGCACCAGCCAATCAGCTCCAATATGTAAATGGACAGGAGCTGACTGGCTGGTGCGTTTATCGCTTTACGTTTATCACTGTTTTATCACTTCCTTATGCCATCTCCACGCTTAATACATTTTCCCCATTAAGCCTTAAAAGCAAGTATGAAATAAGGTATTTACCATGTGAAAATAATAGGCAAGAAATAAAAACAAACGCTCTTGAATCAGCAATACAAGAACAACTTACCCGGATCATAGGGCTTCCCAGGAGTCTGACATTTTCATTAACTAAACTCATGAGCTGCAGTAGGGTCGGGTCATCATACTCAAATCTATGGCTGAGTAGTATGGACACAATTATATTGGCTACAGCAGCGTTAACGATGGTCAGATTATTAAAGGGTTTCCCTACAAAGGAAATAAAGCAACATTTTGAAATGTAAAAAAATCTGCAACTATTAATGCAAAAAATGCATAGATCAATGTCACTAATTTATTAGCAAACTTCTGCAGAAGTAATGGCCTGATTCACGTTTGTAAGTAAAGCAGAAAATAGTGCAACTGGACTAAACCATGCTGCAAGGCAGGTGGGTAACATGTAACATGTGCAGAGATTTAGATTTGGGTAGGGTGTGTTCAAACTGAAATCTAGATTGCTAACATGCAGACAGTATTTACCCTGCACAGAAACATATAAATGTGTTTGCAACCCTCGCATGATAACTAGAGATGTGCACTTGAAATTTTTCGGGTTTTGTGTTTTGGTTTTGGGTTCGGTTCCGCGGCCGTGTTTTGGGTTCATCCGCTTTTGAAAAAGGGAAACCGAAACGCGTTAAGCGGGTCTGCATCACGATACCACTATCTGCCTGAAATACCATCGCTGTCCCCTGGAATAGGTGAGCTACACGGTTCCCGGGACCGTAGCCAACCAGCAGTTTATTGTGATCTCTGCGCTCCGGTGTGGATCATCTTGGCATTTGTGGGAAGTGATTCTATATGCCTTTTATTCTTTTATGTTATGTAAGTGCAAATTTGTCAGAATAAAACCTTGTTATACTTTTTAAGGACGTCTGCACTATAAGCCTTTCTTTGTTTTATGTGTGTGAGCCATTGTGTATTTCCATTGTGGGAGACACATACACACTTTACTCAGGTTGATGCTATGGAGAATGAAGAATAAAATCCCATTTGGAATCAACACAAGAGAGAGAAATTCTGATGGGCTTATGTTTAAAAGTCGGCTTGTGAGTGTACATTCGTCTTTGTAAATATACCAATTTTAAAAAAGGTCTCTGCACTATATTGTTCTCCTTTTTCTTTACTTACATCCTTGAAAAATTGGATGTAAGATATATATATATAGGTTCTAAAGGATATGAAGATACTCCTATACATGCAAACCTAGTGAAGCGCCAGAGTGGAATACTACTTGTGTATATAGAAATTGTCTTGGAAGCAGGTGAAACTTCCTTTGTATTTTTCACTGGGTCGATTCACTTGGTCTGGTTGCGCACTCTGTCTCCACCAAAGCCTTGGTTTTAGTTCGACCGCGTTTTGGCAAAACCTCACCGAATTTTTTTTGTCGGATTCGGGTGTGTTTTGGATTCGGGTGTTTTTTTTCAAAAAACACTAAAAAACAGCTTAAATCATAGAATTTGGGGGTCATTTTGATCCCAAAGTATTATTAACCTCAAAAACCATAATTTCGACTCATTTTCAGTCTATTCTGAATACCTCACACCTCACAATATTATTTTTAGTCCTAAAATTTGCACCGAGGTCGCTGGATGACTAAGCTAAGCGACCCTAGTGGCCGACACAAACACCTGGCCCATCTTGAGTGGCACTGCAGTGTCACGCAGGATGGCCCTTCCAAAAAACACTCCCCAAACAGCACATGACGCAAAGAAAAAAAGAGGCGCAATGAGGTAGCTGTGTGAGTAAGATAAGCGACCCTAGTGGCCGACACAAACACCTGGCCCATCTAGGAGTGGCACTGCAGTGTCACGCAGGATGGCCCTTCCAAAAAACACTCCCCAAACAGCACATGACGCAAAGAAAAAAAGAGGCGCAATGAGGTAGCTGTGTGAGTAAGATAAGCGACCCTAGTGGCCGACACAAACACCTGGCCCATCTAGGAGTGGCACTGCAGTGTCACGCAGGATGGCCCTTCCAAAAAACACTCCCCAAACAGCACATGAGGCAAAGAAAAATGAAAGAAAAAAGAGGTGCAAGATGGAATTGTCCTTGGGCCCTCCCACCCACCCTTATGTTGTATAAACAGGACATGCACACTGTAACCAACCCATAATTTCAGTGACAGGGTCTGCCACACGACTGACTGAAATGACGGGTTGGTTTGGACCCCCACCGAAAAAGAAGCAATTAATCTCTCCTTGCACAAACTGGCTCTACAGAGGCAAGATGTCCACCTCATCATCATCCTCCGATATATCACCGTGTACATCCCGCTCCTCACAGATTATCAATTCGTCCCCACTGGAATCCACCATCTCAGCTCCCTGTGTACTTTGTGGAGGCAATTGCTGCTGGTCAATGTCTCCACGGAGGAATTGATTATAATTCATTTTAATGAACATCATCTTCTCCACATTTTCTGGAAGTAACCTCGTACGCCGATTGCTGACAAGGTGAGCGGCGGCACTAAACACTCTTTCGGAGTACACACTTGTGGGAGGGCAACTTAGGTAGAATAAAGCCAGTTTGTGCAAGGGCCTCCAAATTGCCTCTTTTTCCTGCCAGTATAAGTACGGACTGTCTGACGTGCCTACTTGGATGCGGTCACTCATATAATCCTCCACCATTCTTTCAATGGGGAGAGAATCATATGCAGTGACAGTAGACGACATGTCCGTAATCGTTGTCATTGTCAGGTCCTTCAGTCCGGACCAGATGTCAGCATCAGCAGTCGCTCCAGACTGCCCTGCATCACCGCCAGCGGGTGGGCTCGGAATTCTGAGCCTTTTCCTCGCACCCCCAGTTGCGGGAGAATGTGAAGGAGGAGATGTTGACAGGTCGCGTTCCGCTTGACTTGACAATTTTGTCACCAGCAGGTCTTTGAACCCCAGCAGACTTGTGTGTGCCGGAAAGAGAGATCCAAGGTAGGTTTTAAATCTAGGATCGAGCACGGTGGCCAAAATGTAGTGCTCTGATTTCAACAGATTGACCACCCGTGAATCTTTGTTAAGCGAATTAAGGGCTCCATCCACAAGTCCCACATGCCTAGCGGAATCGCTCCCTTTTAGCTCCTCCTTCAATGCCTCCAGCTTCTTCTGCAAAAGCCTGATGAGGGGAATGACCTGACTCAGGCTGGCAGTGTCTGAACTGACTTCACGTGTGGCAATTTCAAAAGGTTGCAGAACCTTGCACAACGTTGAAATCATTCTCCACTGCGCTTGAGACAGGTACATTCCACCTCCTATATCGTGCTCAATTGTATAGGCTTGAATGGCCTTTTGCTGCTCCTCCAACCTCTGAAGCATATATAGGGTTGAATTCCACCTCGTTACCACTTCTTGCTTCAGATGATGGCAGGGCAGGTTCAGGCGTTTTTGGTGGTGCTCCAGTCTTCTGTACGTGGTGCCTGTATGCCGAAAGTGTCCCGCAATTCTTCTGGCCACCGACAGCATCTCTTGCACGCCCCTCTCGTTTTTAAAATAATTCTGCACCACCAAATTCAAGGTATGTGCAAAACATGGGACGTGCTGGAATTTGCCCATATTTAATGCACACACAATATTGCTGGCGTTGTCCGATGCCACAAATCCACAGGAGAGTCCAATTGGGGTAAGCCATTCCGCGATGATCTTCCTCAGTTGCCGTAAGAGGTTTTCAGCTGTGTGCGTATTCTGGAAACCGGTGATACAAAGCGTAGCCTGCCTAGGAAAGAGTTGGCGTTTGCGAGATGCTGTTACTGGGGCCGCCGCTGCTGTTCTTGCGGCGGGAGTCCATACATCTACCCAGTGGGCTGTCACAGTCATATAGTCCTGACCCTGCCCTGCTCCACTTGTCCACATGTCCGTGGTTAAGTGGACATTGGGTACAACTGCATTTTTTAGGACACTGGTGAGTCTTTTTCTGACGTCCGTGTACATTCTCGGTATCGCCTGCCTAGAGAAGTGGAACCTAGATGGTATTTGGTAACGGGGGCACACTACCTCAAGAAATTGTCTAGTTCCCTGTGAACTAACGGCGGATACCGGACGCACGTCTAACATCAACATAGTTGTCAAGGCCTGAGTTATCCGCTTTGCAACAGGATGACTGCTGTGACATTTCATCTTCCTCGCAAAGGACTGTTGGACAGTCAATTGCTTGGTGGAAGTAGTAAAAGTGGGCTTACGACTTCCCCTCTGGGATGACCATCGACTCCCAGCAGCAACAACAGCAGCGCCAGCAGCAGTAGGCGTTACACGCAAGGATGCATCGGAGGAATCCCAGGCAGGAGAGGACTCGTCAGAATTGCCAGTGACATGGCCTGCAGGACTATTGGCATTCCTGGGGAAGGAGGAAATTGACACTGAGGGAGTTGGTGGGGTGGTTTGCGTGAGCTTGGTTACAAGAGGAAGGGATTTACTGGTCAGTGGACTGCTTCCGCTGTCGCCCAAAGTTTTTGAACTTGTCACTGACTTATTATGAATGCGCTGCAGGTGACGTATAAGGGAGGATGTTCCGAGGTGGTTAACGTCCTTACCCCTACTTATTACAGCTTGACAAAGGCAACACACGGCTTGACAAATGTTGTCCGCATTTCTGGTGAAATACTTCCACACCGAAGAGCTGATTTTTTTGGTATTTTCACCAGGCATGTCAATGGCCATATTCCTCCCACGGACAACAGGTGTCTCCCCGGGTGCCTGACTTAAACAAACCACCTCACCATCAGAATCCTCCTTGTCAATTTCCTCCCCAGCGCCAGCAACACCCATATCCTCCTCATCCTGGTGTACTTCAACACTGACATCTTCAATCTGACTATCAGGAACTGGACTGCGGGTGCTCCTTCAAGCACTTGCAGGGGGCGTGCAAATGGTGGAAGGCGCATGCTCTTCACGTCCAGTGTTGGGAAGGTCAGGCATCGCAACCGACACAATTGGACTCTCCTTGTGGATTTGGGATTTCGAAGAACGCACAGTTCTTTGCTGTGCTTTTGCCAGCTTGAGTCTTTTCATTTTTCTAGCGAGAGGCTGAGTGCTTCCATCCTCATGTGAAGCTGAACCACTAGCCATGAACATAGGCCAGGGCCTCAGCCGTTCCTTGCCACTCCGTGTGGTAAATGGCATATTGGCAAGTTTACGCTTCTCCTCCGACAATTTTATTTTAGATTTTGGAGTCCTTTTTTTACTGATATTTAGTGTTTTGGATTTTACATGCTCTGTACTATGAAATTGGGCATCGGCCTTGGCAGACGACGTTGCTGGCATTTCATCGTCTCGGCCATGACTAGTGGCAGCAGCTTCAGCACGAGGTGGAAGTGGATCTTGATCTTTCCCTAATTTTGGAACCTCAACATTTTTGTTCTCCATATTTTAATAGGCACAACTAAAAGGCACCTCAGGTAAACAATGGAGATGGATGGATACTAGTATACTTATGGATGGACGAGCGATTGCCGACACAGAGGTAGCTACAGCCGTGGACTACCGTACTGTGTCTGCTGCTAATATAGACTGGATGATAATGAGATGAAATGAATATATATATATATATAATATCACTAGTACTGCAGCCGGACAGGTATATATATTTATTATGTAATGACTGATGACGGACTTGCTGGACACTGTCAGCTCAGCAGCACCGCAGACTGCTACAGTAAGCTACTATAGTAGTATGTATCAAGAAGAAAGAAAAAAAAAAAACCACGGGTAGGTGGTATACAATTATGGATGGACCAGCGACTGCCGACACAGAGGTAGCTACAGCCGTGGACTACCGTACTGTGTCTGCTGCTAATATAGACTGGATGATAATGAGATGAAATTAATATATATATATATATATATATATATAATATCACTAGTACTGCAGCCGGACAGGTATATATATTTATTATGTAATGACTGATGACGGACCTGCTGGACACTGTCAGCTCAGCAGCACCGCAGACTGCTACAGTAAGCTACTATAGTAGTATGTATCAAGAAGAAAGAAAAAAAAATAAAACACGGGTAGGTGGTATACAATTATGGATGGACCAGCGACTGCCGACACAGAGGTAGCTACAGCCGTGGACTACCGTACTGTGTCTGCTGCTAATATAGACAGGATGATAATGAGATGAAATTAATATATATATATATATATATATAATATCACTAGTACTGCAGCCGGACAGGTATATATATTTATTATGTAATGACTGATGACGGACCTGCTGGACACTGTCAGCTCAGCAGCACCGCAGACTGCTACAGTAAGCTACTATAGTAGTATGTATCAAGAAGAAAAAAAAAAAAAACACGGGTAGGTGGTATACAATTATATATATATTATATACAATTATACAGGTTGAGTATCCCATATCCAAATATCCGATATACGGAATATTCCGAAATACGGACTTTTTTGAGCGAGAGTGATATAGTGAAACTTTTGTTTTTTGATGGCTCAATGTACACAAACTTTGTTTAATACACACAGTTATTAAAAATATTGTATTAAATGACCTTCAGACTGTGTATATAAGGTGTATATGAAACATAAATGAATTGTGTGAATGTAGACACACTTTGTTTAATGCACAAAGTTATAAAAAATATTGGCTAAAATTACCTTCAGGCTGTGTGTATAAGGTGTAAATGTAACATAAATGCATTCTGTGCTTAGACTTGGGTCCCATCACCATGATATCTCATTATGATATGCAATTATTCCAAAATACGGAAAAATCCCATATCCAAAATACCTCTGGTCCCAAGCATTTTGGATAAGGGAGACTCAACCTGTATATATATATATATTAAACTGGTGGTGATTAATTAAACTGGTGGTCAGGTCACTGGTCACACTATCAGCAACTTGCAAGTAGTACTCCTAAGCAGACAATCACAATATATACTGGTGGTCAGTGTGGTCACAATGGCAGTGTGGCACTCTGGCAGCAAAAGTGTGCACTGTACGTTAAAATATGTACTCCTGCTCTCAGACTCTAACTGCTCCCCACTGTCTCCCCCACAAGTCAGATATACAGTCACACTATCACTTCAGCAAGTAGTAGTACTCCTCCTAATGCTCCCCAAAATTACTAAAGTATACTGTGCCTCTCTCTACTCTAGTCTCACTCTCTTCTCTATAAACGGAGAGGACGCCAGCCACGTCCTCTCCCTATCAATCTCAATGCACGTGTGAAAATGGCGGCGACGCGCGGCTCCTTATATAGAATCCGAGTCTCACGATAGAATCCGAGCCTCGCGAGAATACGACAGCGGGATGATGACGTTCGGGCGCGCTCGGGTTAACCGAGCAAGGCGGGAAGATCCGAGTCGCTCGGACCCGTGTAAAAAAACCTGAAGTTCGGGCGGGTTCGGATTCCGAGGAACCGAACCCGCTCATCTCTAATGATAACACGTTTCCAGACACAAAGTTACCTGCTTTTATGCTTTACTTGAAAATGCGAATCAGGCACCTCTTTCTAGACAGTGCAGTGGTATCCATCATTTTCAGACAGAACTTTCATCCCTATCCAATTCCCACAAAGTGGGGCGCTGGCTATAACATCATTCCTACAACTTAGGAGGGTCCCCAAATTTCAGTGTCTGCCTTTATACTGTACCATGCTCATATATATAACACAATATAGCAGCGCTTTGATGTTAAAATTATGGAAGATCACACAAAACAAGGTAAGATTCACGCAATTTAATACAGAAGTATACAATTGAAAATGACAAACTTTAAAAATTAGAGATGAGCGGGTTCGGATCTCTTACCGAACTTTGCATTCCGAGCCCGGATCAGAGTCAGGCTTGGGTTTCCCCGCCTGACTTGGAAACCTGAATGTGGAAAAACGTCATAATCCCGCTGTTGGATTCTCGCGGGATTTGGATTCCATATAAAGAGCCGCGCGTCCCCGTCATTTTCACACCAATCTCGGAGAGTGTAGTGAGAGGACGTGTCTTCATCCTCCAGTGTCTGTGTGGGGGCGGGAAAGTGGGGTTGCGAGTCTTGTGCTGTGTTGTGCTGATCAGTCCAGTCCAGTGTAGTCACAGTGTAAGTGTATTGTGCTGCATCAGTCCAGGCAGTCACAGTGTTGGTGTCCTCTCCTGCCAGTGTTTCCGAATAAAGTGTTGTTGACTGTGTTGTGCTGCATCAGACCAGTGGTAGTGTCCTGTCTCATCAGTCATTCCAGTGACCAGGCAGTCAAAGTGGTATACACTGCTGCTATATGTCCACTGCGGCCGTATAATAATAATAATAACAACCAGAAGTCTCTTACAGTATTGTTGTGTTGTGCTGCATCAGACCAGTGGTAGTGTCCTGTCTCATCAGTCATTCTAGTCATTCCTGTGCCGCATATTGTCTCATATAACTCCCAAAAAATAATGGAGAACAAAAATTTTGAGGATAAAATAGGGAAAGATCAAGAAGAACCACTTTCTACTAGTGCTGAAGCTGCTGCCACTAGCCATGACATAGGCGATGAAATGCCATCAACGTCTTCTGCCAAGGCCGATGCCCAATGTGATAGTAGAGGGCATGTAAAATTCAAACAGCCAAAGTTCAGTAAAAAGAACTAAAAATAGAAATTTAAATTGCCTGAGGAGAAATGTAAACTTGCCAATATGCCATTTACAACACGTGGGTGGGAAGGAATGGCTGAGGCCCTGGCCTATGTTCATGGCTAGTGGTTCAGATTCACATGACGATGGAAGTCCTCATCCTCCAGCTAGAAAAATAAAAAAAGAGTTAAGTTGGAAAGAGCACAGAAAAGAACTGTGCGTTCTGAGATGGTATCACAAATCCCCAAGGAGAGTCCAAGAGTGTCGGCGGTTGCGATGCCTGACCTTCCCTAAACTGGACGGGAAGAGGTGGCTCCTTCCACCATTTGCATGCCCCTTGCAAGTGCTGGAAGGAGCACCCACAGTCCAGTTCCTGATATTGAAATTGAAGATGTCACTGTTGAAGTACACCAGGATGAGGATATGGGACTTGCTCGCGCTGAGGAGGAAGTTGACGATGAGGATTCTGATGGTGATGTGGTTTGTTTTAGTCAGGCACCGGGTGAGACACCTGTTGTCCTTGGGATGAAGAAGCCCATTGTGATGCCCTGGTAAACTACCAAACAAGCCACCTCTTCGTTGTGGAATTATTTCTACACAAATCTGGACAACAGGTGTCAAGCCATCTGTTGCCTCTGTCAATCTGTAATACGTAGGGGTAAGGATGTTAACCACCTAGGAACATTCTCCATTATACGTCACATGCTGCGCATTCATTAGACGTCAGTTTTAAGTTGTGAAACTTTGGGTAAGAGCGTAAGCAGTCCACTGACACCTAAATTCCTTCTTCCTCCTGTACCCAAGCTCCTGCAAGCCACACCACCAACTCCCTCAATGTGAACTTCCTCCTCAGTCAGGAAAGTCTGTAGTCCTGTAGGCCATGTCACTGTCAAGACTGAGGAGTCCTCTCCTAACTGGGATTCCTCCAGAGGATCCTTGATTGGTACGCCTGCTGTTGCTGCCGCTGCTGTTGTTACTGCTGGGAGTCGATTGTCATCCAAGAGGGAAAGTCGGAAGACCACTCTTACTACTTCCAGTAAGCAATTGCCTGTCCAACAGTCCTTTGTGAGGAAGGTGAAATATGACAGCAGTCATCCTTTTGCAAAGCGGAAAAAGGAGACATTGGCAACTATGTTGGTGTTAGAGGTGTATCTGGTATACACCATTAGTTCAGTGGGACTTAGAGAAATGATGGAGATAGTGTGTCCCAGGTATCAAATCCCATCTAGGTTCCACTTCTATAGGCAGGCGATACCAAGAATGTAATAAATAGTGGCAAACTGCTCTAATCAAGCTGGTAACAATCCTCAGGTGCTGTGGGAGGGGGTTACTCTAGACAAGAAAAATAAAAGGGATTTTTCCCACGCACTCTGCTGGCTGTTAGTAAGAAGAACTATATACTATGTAGTAATAGAAAATTTAGAGCTCTTCGTTACATATGTTTTGCAAAAGATATGAAAAGCCTCCAGGCCACTTCACAGCTGCTCTATTACTAGAGGTCCCTAACTAAGCATAAGTCCAGGGCTTGGACCCCACAAAGTCAGCTCAGGCCCGACCACCCTAGGGCAGCACACCATTGATACAAAGAATGTACACAGACGTCAGAAAAAGAGTCACCAGTGTTCTACAAAATGCTCTTTTCTGTCTGGCCAATGTTAGTAAATTAGACCAAAACTCATTCAGCAATATCCTCTATAGTGTATATTTTGACTGCTTTACTAGATCAGTCCACTTAGATAATGTAGCAGTCCTTTAGGATATTTAGAAACACTGTATTGCTGTAGAAATAATATGGCAAGGTAACACACTGCACGCTGATCCTTCTAACCAGCAGAATCACTGGTAGGATTTCAATAGGAGCAGCGTACCAATGTCCGTTCAGTGATTTAAATCCGGTGAAGTTTTAAAACTTAGTTCTTTACAATGTCTGGCCAGACAAGATATGTATGCTCACCGCTCTCTTCCAGCATTAAAATCTCTGTGGCTTCCTCCCGGCTGCTGGTGCTTTCAACCCTTTAGAGCAGTCATCTCTGGAGGAGGTCATCCGTGTAGATCTAAAAAATATTGCTGGCGGTGGGCAGTACAATTGGCAGTGGTATGAAGTAGAACAGGGCAGACTAAGGACTATATGACTGTAACAGCCACTGGGTAGATGTATGGCCTCCCACATCAACCACAGCAGCGGCACCAGTAGCAGCATCTCGCAAACGCCAACTCGTTCCTAGGCAGGCTATGCTATGTATCACCACTTTCTATAAGAGGCACACAGCTGACAACCTCTTAAAGAAACTGAGGAACATCATCGCAGAATGGCTTACCCCAATTGGACTCTCCTGGGGATTTGTGATATCGGATAACGCCACCAATATTGTGCGTGTATTACATCTGGGCAAATTCCAGCTTGTCCCATGTTTTGCACATACAATTAATTTGGTGGTGAAGAATTTTTGGAAAAATGACAGGGGTGTGCAGGAGATGCTGTCGGTGGTCAAAAAAAATTGCGGGTCACTTTCGGCATTCTGCAACTGCGTGCCATAGACTGGAGCGCCAGCAAACACGCCTGAACCTGCCCCGCCATCAACTGAAGCAAGAGGTAGTAACGAGGTGTAATTCAACACTCTATATGCTTCAGAGGATGGAGGAGCAGCAAGAGGCCATTCAAGCCTATACATCCACAAATGATATAGGCAAAGGAGGGGTAATGCACTTGATTCAAGCACAGTGGAGAATGATTTCCGTCTTGTGCAAGGTTCTGCAACACTTCGAACTTGCCACACGTGAAGTCAGTTCAGACACTGCCAGCTTGAGTCAGGTTATTCCCCTTATCAGGCTTTTGCAGAAGCAGCTGGATAAATTAAAGGTGGAGCTAAGATTGAGCGATTCCGCAAAGTATGTGGGACTTGTGGTTGGAGCCCTTCATTCGCTTTGCCAGGATTCAAGGGTGTTCAATCTGTTGAAATCAGAGCACTACATTTTGGCCACCATGCTCGATCCTAGGTTTAAAGCCTATGTTGTAGCTTTATTTCCAGCAGATACAAGTGTGCAGAGGTGCAAAGACCTGCTGGTTAGTAAATTGTCAACTCAAGCGGAACGTGACCCGTCAACAGCTCCTCCTTCAATTTCTCCTGCCACTGGGGCTGCAAGAAAAAGGATAATATTTCCTAGCCCACCTGCTAGCAGTGATGCAGGGAACTCAGGAGCGAAAGCTGACATCTGGTCCAGAATGAAGGACCTACCAACGATTACTGACATATCTACTGTCACTGCATATGATTCTGTCACCATTGAAGGAATGGAGGATTATATGAGTGACAACATTCAAGTAGGCATGTCAGACAGTCCATATGTATACTGGCAGGAAAAAGGCAATTTGGAGGCCCTTGCAAAACTGGCTTTATTTTAACTAAGTTGCCCCCTTCCAGTGTGTACTCCGAAAGAGTGTTTAGTGCAGCCGGTAACCTTGTCAGCGATCGGCTTAGGAGGTTACTTCCGCTAAATGTGGAGAAGATGATGGTCATCAAAATGGCGACTAGCTGCCTGTACCTTTCAACCTGGAATCTGGACAGGGATGTGGGCAGCTCCTGGGTGCAAACTGCTGAAGGGTGACTGTAACATTATGTGCAGAACTCGGCTCCTGTCACAGTGTAGGAGCCAGCACTGGCAGTCTAGCATGTCCAGGACCCATGAAGTGACGAAAATGGCCGTCAAGTTGTGAGGACACAACACTTCCATGAAGCCACACCCATCCCATGAAGCCACACCCATAACATGAAGCCACACCTCCTGTATCTGGTGTCAGCAGGGCTAGTGCCGCCTTGTTCCCTGGCAGCGGTAGAAATGGATGGGTTCTGCTGCACATCCGCTCTGTCCCTGTAGCACCTGGCATGTGGTAGAGGACTGTACTCCCATTGCTCCCCCCTATGGTCCATCTTCACGCCCTCGCAAAGAGACACGTTGTACTTATTAATGTCCTTGTCCTTCGCCATTGAGAAGGGGGAGGCAGCACTACCCATCTCAAGGGACACGTCCTTGGTAGCGGTTGGGGAAGCGGGGAGTGGAACAGGTGAGGGTTGGAGTGAGGGGAGAGGGGATGTTGTGCCGCCAGCAGGGGGTGCAGGCACGGGGTCTTGCAAAGGACAGCTGGAAGGAGGAGCCTGGCAACATGTCAGGAGGGAGCATTTGAGGAGGCCCTACTGCCTCCTACTGGATGGGACCTGTGGTGCAGTTTGGGACAGAGACAGCAACTGCTGCATGCTCAAAGGCACATGTAAAGCTGTGCAGCACAGACCGAACATCTCCAGTAATAACACAATAACCCTAGAGTAGCAGCATCGGCTCCCCTGCCACCCCTTTCCCCAAACACAAAGCAGCAGCACCGTCTCCCCTGCCACCCCTTTCCCCTAACACAAAGCAGCAGCACCGTCTCCCCTGCCACCCCTTTCCCCAAACACAAAGCAGCAGCACCGTCTCCCCGCCACCCCTTTCCCCAAACACAAAGCAGCAGCACAGACTCCCCTGCCACCCCTTTCCCCAAACACAAAGCAGCAGCACCATCTCCCGTGTCACCCCTTTCCCCAAACACAAAGCAGCAGCACCGTCTCCCCTGCCACCCCTTTCCCCAAACACAAAGCAGCAGCACAGACTCCCCTGCCACCCCTTTCCCCAAACACAAAGCAGCAGCACAGTCTCCCCTGCCACCCCTTTCCCCAAACACAAAGCAGCAGCACCGGCTCCCCTGCCACCCCTTTCCCCAAACACAAAGCAGCAGCACAGTCTCCCCTGCCACCCCTTTCCCCAAACACAAAGCAGCAGCACAGACTCCCCTGCCACCCCTTTCCCCAAACACAAAGCAGCAGCACCGTCTCCCCTGCCACCCATTTCCCCAAACACAAAGCAGCAGCACATTCTCCCCTGCCACCCCTTTCCCCAAACACAAAGCAGCAGCACAGTCTCCCCTGCCACCCCTTTCCCCAAACACAAAGCAGTAGCACATTCTCCCCTGCCACCCCTTTCCCCAAACACAAAGCAGTAGCACATTCTCCCCTGCCACCCCTTTCCCCAAACACAAAGCAGCAGCACAGTCTCCCCTGCCACCCCTTTCCCCAAACACAAAGCAGTAGCACATTCTCCCCTGCCACCCCTTTCCCCAAACACAAAGCAGCAGCACAGTCTCCCCTGCCACCCCTTTCCCCAAACACAAAGCAGCAGCACAGTCTCCCCTGCCACCCCTTTCCCCAAACACAAAGCAGCAGCACCGGCTCCCCTGCCACCCCTTTCCCCAAACACAAAGCAGCAGCACAGTCTCCCCTGCCACCCCTTTCCCCAAGCACAAAGCAGCAGCACAGTCTCCCCTGCCACCCCTTTCCCCAAGCACAAAGCAGCAGCACAGTCTCCCCTGCCACCCCTTTCCCCAAACACAAAGCAGCAGCACAGTCTCCCCTGCCACACCTTTCCCCAAACACAAAGCAGCAGCACATTCTCCCCTGCCACCCCTTTCCCCAAACACAAAGCAGCAGCACAGTCTCCCCTGCCACACCTTTCCCCAAACACAAAGCAGCAGCACATTCTCCCCTGCCACCCCTTTCCCCAAACACAAAGCAGCAGCACAGTCTCCCCTGCTACCCCTTTCCCCAAGCACAAAGCAGCAGCACAGTCTCCCCTGCCACCCCTTTTCCCAAACACAAAGCAGCAGCACAGTCTCCCCTGCCACCCCTTTTCCCAAACACAAAGCAGCAGCACAGTCTCCCCTGCCACCCCTCTCCCCAAACACAAAGCAGCAGCACAGTCTCCCCTGCCACCCCTTTCCCCAAGCACAAAGCAGCAGCACAGTCTCCCCTGCCACCCCTTTCCCCAAACACAAAGCAGCAGCACCGTCTCCCCTGCCACCCCTTTCCCCAAACACAAAGCAGCAGCACCGTCTCCCCTGCCACCCCTTTCCCCAAACACAAAGCAGCAGCACAGACTCCCCTGCCACCCCTTTCCCCAAACACAAAGCAGCAGCACCGTCTCCCCTGCCACCCCTTTCCCCAAACACAAAGCAGCAGCACAGACTCCCCTGCCACCCCTTTCCCCAAACACAAAGCAGCAGCACAGTCTCCCCTGCCACCCCTTTCCCCAAACACAAAGCAGCAGCACCATCTCCCGTACCACCCCTTTCCCCAAACACAAAGCAGCAGCACCGTCTCCCCTGCCACCCCTTTCCCCAAACACAAAGCAGCAGCACAGACTCCCCTGCCACCCCTTTCCCCAAACACAAAGCAGCAGCACTGTCTCCCCTGCCACCCCTTTCCCCAAACACAAAGCAGCAGCACAGACTCCCCTGCCACCCCTTTCCCCAAACACAAAGCAGCAGCACATTCTCCCCTGCCACCCCTTTCCCCAAACACAAAGCAGCAGCACAGACTCCCCTGCCACCCCTTTCCCCAAACACAAAGCAGCAGCACAGACTCCCCTGCCACCCCTTTCCCCAAACACAAAGCAGCAGCACCGTCTCCCCTGCCACCCCTTTCCCCAAACACAAAGCAGCAGCACAGACTCCCCTGCCACCCCTTTCCCCAAACACAAAGCAGCAGCACCGTCTCCCCTGCCACAAATTTCCCCAAACACAAAGCAGCAGCACATTCTCCCCTGCCACCCCTTTCCCCAAACACAAAGCAGCAGCACAGTCTCCCCTGCCACCCCTTTCCCCAAACACAAAGCAGTAGCACATTCTCCCCTGCCACCCCTTTCCCCAAACACAAAGCAGTAGCACATTCTCCCCTGCCACCCCTTTCCCCAAACACAAAGCAGTAGCACATTCTCCCCTGCCACCCCTTTCCCCAAACACAAAGCAGCAGCACAGTCTCCCCTGCCACCCCTTTCCCCAAACACAAAGCAGCAGCACAGTCTCCCCTGCCACCTCTTTCCCCAAACACAAAGCAGCAGCACATTCTCCCCTGCCACCCCTTTCCCCAAACACAAAGCAGCAGCACTGGCTCCCCTGACACCCCTTTCTTCAAACACAAAGCAGCAGCACAGTCTCCCCTGCCACCCCTTTCCCCAAACACAAAGCAGCAGCACCGGCTCCCCTGCCACCCCTTTCCCCAAACACAAAGCAGCAGCACAGTCTCCCCTGCCACCCCTTTCCCCAAACACAAAGCAGCAGCACAGTCTCCCCTGCCACCCCTTTCCCCAAGCACAAAGCAGCAGCACAGTCTCCCCTGCCACCCCTTTCCCCAAACACAAAACAGCAGCACAGTCTCCCCTGCCACCCCTTTCCCCAAACACAAAGCAGCAGCACATTCTCCCCTGCCACCCCTTTCCCCAAACACAAAGCAGCAGCACAGTCTCCCCTGTCACCCCTTTCCCCAAGCACAAAGCAGCAGCACAGTCTCCCCTGCCACCCCTTTTCCCAAACACAAAGCAGCAGCACAGTCTCCCCTGCCACCCCTTTTCCCAAACACAAAGCAGCAGCAGTCTCCCCTGCCACCACTCTCCCCAAACACAAAGCAGCAGCACAGTCTCCCTTGCCACCCATTTCCCCAAACACAAAGCAGCAGCACAGTCTCCCCTGCCACCCCTTTCCCCAAACACAAAGCAGCAGCACAGTCTCCCCTGCCACCCCTTTCCCCAAACACAAAGCAGCAGGACATTCTCCCCTGCCACCCCTTCCCCCAAACACAAAGCAGTAGCACATTCTCCCATGCCACCCCTTTCCCCAAACACAAAGCAGCAGCACAGTCTCCCCTGCCACCCCTTTCCCCAAACACAAAGCAGCAGCACAGACTCCCCTGCCACCCCTTTCCCCAAACACAAAGCAGCAGCACCGTCTCCCCTGCCACAAATTTCCCCAAACACAAAGCAGCAGCACATTCTCCCCTGCCACCCCTTTCCCCAAACACAAAGCAGCAGCACAGACTCCCCTGCCACCCCTTTCCCCAAGCACAAAGCAGCAGCACAGTCTCCCCTGCCACCCCTTTCCCCAAACACAAAGCAGCAGCACAGTCTCCCCTGCCACCCCTTTCCCCAAACACAAAGCAGCAGCACAGTCTCCCCTGCCACCCCTTTCCCCAAACACAAAGCAGCAGCACAGTCTCCCCTGCCACCCCTTTCCCCAAGCACAAAGCAGCAGCACAGTCTCCCCTGCCACCCCTTTCCCCAAACACAAAGCTGCAGCACCGGCTCCCCTGCCACCCCTTTCCCCAAACACAAAGCAGCAGCACAGTCTCCCCTGCCACCCCTTTCCCCAAACACAAAGCAGCAGCACCGGCTCCCCTGCCACCCCTTTCCCCAAACACAAAGCAGCAGCACAGTCTCCCCTGCCACCCCTTTCCCCAAACACAAAGCAGCAGCACAGTCTCCCCTGCCACCCCTTTCCCCAAGCACAAAGCAGCAGCACAGTCTCCCCTGCCACCCCTTTCCCCAAACACAAAGCAGCAACACAGTCTCCCCTGCCACCCCTTTCCCCAAACAGAAAGCAGCAGCACAGTCTCCCCTGCCACCCCTTTCCCCAAACACAAAGCAGCAGCACAGTCTCCCCTGCCACCCCTTTCCCCAAACACAAAGCAGCAGCACATTCTCCCCTGCCACCCCTTTCCCCAAACACAAAGCAGCAGCACCGGCTCCCCTGCCACCCCTTTCCCCAAACACAAAGCAGCAGCACAGTCTCCCCTGCCTCACCTTTCCCCAAACACAAAGCAGCAGCACAGTCTCCCCTGTCACCCCTTTCCCCAAACACAAAGCAGCAGCACCGGCTCCCCTGCCACCCTTTTCCCCAAACACAAAGCAGCAGCACAGTCTCCCCTGCCACCCCTTTCCCCAAACACAAAGCAGCAGCACAGTCTCCCCTGCCACCCCTTTCCCCAAACACAAAGCAGCAGCACCGTCTCCCCTGCCACCCCTTTCCCCAAACACAAAGCAGCAGCACCGTCTCCCCTGCCACCCCTTTCCCCAAACACAAAGCAGCAGCACATTCTCCCCTGCCACCCCTTTCCCCAAACACAAAGCAGCAGCACATTCTCCCCTGCCACCCCTTTCCCCAAACACAAAGCAGTAGCACATTCTCCCCTGCCACCCCTTTCCCCAAACACAAAGCAGTAGCACATTCTCCCCTGCCACCCCTTTCCCCAAACACAAAGCAGTAGCACATTCTCCCCTGCCACCCCTTTCCCCAAACACAAAGCAGCAGCACAGTCTCCCCTGCCACCCCTTTCTCCAAACACAAAGCAGCAGCACATTCTCCCCTGCCACCCCTTTCCCCAAACACAAAGCAGCAGCACCGGCTCCCCTGCCACCCCTTTCTCCAAACACAAAGCAGCAGCACAGTCTCCCCTGCCACCCCTTTCCCCAAACACAAAGCAGCAGCACCGGCTCCCCTGCCACCCCTTTCCCCAAACACAAAGCAGCAGCACAGTCTCCCCTGCCACCCCTTTCCCCAAGCACAAAGCAGCAGCACAGTCTCCCCTGCCACCCCTTTCCCCAAACACAAAGCAGCAGCACAGTCTCCCCTGCCACCCCTTTCCCCAAACACAAAGCAGCAGCACATTCTCCCCTGCCACCCCTTTCCCCAAACACAAAGCAGCAGCACAGTCTCCCCTGCCACCCCTTTCCCCAAGCACAAAGCAGCAGCACAGTCTCCCCTGCCACCCCTTTTCCCAAACACAAAGCAGCAGCACAGTCTATCCTGCCACCCCTTTTCCCAAACACAAAGCAGCAGCACAGTCTCCCCTGCCACCCCTCTCCCCAAACACAAAGCAGCAGCACAGTCTCCCTTGCCACCCATTTCCCCAAACACAAAGCATCAGCACAGGCTCCCCTGCCACCCCTTTCCCCAAGCACAAAGCAGCAGCACAGTCTCCCCTGCCACCCCTTTCCCCAAACACAAAGCAGCAGCACAGTCTCCCCTGCCACCCATTTCCCCAAACACAAAGCAGCAGCACATTCTCCCCTGCCACCCCTTTCCCCAAACACAAAGCAGCAGCACAGTCTCCCCTGCCACCCCTTTCCCCAAACACAAAGCAGCAGCACATTCTCCCCTGCCACCCCTTTCCCCAAACACAAAGCAGCAGCACAGTCTCCCCTGCCACCCCTTTCCCCAAACACAAAGCAGTAGCACATTCTCCCCTGCCACCCCTTTCCCCAAACACAAAGCAGCAGCACAGTCTCCCCTGCCACCCCTTTCCCCAAACACAAAGCAGCAGCACAGTCTCCCCTGCCACCCCTTTCCCCAAACACAAAGCAGCAGCACATTCTCCCTTGCCACCCCTTTCCCCAAACACAAAGCAGCAGCACCGGCTCCCCTGCCACCCCTTTCCCCAAACACAAAGCAGTAGCACATTCTCCCCTGCCACCCCTTTCCCCAAACACAAAGCAGCAGCACAGTCTCCCCTGCCACCCCTTTCCCCAAACACAAAGCAGTAGCACATTCTCCCCTGCCACCCCTTTCCCCAAACACAAAGCAGCAGCACAGTCTCCCCTGCCACCCCTTTCCCCAAACACAAAGCAGCAGCACAGTCTCCCCTGCCACCCCTTTCCCCAAACACAAAGCAGCAGCACATTCTCCCTTGCCACCCCTTTCCCCAAACACAAAGCAGCAGCACCGGCTCCCCTGCCACCCCTTTCCCCAAACACAAAGCAGCAGCACAGTCTCCCCTGCCACCCCTTTCCCCAAACACAAAGCAGCAGCACCGGCTCCCCTGCCACCCCTTTCCCCAAACACAAAGCAGCAGCACAGTCTCCCCTGCCACCCCTTTCCCCAAACACAAAGCAGCAGCACAGTCTCCCCTGCCACCCCTTTCCCCAAGCACAAAGCAGCAGCACAGTCTCCCCTGCCACCCCTTTCCCCAAACACAAAGCAGCAGCACAGTCTCCCCTGCCACCCCTTTCCCCAAACACAAAGCAGCAGCACATTCTCCCCTGCCACCCCTTTCCCCAAACACAAAGCAGCAGCACAGTCTCCCCTGCCACCCCTTTCCCCAAGCACAAAGCAGCAGCACAGTCTCCCCTGCCACCCCTTTCCCCAAACACAAAGCAGCAGCACAGTCTCCCCTGCCACCCCTTTTCCCAAACACAAAGCAGCAGCACAGTCTCCCCTGCCACCCCTCTCCCCAAACACAAAGCAGCAGCACAGTCTCCCTTGCCACCCATTTCCCCAAACACAAAGCAGCAGCACAGGCTCCCCTGCCACCCCTTTCCCCAAGCACAAAGCAGCAGCACAGTCTCCCCTGCCACCCCTTTCCCCAAACACAAAGCAGCAGCACAGGCTCCCCTGCCGGGGGTCTGGGACTCCAGGTCGTCAACAAAAAGGTTGACACATCTTATGCTGACACCAATTGGTCGACACACCTTAGGTCGACATGGACAAAAGGTTGACATGAACAAGGTCGACATGGAAAAAGGTCGACATAAGTTTTTTAAGTTTTTTTGGTGTCGTTTTCTTCGTAGAGTGACCGGGAACCCCAAATAGTGCAACGCGTCCCATCGCATGGTGCCTTCGCTCCGCTTCGCTCGGCACAGATTACCGTTCCAATCGTAGTCCATGTGGATCGTTAAGTATGAAAAAGTTCCAAAAAAGAAAAAAATTGTGAAAAACTCATGTCGACCCTTTTCCTTGTCGACCTTGTTCATGTCGACCTTTTGTCCATGTTGACCTTTTGTCCATGCCGACCCAAGCTGTGTCGACCAATTGGCGTCGACCTAAGGTGTGTCGACCTTTTTGTTGTCGACCCGGAGTCCGGATACCCCTGCCGGCACCCCCTCCCCCAAGACCAGCAGCACAGTTTCCCCTTTTGCCTTAATTGCCAGCATGTCTGCCAGCAAGGTGAGGCTCCCAGCATGGTCCAACATTGATAGCCAGACAGCTCTTCCTTTTAAAAATATTGGTGGTCATTCCGAGTTGTTCGCTCTGTATTTTTCTTCGCATCGCAGCGATTTTCCGCTTATTGCGCATGCGCAATGTCCGCACTGCGACTGCGCCAAGTAAATTTGCTATGCAGTTAGGAATTTTACTCACGGCTTTTTTATCGTTCTGGTGATCATAATGTGATTGACAGGAAGTGGGTGTTACTGGGCGGAAACTGGCCGTTTTATGGGTGCGTGTGAAAAAACGCTACAGTTTCTGGGAAAAACGCGGGAGTGGCTGGAGAAACGGAGGAGTGTCTGGGCGAACGCTGGGTGTGTTTGTGACGTCAAACCAGGAACGACAAGCACTGAACTGATCGCAGATGCCAAGTAAGTCTGGAGCTACTCAGAAACTGCTAAGAGAGGTCTAATCGCGATATTGCGAATATGTCGTTCGCAATTTTAAGAAGCTAAGATTCACTCCCAGTAGGCGGCGGCTTAGTGTGCGCAAATCTGCTAAAAGCAGCTTGCGAGCGAACAACTCGGAATGAGGGCCATTGTCACTTGCTTAAAGGGCAATTATAATGAAAGTAACAATAAAATAATTTTGATACTAAAATAGGAATTACCAGTAGAAAAATATTTAGGCAATTTTACAAAGTAAGTGTAAAAGTGGGAGATGAAGGGCCTGGAAGATGCTGGCACTTGATTTATTAAAACAGGAGAGCAGAAGGAGGGGGGTTGTAGGGGGTAACAATGTAAAAACAATAACAGTGCCCCCTTTTGGGCCAAAGTATCAAGTATGTTTACCCTAACCTCACCCACCTCCTCCTGACCTCTCTATCTGTGCACCCTAACTTCACCCACCTCCTCCTGACCTCTCTATCTCTGTGCCCTAACCTCACCCACCTCCTCCTGACCTCTTTATATCTGCACCCTAACCTCATCCACCCCCTCCTGACCTCTCTATCTCTGCTCCCTAACCTCACCCACCTCCTCCTGACCTCTCTATCTCTGCGCCATAACCTCACTCACCTCCTCCTTACCTCTCTCTCTCTGACCCCTTACCTCACTCACCTCCTTCTGACCTTTCTATCTCTGCACCCTAACCTCATCCACCTCCTCCTGACCTCTCTATCTCTGCACCCTAACCTCACCTATCTCCTCCTGACCTATATATCTCTGCATCCTAACCTCACCCATCTTCTCCTGACCTCTCTATCTCTGCACCCTAACCTCACCCACCTCCTCCTGACCTCTCTATCTCTGCGCCCTAACCTCACTCACCTCTTCCTTACCTCTCTCTGTCTCTGAGCCCTAACCTCACCAACCTCCTCCTGACCTCTATCTCTGCACCCTAACCTCACCTACCTCCTCCTGACCTATCTATCTCTGCACCCTAACCTCACCCATCTTCTCCTGACCTTTCTATCTCTGCACCCTAATCTCATCCACCTCCTCCTGACCTCTCTATCTCTGCATCCTAACCTCACCCACCTCCTCCAGACCTCTCTATCTCTGCATCCTAACCTCACCCACCTCCTCCTGAACTCTCTATCTCTGCGCCCTAACCTCACCCACACAAATATTTTTTGCAAACATGCAGAAGAAGGCAGAATCTGTCCACCTACTTCTGTGACATCACAAGCTGGAGAGAAGTTTGATAATCTGATGAAAACGTTGGCCGATCTGATAAGAAAGTTGGTTAGACATGATGGGCATGTGTTTTAGTTGGACAGGCGAGTTGGACGGTTGGAGGAAAGTTGGTCTGATGTATGGTCCACATAAAGGACAGATAATATTATTGAAATCCTACAATCCAGGTAAACTAGATCACTTTCCCTGATGTAAATTTGGAAGGCATATACAAATAGATGAGTAATAATACAAGTATAATATAACACTAATCTAAGTCGTATTACAGTCATCTCTAATCTCTTATGGAAATTGTAATGTAACTCACCTCCATAGGATTTAAATATCTTGGTCAAACATTCGGCCTCTTCAGTAATCTTGTTCTCTATTCCTTTCTTCCCCATCCCGAAATCTCGTAACGTTGAAAGTGTAAATCGTCTCATCACTTTCCAGTTCTCCCCGTTAGAGAAGATAAGACCTGGAGAGAATGAAAACAGATCACAGGGGGTAATTCAGATCTTTGTTAGCAGTTGGGCAAACCCATGTGCACTGCAGGTGGGGCAGATGTAACATGTGCAGAGAGAGTTAGATTTGGGTGGGTTATATTGTTTCTTTGCAGGGTAAATACTAGCTGCTTTATTTTTACACTGCAATTTAGATTTCAGATTGAACACACCCCATCCAAATCTAACTCTCTCTGCACATGTTATATCTGCCGCCCTGTAGTGCACATGGTTTTGCTATAGTACCATGTACAAGTACCTTAGATGGCGCTAGTAGGATGGTAGAAGAATTACAGCAGTTGAAAAGTATCAAACCTTCTTACATAACTCACCATACAAGAAAAAATAAGATTTTACTCACCGGTAAATCTATTTCTCGTAGTCCGTAGTAGATGCTGGGGACTCCGTATGGACCATGGGGAATAGACGGGCTCCGCAGGAGACTGGGCACTCTTAGAAAGATTTAGTACTACTGGTGTGCACTGGCTCCTCCTCTATGCCCCTCCTCCAGACCTCAGTTAAGGAAACTATGCCCGGAAGAGCTGACATTACAAGGAAAGGATTTTGGAATCCAGGGTAAGACTCATACCAGCCACACCAATCACACTGTACAACTTGTGATAAACTTACCCAGTTAACAGTATGAACAACAACTGAGCATCAACAATGGATGCCAACATAACATAACACTTTATTAAGCAATAACTATATACACGTATTGCAGAAAGTCCGCACTTGGGACGGTCGCCCAGCATCCACTACGGACTACGACTACAAGAAATAGATTTACTGGTGAGTAAAATCTTATTTTCTCTAACGTCCTAGTGGATGCTGGGGACTCTATAAGGACCATGGGGATTATACCAAAGCTCCCAAACGGGCGGGAGAGTGCGGATGACTCTGCAGCACCGAATGGGCAAACACAAGGTCCTCCTCAGCCAGGGTATCAAACTTGTAGAATTTTGCAAAGCTGTAATGCCGAGATCCCTCGGGCTGCCGCCCAAGAAGAGCCCACCTTCCTTGTGGAATGGGCTTTTACTGATTTTGGATGCGGCAATCCAGCCGCAGAATGAGCCTGCTGAATCGTGTTACAGATCCAGCGCGCAATAGTTTGCTTTGAAGCAGGAGCACCCATCTTGTTGGATGCATACAGGATAAACAGCGAGTCAGTTTTCCTGACTCCAGCCGTTCTGGCTACATAAATTTTCAACGCCCTGACTACATCAAGCAACTTGGAATCCTCCAAGTCATGAGTAGCCGCAGGCACCACAATAGGTTGGTTAAAATGAAAGGATGACACCACCTTTGGCAGAAATTGCGGACGAGTCCGTAATTCTGCCCTGTCCATATGGAAAACCAGATAGGGGCTTTTACATGACAAAGTCGCCAATTCTGACACACGCCTAGCCGAAGCTAAGGCCAATAGCAATACCACTTTCCACGTAAGATACTTCAGCTCCACGGTCTTAAGTGGCTCAAACCAGTGGGATTTCAGGAAACCCAACACCACGTTGAGATCCCAAGGTGCCACTGGTGGCACAAAAGGGGGCTGAATATGCAGCACTCCCTTCACAAACATCTGAACCTCAGGAAGAGAAGCCAGTTCTTTCTGAAAGAAAATGGATAGGGCTGAAATCTGGACCTTTATGGACCCCAATTTTAAGCCCATAGTCACTCCTGACTGTAGGAAGTGCAGGAACCGGCCCAGCTGGAATTCCTCTGTAGGGGCCTTCCCGGCTTCACACCAAGCAACATATTTTTGCCATATACGGTGATAGTGCTTTGCTGTCACGTCCTTCCTAGCCTTTATTAGCGTAGAAATAACTTCATCCGGAATTCCTTTTTCCGCTAGGATCCAGCGTTCAACCACCATGCCATCAAACGCAGCCGTGGTAAGTCTTGGAACAGACAGGGCCCCTGTTGCAGCAGGTCCTGTCTGAGAGGCAGAGGCCATGGGTCCTCTGTGAGCATTTCTTGCAGTTCCGGGTACCAAGTCCTTCTTGGCCAATCCGGAACAATGAGTATTGTTCTCACTCCTCTTTTTCTCACGATTCTCAGCACCTTGGGTATGAGAGGAAGAGGAGGAAACACATAGACCGACTGGAACACCCACGGTGTCACTAGTGCATCCACAGCTATCGCCTGAGGGTCCCTTGACCTGGCGCAATACCTTTTTAGCTTTTTGTTTAGGCAGGACACCATCATGTCCACCTGTGGCAGTTCCCATCGATTTGCAATCTGCATGAAGACTTCTTGATGAAGTCCCCACTCTCCCGGGTGGAGGTCGTGCCTGCTAAGGAAGTCTGCTTCCCAGTTGTCCACTCCCGGAATGAACACTGCCGACAGTGCTTGCACGTGATTCTCTGCCCAACGAAGAATCCTGGTGGCTTCCGCCATTGCCACCCTGCTTCTGGTGCCACCCTGGCGGTTTACATGGGCCACTGCGGTGATGTTGTCTGACTGAATCAGCACCAGTTGGTTTCGAAGCAGAGGTTCCGCTTGACTCAGGGCGTTGAATATGGCCCTTAGTTCCAGGATATTGATGTGCAGACAAGCCTCCTGACTTGACCACAACCCTTGGAAGTTTCTTCCCTGAGTGACTGCCCCCCATCCTCGGAGGCTCGCATCCTTGGTCACCAGGACCCAGTCCTGTATGCCGAACCTGCGGCCCTCGAGAAGGTGAGCACTCTGCAGCCACCATAGAAGAGACACCCTGGCCCTGGAGGATAGGGTGATCAGCCGATGCATCTGAAGATGCGATCCGGACCACTTGTCCAACAGATCCCGCTGAAAGATCCTCGCATGGAACCTGCCGAAGGGAATGGCTTCGTATGATGCCACCATCTTCCCCAGGACTCGCGTGCAGTGATGCACCGACACCTGTTTTGGTTTTAGGAGACCTCTGACCAGAGTCACGATCTCCTGAGCCTTCTCCGCCGGGAGAAACACCTTCTTCTGGTCTGTGTCCAGAATCATGCCCAGGAAGGGCAGACGCATCGTAGGAATCAGCTGTGGTTTTGGAATATTCAGAATCCAGCCGTGCTGTTGCAACACTTCCTGAGAGTGTTTTACGTTGATCAGCAACTGCTCCCTGTACCTCACCTTTATGAGGAGATCGTCCAAGTATGGGATAATTGTAACTCCTTGCTTTCGAAGGAGCACCATCATTTCCGCCATTACCTTGGTAAATATTCTCGGTGCCGTGGACAGGCCAAACGACAACATCTGGAATTGGTAATGACAGTCCTGTACCACAAACCTGAGGTACTCCTGATAAGGTGGATAAATGGGGACATGCAAGTAAGCATCCTTGATGTCCAGGGACACCATAAAATCCCCCTCTTCCAGGCTTGCAATGACCGCTCTGAGCGATTCCATTTTGAACTTGAATTTTTTCAGATAAATGTTCAGGGATTTTAAATTCAAAATGGGTCTGACCGAACCGTCCGGTTTCAGTACAACAAACATTGTGGAATAGTAACCCCTTCCCTGTTGAAGGAGGGGAACCTTTACCACCACCTGCTGGAGATATAACTTGTGAATTGCCGCCAACACAACTTCCCTTTCTATGGGGGAAGCTGGCAGGGCCGACTTTAGGTAACGGTGAGGGGGCATCACGTCGAATTCCAGTTTGTATCCCTGAGACACAATTTGTATAGCCCAGGGATCCACCTGTGAATGAACCCACTGGTGGCTGAAATGTCGGAGACGCGCCCCCACCGCTCCTGGCTCCACCTGTGGAGCCCCAGCGTCATGCAGTGGATTTAGTGGAAGCCGGGGAGGACTTCTGTTCCTGGGAACTAGCTGTATGGTGCAGCTTTTTTCCTCTACCCCTGCCTCTGGCAAGAAAGGATGCACCTCTGACTTTCTTGTTTTTTTGTGAACGAAAGGACTGCATTTGGTAATACGGTGCTTTCTTAGGCTGTGAGGGAATATATGGCAAAAAATTCGACTTCCCAGCCGTAGCTGTGGAAACTAGGTCCGAGAGACCGTCCCCAAACAATTCCTCACCCTTACAAGGTAACACCTCCATGTGTTTTTTAGAGTCGGCATCACCTGTCCATTGCCGAGTCCACAGGACCCTTCTGACAGAAATCGACATTGCGTTTATTCTAGAGCCCAGGAGGCAAATGTCTCTCTGGGCATCCCTCATATATAGGACAGCGTCTTTGATATGCCCCAGGGTCAGTAAAATAGTATCCTTGTCCAGGGTATCTAGTTCCTCAGACAGAGTATCTGTCCGTGCTGCTACAGCACTACACATCCAGGCTGACGCAATTGCCGGCCTTAGTAGGGTACCTGAATGTGTATAAATGGACTTCAGGATACCTTTCTGCTTTCTATCCGCAGGATCTTTTAGGGAGGCCGTATCCTGTGATGGCAGGGCCACCTTCTTAGATAAGCATGTCAGAGCTTTGTCTACCGTAGGGAGGACAGGACCCTCACAAGGCCTTTTGGGGAGACAGAGAGAGAGTATGCCAGCACACACCCCCAGGGCCGTCTTTTCGTATGGGCTCAATGGGCTCTTGCCCAAAGGCCCCAGGAGTTTAAGGGCCTTATGCTGATAGCTGAGGGTCCCCTTTTTCCAGGGGTACCAGATTTTTGAAAATCGGCCCTGGGGAACCGGAGATATCTGACTTGAAACCAGTGGTCCCCATCCAAACCTGTTAATTGCTCTTCCCAGCCAGATATCTCAGGTTCTGTCTGACTTAGAGTGTTTCCGAGGGTATAATCCAAAAGCTGTGACTCTCCCCTTTCGGAGAACACTGGCAGCTTGTCTATACTATGCCCAGAACCAGAGATATCAGCCTTCAAGCAGATGGTCCCTGCTCCAGCTCCACACGCCTAATATGCAGTTTTAGATTTTCGTTGGTGAATTGCTCTGGCTCCTGAACTCTGATCCCTAAGTCCCCAGAACCATCTGAAAGGTGGGACTCTCTAGTTTTTTTATCCCATAAAGCTAAGAAATATATTTTTAGGAACTTGAGATATCTGCAGTCAAGCAAGCTGCCCTCCCACACAAAAATAACAAATATTAAGCTTACTCCACTATCCACCCCTTCTCTACGTATTAAACACCCCATACCACCCTGGAAGTCATGTACCAGGGCTTCTTCATTCAGCCCAATAACCCCTTCTACAGTTTAGCGCCATCTGTGCAGTAAAGGCGAAATTAGCAGAAATTACTGCTCCAGGTCCTACATGCTGAGCAGAAGATAGAGCACCCCCTACCTCCCGCGGGACATCAAAGCTGCCGCTGATAGCACCCCCCACCCCTACCTCTGAAGGATGGGTAGGGGGCCTAGCGCATTGCTGTGCCCAGGGGCCTACACTACTGTTAAGACGGCCCTGCACACCCCAGCGCTATATAGCCCAGGGATTACACAGTAACTTAGTGTTTACCCAGTAGCTGCTGTATAACTGATTTTTGCACCTAAATTTATGTGCCCCCCCCCCCTCTCTTTGTACCCTCTTTCTACCTGGAGACTGCAGGGGGAGCCTGGCGAGCTTCCTCTCAGTGGAGCTGTGGAGAAAAAAAAATGGCGCTGGTGAGTGCTGAGGAAGAAGCCCCGCCCCCTCAGTGGCGGGCTTCTGTCCCACTTTCTGTGTAAGAATAATGGCGGGGGCACATACATATATACAGTGCCCAGCTGTATATATGTGACTTTTGCCAAGAGGTATCATAATTGCTGCCCAGGGCGCCCGCCCCCGCCCCCCCTGCACCCTGCACCCTACAGTGACCGGAGTGTGTGGGTTTAATGTGGGAGCAATGGAGCACAGCTGCAGTGCTGTGCGCTACCGCATGTAAAGACAGGAGTCTTCTGCCGCCGATTTCGATGTCTTCTTGCTTCTGCCGGCTTCTGTCTTCTGGCTCTGCGAGGGGGACGGCGGCGTGGCTTCGGGAACGGACGACCAAGGTTAAGTTCCTGTGTTCGATCCCTGTGGAGCTAATGGTATCCAGTAGCCTAAGAAGCGCAACCTGGCCGCAGTTAGTAGGTTTGCTTCTCTCCCCTCAGTCCCACGTAGCAGAGAGTCTGTTGCCAGCAGAAGCTCTCTGAAAATAAAAAACCCAACTAAAATACTTTCTTATCAGCAAGCTCAGGAGATCCTACTAAAAGCACCCAGCTCTGTCCAGGCACAGATTCTAACTGAGGTCTGGAGGAGGGGCATAGAGGGAGGAGCCAGTGCACATCAGTAGTACTAAATCTTTCTAAGAGTGCCCAGTCTCCAGCGGAGCCCGTCTATTCCCATGGTCCTTACGGAGTGCCCAGCATCCACTAGGACGTTAGAGAAATCAGTATGATATGAACAATGGGGCTGATTCAGGTTGGATCGCAAAACGCGAAAAATTACAATTAGATTGCAGAACCGCAAAAATTACTCAAACAATGCACCCGTCCTGCGCATGCGTCCGCATTTTAAGTAGGGGGCCACAGAAAATGTGATTGCCTCTGCCGGTCAATCAGGCAGAGGCATTCGCAGGGAAGGGGAGGGGGGGGGATGCTCCATTTCCTAGGCGGAGACAGACTGCCACATTTAATTTTTTTTTATTTTTATTTTTTTGGGGGAGGGGGTCCTGAGGTCACCTGCTTCCCCCAAGTTGCACCTCGCTCCCATTTGCTCCTTCCAGTGTATATTTGGCTGCCCACTGCCCAGGTCTGTGGTTCTTACACCAAACTCAGGCGTGCCCTCTGGCCTGACCTCCACACACTAACGGAGCCCACTCTGACACGTACCTTTGGACCGCCCCTTGCTTTTGTGTCCTTCACTCCTGCGGGACTTTTCTACCCTGGTATGCTTTGTTTGATTTCCGCTCTGTGGAGACACCGGAATCTAAGGCCCTCCATGTGAAGCTGTCCTGATTGCTATGCCGTGTCGCTGACAGGGGGCTATGTTCCTCGACCCCTCATATAAGTTTTAGTGATGAATAACAACGTCTCCGCCCTCTATGCTCTTCTAATGGGAAGAGGCAGAAGGAGTTTGCAAGGGAAGGGTACATGTCCTAAATGTGTTGTTCCTCCTAGATCTACCCTCCACTCATGTCTCCCTGCCACACAACTCCAGGACTCTTCTTCTTCTGCCTTGGAGACCGACACGCCTCCCTCACCTGTTATGGCTCACTCTCCACCTTCTGGGGACCTTCAGACTCAAATGTCCCAACTATACAGTGAAATTGGAGAGTTCCTTACACACATCCGCTCTTTACCCACCAAGCAAGATATGCAGGCACTCGAATCCCGCCAACAGGACTCACTTCAGACCCAGATCACCTTGGTACAATCAGATATTAAACACTTGGGGTCCAGAGTGGTGTTATTAGAGGAGGAGAAGGAGTCCGTGAATGACCAAATTGCGCATTTCCACTAAGTCATTTCTCAACAGGCTTCATATATGACGGCTATCCAAAGTAAACTAGAAGATTTGGACAACAGGGGACGTCGGAACAACATCCGTGTCCGTGGTCTCCCTGAATCAGTTCCCCCGACGGGTCTCATTGATGCTCTTAATAAAATATTTGGAGAACTTTTGAGTCTTGACCCTAACGATTCCATTATGTTTGACCAGGCTCATAGGTCGCTCCTACCTAAAGGATCTGCTTCTGATCGGCCGAGGGATGTTATTTGCAGGCTCCACTACTTCTCGCAAAGGGAGGCGATCCTTCGCAAAGTTCGGGAGTTGGAGGGAGTTGAGTTCAACGGTGTTAGAATACAGATATTTCAAGATCTTTCGTGGAGAACACTTCAGCAGCGGAGACTGGTGAAACCCTTAACGGAAGCGTTACGCAAAGCAAATTTGAAATACAGATGGGGCTTTCCGTTTTCCATCCAAGTCATGCATGCTGGCAAGTTTCTGTCTCTTCACACCCCAACGGATCTCCCTGCCTTCTGCTCTATGCTGGGTCTGGAGGCCATTGCCCTTCCTGAGTGGCAGGCATTGCATTTGCCTGATCCGGCTCCTCCTGCCTCTTCCTCTGCTAAAAAACCTAGATGGCAATAGGATTCACACGCTAAAAATAAGTCCTCCACTGAGGATTCCACTCGGACCTATGATCCCACTTGACGGCCTCTGGCTTATCCTCACCATACCCTTTTTCTTATGCACAGGCTAGTTTGCCCGTTACAAGACTTCGTCACAGGTTCTACTAAGAAAGTCAACCTATTAACGGACTAGCCTGTATATCTCTATGTGACTGTTTCTATGTAGTTCCATACAGTGTTTACTTTCCTTATGTCCTTTTACCCCTTGCCATCAGTAAGACTATTTGTCTAATGTGATTGGTTAGGGTTGTTTTTTTTTTTTTTTTCTCTGCCTTCGATGTGTTGAGTATGCTATAGTTTACTATGGGTTTCGCTGAGGGTGGCGATTGTCTACAAATGTTTACTATTGTTATTCACTAAATTAATGTTTCATTTTTCATGTTTAGCTACCAACTAATGAGTGGGTCGAGGTGCATGCTCCCCTAGTGTGCCCTCCACCACCTAGTTTTTGATCTCTGAGACATGGGAACTTTACTGATTCCCTTTTTGTCCAGAGGTGTTTTTTTTCTCTCGCTTTGACTTCAAGGTTAAACCGTTTCTTTTTTGGGTCTACTGTTCTTTGTTTTCGCTCTCTCTCTGTCTTTCGTTCCCCCCCCCCCCCCCCATCTCCTCCTGGCCTCTTACCGCTCTTTCCCTGTCTTTCCTCTTGGTCCGATCCTTAGCATTGCTCGATTTTGCCACTAAGTTGACCCTATGGCTTCTACACTTAGTCTAATTTTACTTAATGCAAGTGGCCTCAACATCCCAAAAAAACGGTCCCAGGCTCTCCGCTAATTCCGAGCTGACAGGGAAGATATAGTACTTGTCCAGGAGACGCACTTTCGCGATTCCCTATCCCCGGCTCAACTTAAAAATAGATTTTTTTCCTTCCACCTACTACAGTAATTACCCTCTATCTAAGTCTAAAGGGGTGGCAACACTGTTCGCTGCTCACTTGCCCATTTCAGTAAGCGCAGTCCACTGTTTGGAGAAGGGGAGATGCCTTTTATTAATTTGCTTGGCTTAAAACAAAGTTCCCTTTCTCATGGGACGCCTCTCACCCCACATACCTAGGGGTTACTCTTCCTAGAAACCTCTCACGCAGCTTTGATTCTAATTTTGCCCCATTATTGGCCAGGCTGTGATCTCATCTCCAATTATGGAAGTCAAGACCGGTTTCTTGGTTTGGGAGTATGGGTATTCTCAAAATTAATTCTCTTCCCAAGATTCTCTATTTACTGCAGACTCTCCCTATCAAAATACCTCTAAAATGGTTTCAGGATATCCAATCATTATTTAGGGACTTCCTTTAGGGAGGGAAGCGCCCACGATTGAGGTGCAGTCTGATGTTCAGACAGAAAGATAAAGGCGGGATTAGGCTACCAAATATCCAGGGGTACTATCAAGCTTGCCACTTGAGCAGGATCATGGAATGGTCCAGATCGAATTCGCCTAAACAATGGACTCAGATAGAAAAACATTCTCTGTCGATCCATCTGGATATAGGCCCATGTATCCCCACCTTCCCTAGCCCCCCCCCACCCATCCCACTATTGGCACGTCCCTGTTGTGTTGGAAAAAGGCCAGGAAATTGCCGTCGGTCTCTTCCTTACAGTCCTCCTATCTCTCCTTTTTGCTTAACCCCCATTTCTCCCCGGGCTTGAATTTAACGGCTTTCCATTTCTGGTATGCCAAGGGCCTTTACCGTGTTGGACAGCTGGTGAGTGGGGACGGCATTGTCTATTTCTCGGACCTGCGGACTAGGTGGGGATTGACTTAGGGAGACTTTTGGCGTTACATACAGGTTCGTCACTTTCTGCAATCGTTAGGCCCCATAAGATCTTGGTACTCTGTTTTGACACCTTTTGAATGGTTATGTGCCAGCTCAGAGACTCCTGCACATTCTATCTCCAAGATCTATACCATCCTACTTACAGATTCAAGTATACCCCTCCCTCCCTTTACCCAGGTGTGGAATAAAGAAATGGGTGTTGACCTGGATGACGACCAGTGGAACAAGATTTTTAAATTGACCCACGCCTGCTCTGCTAGCACGTCAGTTATTGAAACTCAATATAAGCTATTCTCCAGGTGGTATAGATGCCCTGATACCCTCTCCAAAATGAGTATCCGTAACATCTGTTGACGCTGCTCTAATGACGTCGGTCACTCATTCCACATTTGGTGGTTCTGTCCCGCTATTCAACCCTTCTGGAAGGAAGTCTTTTCCCTATCTTCTATAATAACTGGGAGGGATGTTCCTGTTGACCCGTCCTTTTTGGCTTTTTCACCTCTCTTCTGGTCCCATCCCTAGCTACAAGCACTCCTTGTTATGCCAGCTAAATAACGCAACGAAATTGATTGTCCCTGTTTTCTGGCGCTCACTCTCTCCTCCAACAGTGTTGGACTGGTTGTGTAGGATTGATCTTTATTTGGACATAGATGATATCATGTCCTTTATAGACAATGGTTATGACCGTTTTAGAGATACTTGGTTCCGGTAGATGACATTTAAAGACTCTTCTGTATATCGGGAGATCCTCACTAAAAATTGCCACCAACCCTCTTAAGTATCCCTGGCGGGGCATTCCATATCCTAGATTCTACTACATAGATTGCTTCTCCTCTTTTTTGTTTTTCCTCTCTTCCTCTCGCTTGCAAGTTTCAGATCAGGATTTTTCTTTTCTTTCTTTCTTCTTCCCCTTCCCTCTCTTGCTATTCTAGATTTCTTCATATTCAATTTGTACTTTTCTTTTTATTTAATATAAAAGACGGGTCTGTTTATATTCTTGCTCTCTTACTGGGATAGTTATTTTCTAAGGTTTGCATAACTGTTTGCTGTACATCTGTTAGCCCATAGACTGTCATGCACGGTCCTCGCCTGCTTTCACTGTATGTTTCTGTTATTAGTACGAAGTACTGTTGTTATATGTATTGATTTTTGTCACGCAATAAAAATCTAATTTGCATTAAATCTAGCGGCTCTATAGCAGAAATCCCACTGCGGCCGTCACATCATGGGCTATTGTATTTGGGCCTATGGCTTTAAAAATTTAAAATTTTAAAAATTTTAAAAATTTTAAAATTAAAAGAGACTTGATGACAAGACAGAATGGTAAAAGGTTTCTGTTTCTTAAAATGCATCTCCTATGAGACTTGTACTATTATTTTAGTGAAATAAGAAACAACTATAGTTTGATTGTACTTGAGAGAAAAATGAAACTTCAATTACGTTTTTAGATTGTATGGTCCTGATACAGAGGTACACACAGTGCCAATATTTGCGGACCTGAGCAATGTTTCTTGGACTGGGCATCTAGCGCATTTGCACTGCAAACAGGCAGTGATTAATTAGTTATGGCAGGCACAGTGAGGATTTTTTTAGGATTGTGGAAGGTTGCAGGAGTAGCTTGTCAAATGCAGGAGTGTTGAGGAACGAAATTAGTCGCAATTGTACTGGCCCTGGCATCTTAGTTCCGACCATAGGTGTATTTATAATGGTTGGGGGGGGGGCTATATTGTACGCCCTAATTGTAAACATAATAAGATGCTGAGACCTGTAGTAGCACACAGAAAGAAGAGAAAATGCAGGTGCACACTCTAAGCACTAAATACACTGCCAATCAGAACAATGATAATAAATTCTGCAATTTAACATGGAGTAAAATTGAGGTTCATAGCATAATTCTTGGCCAAAAACATGGGCCCACCTCCCATGGCCAGGTGACCTCATCAAATGGGTCCCTAACATTTATAAGGTTCAAGTCCAGAACATGGAACCCCACGGTCCATCACAATCCAACCTCCCACTAGTAAGGAGAAACACGGAGGGGGCCTGCGCGGAGCCTGCACATGGGCTCCCTCCTCTTTTAAAACTATTATTCTGAGCAACCCTAGGGATGCTCACAAGTTCGATGTTGTGTCCTATGTGTGACTGATGTTGCCAATGGGCAGTTTTGTACAAATCCTAGTGGCTGAAGGATTGGTATAATTTTTTCTTAAGCTACAGTGATGTGTGTGTGTGTGTGTGTGTGTGTGTGTGTGTGTGTGTGTGTGTGTGTGTGTGTGTGTGTGTTTGTGTGTGTGGGGGGGGTAAGAAGTGAATGGCGACAATGGTGCAGCTATAGCCCTTTGCTATTCTGAGTCATGTGCACTGAGACGGGAAGCCCGTGTCAGATAGATCTCTGCATGCACCTAGCATGGGGGCTGATACTAATGCAGCTGTGGACAGAAGAACAGTGGGTGGACCCGCTTTCCACACGGTTCCACGCATTAGTCCTACGGTAACTGGCATTGGCATAAGATAATAAATCAGGGTTCCGCGGCATCACACACACACAGCCACTCTGCATCCGACTCAGAACCAGCCCACCGCCATCACAGAACTTGGTGTTTTGAATAGCTACACAACAGATTACCTTTCAGTTCTAAATTCTTTAAAACATTATTTAAACTATATTATACTAATTATGTAAGACTAAAAATAGTTACCATTATTTTTTCCTAGTTTAGCAAGCACTGGAGCGCGCGGTCTGTTAGAGAATTCATCCGCGTGGTTGATTAGAGCATCCTTGATGGCTTCGTACCCACATAGAATGACCATCTTTGTCATGCCCAATTGGACGCTGAAAACTGGGCCGTACGTCTTAGACAGCTGTAGATACAATGAAACATATACCATAGAAATAATTTGATAAACAGTCAATCATCAAATTACATGTTGCCAGTAAAATTATAATTTCTTACATCTGGAACCCATAATTTATGGATTACATTCTCTGCAGGAGCAAGATGAAACCTCAAGAAAATGACCTCATGCAATATGCAGAATGGCATTGCTGTAGTTAATGACAAACTTTGCAAACTTTTAATACAAGATACTCTTGCTTTGGTTAGGTGTACTTAAGCCCAAATATGAAGAGCAATGTATGCGGACATTGGGACATGCAACTGTGACCTCACTCATTCACTTGTTTTTCCACCACATAGTGCAGGATGGGTGGTGCATCTTTTGCGCATGCCAAGTCACTACAGTTTTCAAATGGAAGATGGCATCCTAACAAAACTGTCCTGCGCCTGTGCTAAACTAGCCATTATCAAATAAGTGACAACTAGGCCCACCCACCCAAAAATAAAAGGTGTTTTCTGATTCAGAGTTGTGACCAGTTTACAATACTTGTGAATAGTACAGTTTGGTGTACACTAATACACATTAAAGTGTGACTAGTGCAAGAATATGCTCTGTAGTGTGCCACACACTGCAGGCAGCTTCATCACATGGAGACTGTCACACAATACTTAGTGACAGGGCCTTTCTTAACTGGCTGCATCGTGTATAGACAAACATCACCACATGCTTGCATGCTTCTATACAGTGAATGGCTGTCAGCACTCTGATTGGTCGATAGCTCCAGCCATCCACCAGTCCAGCATGTTGAAAGCCATTCACTGTCTGGCTGCAGGCTGGGAGGCAAGTAGAGAATGCTACCTCATAGCTCTGATTGTGTGACCCCCACCAACCCCTGCTCAGAGGCCCGTAGAAGTGTGAGGTCCTGGGCAGCTGACCAGTGTGCTTATACATTAACATGGCCCTGACTAAGCCACCCCCTAATAAGGGATCGGACCATTACATAAAACTTGCCGAAACAAGCGATTTACAAGCACAACAGCAGTGGTAATGTGAGGAAATAGGAGAGATTACAGTGTGCATGCAGAGTATATAATGTACCAAGTACGTAGCCATTATACCATACTTTCCTACATTTCAGTCTCCTCTCTAGGAGAAGTCCATAGAGAAGATACTGCTGGTGGCTTCAGGGGGGCGAGTCAGGCTTACATATCATTAGGCCCTGCCTCCAATCCCAGAAAACTGCCACGATTTGCGGGTAAGGGGCAAGGCTAAATGCCGCAATGTGCTTCCCTTAGCCTTGTCCTTTCCAGCCGATGGTTGCAATTTTGGTGACTTTCTCCCAATCCTGCATGCTTCACTTAGAAGTGGCTGGTATGTGGTAGATTTGCCTACTCATTTTGTGGGTTCGGGGACTACCAGAAAAATCGTGAGACTCCCGCAACGTCCGGGAGAGTAGGCAAGGATGCATTATACAGTTATTTGGCATACATTTAACTGTAAGGACATAGACTATCTGTATTACCTCTATAAAGGATTTATGAGGTTTTGACATGTTGATAGTGAGCATATTTCCAATGATCGGCAAATGCTTCGGTCCCGGCGGCATATTCTTGTATTTGTTGTTTTGATTGCTGAAGACATAGGCCAAAAATATAATGACCACAACGGACAGAAGAACTGTGACAGGGTCCATGGCGATCATGTCTGTAAAATCTAGAGAGGAAAGACAAAGCATAGGTTCTTTATTGCACACATCATATACAGCAAAATGTAAATATTTCTTCTGGCCTACTAATGGGGACATGTACTAAACAGTGATAAAAGTGGAGAAGTGAGTCAGTGGAGAAGTTGCCCATGGCAACCAATCAGCATTGACGCAACATTTAGAATTTGCATACTATAAAAATATACAAAGCGGCTGATTGGTTGCCATGGGCAACTTCTCCACTGGCTCACATCTCCACTTTTATCACTGCTTAGTATATGTCCCCCTCAGGGTCTTATAACCAAAGATTATTAGAGGAAGCTATAAGGCTGGCTACTGTGCATCGACCTCTATGTACAATTTAGAGATGTGCGGCTGGCACTTTTTCGTGTTTTGTGTTTTGGTTTTGGTTCTAATTCCACTTTCGTGTTTTGGTTTTGGCTTGGTTTTGCTAAAACCACCCTTTCGTGTTTTGGTTTTGGATCTGGATGATATTTGAAAAACACATAAAAACAGCTAAAATCACAGAATGTGGGGGTAATTTTGATCCTACGGGATTATTAACCTCAATAACATTAATTTCCACTTATTTCCAGTCTATTCTGAACACCTCACAATATTGTTTTTAGGCCAAAAGGTTGCACCAAGATGGCTGTATGACTAAGCTAAGCGACACAAGTGTGCGGCACAAACACCTGGCCCATCTAGAAGTGGCACTGCAGTGTCAGACAAGATGGCAGATTTAAGAAATAGGCCCCAAACAGCACATGATGCAAAGAAGAAAAAGAGGTGCAATGAGGTAGCTGGATGACTAAGCCAAGCGACGTAAGTGTGCGGCACAAACACCTGGCCCATCTAGGGGTGGCATTGCAGTGTCAGACAGGATGGCACATAAAAAAACTAGTCCTCAAACAGCACATGATGCAAAGAAGAAAAAGAGGTACAAGAAGGAATTGTGCTTGGGCCCTCCCACCCACCCTTATGTTGTATAAACAGGACATGCACACTTTAACAAACCAATCATTTCAACGACAGGGTCTGCCACATGATAGTGGCTGAAATGACTGGTTTGTTTGGGCCCCCACCAAAAAAGAAGCAATCATCTTCTCTACATTTTCTTGAAGTAACCTCCTACGCCGATCGCTGACAAGGTTACCGGCTGCACTAAACACTCTTTCGGAGTACACACTGGAGGAGGGGGCAACTTAGGTAACATAAAGCCAGTTTGTGCAAGGGCATCCAAATTGCCTCTTTTTCCTGCCAGTATACATACGGACTGTCTGACATGCCTACTTGGGTGCTGTCACTCATATAATCCTCCACCATTCTTTCAATGGTGACAGAATCATATGCAGTGACAGTAGACATGTCAGTAATCGTTGGCAGGTCCTTCAGTCCGGACCAGATGTCAGATTTTGCTCCTGACTGCCCTACATCACCACCAGCGGGTGGGCTAGGAAATCTTATACTTTTCCTTGCAGCCCCAGTGGCAGGAGAAATTGAAGGAGGAGCTGTTGACAGGTCACGTTCCACTTGAGTTGACAATTTACTCACCAGCAGGTCTTTGCACCACTGCACACTTGTGTCTGCCGGAAAGTGAGATACAACGTTGGCATTAAACCTAGGATCGAGCACGGCGGCCAAAATGTAGTGCTCTGATTTCAACAGATTGACCACCCTTGAATCCTGGCAAAGCGAATGAAGGGCTCCATCCAGAAGTCCCACATACTTTGCAGAATCGCTCCATCTTAGCTCCACCTTCAATTTCTCCAGCTGCTTCTGCAAAAACCTGATGAGGGGAATGACCTGACTCAAGCTTGCAGTGTCTGAACTGACTTCACGTGTGGCAAGTTCGAAGGATTGGAGAAACCTTGCACAAAACGGAAATCATTCTCCACAGCACTTGAGTCAGGTGCATTACCCCTCCTTTGCCTATATCGTAGGTGGAAGTATAGGCTTGAATGGCCTTTTGCTGCTCCTCCATCCTCTGAAGCATATAGAGTGTTGAATTCCACCTCGTTACTACCTCTTGCTTCAGGTGATGGCAGGGCAGGTTCAGGCGTGTTTGATGGCGCTCAAGTCTTCGGCACGCGGTGGCTGAATGCCGAAAGTGGCCCAAAATTTTTCAGGCCACCGACAGCATCTCCTGCACGCCCCTGTCATTTTTAAAAAAAATTCTCTGCGCCACCAAATTCATTGTATGTTCAAAACATGGGACGTGCTGGAATTTGCCCAGATATAATGCATGCACAATATTGGTGGCGTTGTCCGATATCACAAATCCCCAGGAGAGTCTAATTGGGGTAAGCCATTCTGCAATGATGTTCTTCAGTTTCCGTAACAGGTTGTCAGCTGTGTGCCTCTTACGGAAAACTGTGATACATAGCGTAGCCTGCCTAGGAACAAGTTGGCGTTTGCGAGATGCTGCTACTGGTGCCGCTGCTGTTGTTGCTGCGGGAGGCCATACATCTACCCAGTGGGCTGTCACAGTCATGTAGTCCTTAGTCTGCCCTGTTCCACTTGTCCACATGACCGTGGTTAAGTGGACAGTGAGTACAACTGCATTTTGTAGGATACTAAGGACACTTTTTCTGATGTCTCTGTACATTCTCGGTATCGCCTGCCTAGAGAAGTGGAACCTAGATGTGATTTGATACTGGGGACACAGTACCTCAAACAGTTCTCTAAGTCCCACTGTACTAATGGCGGATACTGGATGCACGTCTAACACCAACATAGCTGTCAAGGCCTCAGTTTTCCGCTTTGCAAAAGGATGACTGCTGTCATATTTCATCTTCCTCACAAAGGACTGTTGGACAGTCAATTGCTTAGATTAAGTAGTACAAGTGGTCTTCCGACTTCCCCCCTGGGATGACAATTGACTCCCAGCAGCAATCAACAGCAACAGCAGGCATAACACTCAAGGATCCTCTGGAGGAATCCCGGTTAGGAGAGGAATCCTCAGTCTTGACAGTGACATGGCCTGCAGGACTACTGATGATCCTGACTGAGGAGGAAGTTGACATTGAGGGAGTTGGTGGTGTGACTTGCAGGAGCTTGGGTACAGGAGGAAGAAGGGATTTAGGTGTCAGTGGACTGCTTATTCTCTTACCCAAAGTTTCACAACTTGACACTGATTTCTGATGAATGCGCAGCAGGTGACGTATAAGGGAGGATGTTCCTAGGTGGTTAACATCCTTACCCCCTACTTATTACAGATTGACAGAGGCAACAGATGGCTTGAGACCTGTTGTCCGGATTTGTGGAGAAATAATTCCATACCGAAGAGGTGGCTTTTTTGGTAGTTTGCCCAGGCATCACAATGGGCTTCTTCATCCCACTGACAACAGGTGTCTCCCCAGGTGCCTGACTTAAACAAACCACATCACCATCAGAAGCCTCATCGTCAACTTCCTCCTCAGCGCCAGCAACACCCATATCCTCATCTTGGTGTACTTCAACAGTGACATCTTCAATTTCAATATCAGGAACTGGACTGTGGGTGCTCCTTACAGTACTTGCAGGGGGCGTGTAAATGGTGGAAGGAGCCACCTCTTCCCGTCCAGTGTTGGGAAGGTCAGGCATCGCAACCGCCGACACACTTGGACTCTCCTTGGGGATTTGTGATACCATCTCAGAATGCACAGTTCTTTTCTGTGCTCTTTCCAGCTTAACTCTTTTAATTTTTATAGCGGGAGGATGAGGGCTTCCATCGTCATGTGAAGCTGAACCACTAGTCATGAACATAGGCCAGGGCCTCAGCCGTACCTTGCCACTCCATGTCGTAAATGGCATATTGGCAAGTTTGTGTTTCTCCTCAGACCATTTAAAATTCTTTTTTGCGGGATCTTTTTACTGAACTTTGGCTTTTTGGATTTTACATGCCCTCTACTATCACATTGGGCATCGGTCTTGGCAGACGACGTTGATGGCATTTCATCGTCTATATCATGGCTAGTGGCAGCAGCTTCAGCACTAGTACGAAGTGGTTCTTGATCTTTCCCTATTATATCCTCCAAATGTTTATACTTCATTATTTTTCTGGAGTTATATAACACAAAATGCGGCACAAGAGAGCGTACCCCTACACCTCACAGGGCAAACCCTGTAAAAATTATTTGGATTAAATATTAATAACCCCTTTATTTGGAGTAAATAATATATAGCACAGGACAGCACTACTGAACTTATATGGCAGCACCACTGGACTGGATTTATAATGAATTATATGGATTTATATGGAATTATACGGCAGAATAACTGGAATTATACGGCAATATCACAGGAATTATATGCCAGTATCACGGGAATTATACGCCAGTATTTCCGAGAATTATATGGCAATATCACAGGAATTATACGGCAATATCACAGGAATTATAAAACAGTATTCTGAGAATTATACGGCAATATCACAGGAATTATACAGCAATATCATAGGAATTATACGACAGTATCACGGGAATTATACGCCAGTATTTCCGAGAATTATATGGCAATATCACAGGAATTATACGGCAATATCACAGGAATTATACAGCAATATCATAGGAATTATACGCCAGTATTCTGAGAATTATACGGCAATGTCACAGGAATAATATGCCAGTATTCCGAGAATTATTCTGCAATATCACAGCATTTATACTCCAGTATCACGGGAATTATATGGCAGTGTCACAGGAATTATATGACAGTATTCCGAGAATTATTCGGCAATATCACAGGAATTATACGCCAGTATCACGGGAATTATATGGCAGTATCACAGGAATTATACACCAGTATTCCGAGAATTATACGGCAATTTCACAGGAATTATACGGCAATATCATAGGAATTATAAGCCAGTATTCCGAGAATTATACGGCAATATCACGGGAATTATACGGCAGTAACACTGGATATATGGTAGCAGAGGATTCCACCACTGTGACTGGTCACTGGACCGATGCTGCACAAGACACTACCCCTGGTCTGATGCAAGACAACACAGCAAAAATGCAAGGGACTTATACAGCAGCACTGGGGACATATAGCAGCAGAGGACACCAACACTGTGACTGGCTGGACTGATGCAGCATAAGTCACTGACTACACTGGACTGCACTGATCAGCACAAAACAGCACTAGACTTGCCACGCCACTTTCCCGCTCCCACACAGACACTGAGGACGGAGACACGTCCTCTCTCTACACTCTCCGAGACTGAAGTCAAAGCGGCCACAACGCACGGCTCCTTATATGGAATCCAAATCCCACGAGAATCCAACAGCGGGATGATGAAGTTTTGCCTCGTTTGGGTTTCCTAGTCAGGCGGGAAAACCAGAGCCTGACTCGGATCCGGACTCGAATGTGAAGTCCGGTAGGGTTCACTTCTCTGAGAACCGAACCCGCTCATCTCTAGTGTACATACAATAACATCTGAATATGGTGTCAGTCTAATGGGAAACTCCTACCCAGGTAGCAACAAGGGTTGGACCCAGGTAGGAGGCAGTGTAAATGGTTAACCAGGGTCATCCGACCCGGGTCTTGTTAACAGCATGGGGAGAGCTGGATTTCCCGGTGCATGGAGATGATGTCATCTACATGTGTCGGCAGAAGAAAAACGACACCAGTGTTTAATGTAAGCAGCGCCAACCTGGGAATAAGCCGGATTGGCGACACAGTGGGAACGGGGCAAGTCCCGGGTCTGACCCGGATTGTAACAGTGTTCCTAATCCAGGGATAGACTCTGGATTTTGCTGGAAAAGGGTTATTACTTTATTCCCAATGCAGATTTAGGCCCATGTAACACACACTTGCTATTCAATCTCATAATTTGCATGATCCAAACATTAAACTGTAGATGACTCACAAAAAGTTATGAGGACAGGCGATCTACTGGCAACGTAGCTTGTGTGGAGTCTAAGCAGTGCAGGAATCCTTGTTTGAGAGGAAAAAAAAATCATATATACTATATACAATATAGCCCAGAATTGGGATCCGGCATTCGGGATGCTCGCAGTTGGAATACAATGCCAGAATCCTGATATTGGGATCCCGAAATTGATCGCAATGCCAGCGCAGGAATCCTGACTATTGGCATGCCTATCATAAGTACAGGCCAGTAGAAGGCAGGTAGAGATTGCCTCATAGCTCCGATTGTGTGACCACCGCCCACCCCTGCTCGGAGGCCCCTAGAAGTGTGAGGTCCTGGGCAGTTGTCCAACTAGCGTTTCCGCATATGTAATGCGTTGATGTCATGTTGCGTGCATCACAGTATATTGTATGCAGCTATCACAGCACAGCACCTCTCTCTGCTTTCAGATCCGGGTTGGTGACATCAGCGGTGACATCTGCGGAGTTGGCGCCTGGAGATCAGATCATCTCCAAGCGCCACCTGTCCCTATAGCGCGGCCTCTCCCTATAGTGTGAATGGGTCCCTGGTCGCATCAATCCGCCAACCCGTTCACACTATACTTCAGCCCCGGAATAACCCTGCTTTATGTCCAGGTTGAAATACTGGGTCAGTCGACCTAGGAAATTGTAACATGCCCCTTTCACACCACCTGGGTCGCCCTCGGTAATATACCAGGTTAGATGTGAAAGGGGTATTACAGTACCAAGATCTAGAATGGCATTAGCTATTGTAGCCTAAAGGATACACACTGGGGTAAATTTACTAAGATGGGGGTTCTGTTTAAGATGAGATAATATTCTACTTCTCATTTATCTAGCACCTTATAGAAGATAATACCTGGAATATGATTGGTTGCTATGAATAAATAGAACTCCCATCTTAGTAAATTTACCCCATACTGTATAACTAGGCTGACCATACCATCCCTTCAAACTGAGACTCTCATGAAGTACACAGGTTCTGTGGCTGCTTAAAACCAGGTGAAATGCAGGATTGACGTCAGAAGCCTCAGAACCTGTGTAATCCATGAGTCTCCCAGAAGCCAAGATAACCAAGTTGTGGTATGGAAAGTAGATAGTAACTAGGCCGACATGATCTTTATGTCGACACGGTATGTGTCGACGGGTCAAAAGATCGACATGGGTTTTTTATGGGGGGGTTTTGGTGTCGTTTTCTTTGTACAGTGACCGGGAACCCCTATTAGTGCACCCTATCCCCTCGCATGGCTCACTTTGCTCGCCCTGCTGCGGGCAAAGTGCCTCGCTCCATTACCGCTTCGCTCGGCACAGATTACCGTTCCAGTCGTAGTCCACGTCGACTGTTAAGTATGAAAAGGAAAAAAAAATAATGAAAAAATCATGTAAAAACTCATGTCAACCTTTTGACCTGTCGACCTAGAACATGTCGAACTAGAGACCCTGTCGACCTAGTTACTGTTGACCAATAGTGGTAGACCTAGATAGTGTCGACCTAGAGACCGGATCCCGATAACCGTGGCTCCATCTGTAGTAACAGATCGTTCATTACGATACAGGTGCAAACTGCTGGTAATAACAATTGCATTTGATACATTTACTGATGCTCGGTTGATTATAAATTGTTATAATATTTCAGACTTTTATACATAGTTCTTCCTTACATTTTTATTACATTGTAGCAAATTGTGATATTTTTCACAACCATATTTTTATGTACAGCTGGAGCCCTCCTCATCTATCCCTTTAACAGGATTTAACTGAGCCAGAGCGAGGTTCCATCTAGAGATGAGCGGGTTCGGTTTCTCTGAATCCGAACCCGCACGAACTTCATGTTTTTTTTCACGGGTCCGAGCGACTCGGATCTTCCCGCCTTGCTCGGTTAACCCGAGCGCGCCCGAATGTCATCATGACGCTGTCGGATTCTCGCGAGACTCGGATTCTATATAAGGAGCCGCGCGTCGCCGCCATTTTCACACGTGCATTGAGATTGATAGGTAGAGGACGTGGCTGGCGTCCTCTCCATTTAGATTAGGAGAGAGAGAGAGATTGACCTGAGGCTGATACTGTAGAAGAGAGTGCAGAGTTTAGTGACTGACCACAGTGACCACCAGCAGTGCAGTTGTTTTATTTAATATATCCGTTCTCTGCCTGAAAAAAACGGTACACACAGTGACTCAGTCACATACCATATCTGTGTGCACTGCTCAGCCCAGTGTGCTGCATGCCTGCATCATCTATGTATATATTATATATCTGACTGTGCTCAGCTCACACAGCTTATAATTGTGGGGGAGACTGGGGAGCACTGCAGTGCCAGTTATAGGTTATAGCAGGAGCCAGGAGTACAAGACAGTCACATACCATATCTGTGTGCACTGCTCAGCCCAGTGTGCTGCATCATCTATGTATATATTATATATCTGACTGTGCTCAGCTCACACAGCTTATAATTGTGGGGGAGACTGGGGAGCACTGCAGTGCCAGTTATAGGTTATAGCAGGAGCCAGGAGTACATATTATATTAAAATTAAACAGTGCACACTTTTGCTGCAGGAGTGCCACTGCCAGTGTGACTGACCAGTGACCTGACCACACTGACCACCAGTATAGTTAGTAGTATACTATATTGTGATTGCCTGAAAAAGTTAAACACTCGTCGTGTGACTTCACTTGTGTGGTGTTTTTTTTTTTATTCTATAAAAAACTCATTCTGCTGACAGACAGTGTCCAGCAGGTCCGTCATTATATAATATATATACCTGTCCGGCTGCAGTAGTGATATATATATATTTTTTATATCATTATTTATCATCCAGTCGCAGCAGACACAGTACGGTAGTTCACGGCTGTAGCTACCTCTGTGTCGGCACTCGGCAGTCCATCCATAATTGTATACCACCTACCCGTGGTTTTTTTTTCTTTCTTCTTTATACATACATACTACTACATCTCTTTATCAACCAGTCTATATTAGCAGCAGACACAGTACAGTACGGTAGTTCACGGCTGTGGCTACCTCTGTGTCGGCACTCGGCAGTCCGTCCATAATTGTATACCACCTAACCGTGGTTTTTTTTTCTTTCTTCTTTATACATACATACTACGACATCTCTTTATCAACCAGTCTATATTAGCAACAGACACAGTACAGTACGGTAGTTCACGGCTGTGGCTACCTCTGTGTCGGCACTCGGCAGTCCGTCCATAATTGTATACCACCTAACCGTGGTTTTTTTTTCTTTCTTCTTCATACATACATACTACGACATCTCTTTATCAACCAGTCTATATTAGCAGCAGACACAGTACAGTACGGTAGTTCACGGCTGTGGCTACCTCTGTGTCGGCACTCGGCAGTCCGTCCATAATTGTATACCACCTAACCGTGGATTTTTTTTCTTTCTTCTTTATACATACATACTACGACATCTCTTTATCAACCAGTCTATATTAGCAGCAGACACAGTACAGTACGGTAGTTCACGGCTGTGGCTACCTCTGTGTCGGCACTCGGCAGTCCGTCCATAATTGTATACCACCTAACCGTGGTTTTTTTTTCTTTCTTCTTCATACATACATACTACGACATCTCTTTATCAACCAGTCTATATTAGCAGCAGACACAGTACAGTACGGTAGTTCACGGCTGTGGCTACCTCTGTGTCGGCACTCGGCAGTCCGTCCATAATTGTATACCACCTACCCGTGGTTTTTTTTTTCTTTCTTCTTCATACATACATACTACTACATCTCTTTATCAACCAGTCTATATTAGCAGCAGACACAGTACAGTACGGTAGTTCACGGCTGTGGCTACCTCTGTGTCGGCACTCGGCAGTCCGTCCATAATTGTATACCACCTACCCGTGGTTTTTTTTTCTTTCTTCTTCATACATACATACTACGACATCTCTTTATCAACCAGTCTATATTAGCAGCAGACACAGTACAGTACGGTAGTTCACGGCTGTGGCTACCTCTGTGTCGGCACTCGGCAGTCCGTCCATAATTGTATACCACCTAACCGTGGTTTTTTTTTTTTCTTCTTCATACATACATACTACGACATCTCTTTATCAACCAGTCTATATTAGCAGCAGACACAGTACGGTAGTTCACGGCTGTAGCTACCTCTGTGTCAGCACTCGGCAGTCCGTCCATAATTGTATACTAGTATCCATCCATCTCCATTGTTTACCTGAGGTGCCTTTTAGTTGTGCCTATTAAAATATGGAGAACAAAAATGTTGAGGTTCCAAAATTAGGGAAAGATCAAGATCCACTTCCACCTCGTGCTGAAGCTGCTGCCACTAGTCATGGCCGAGACGATGAAATGCCAGCAACGTCGTCTGCCAAGGCCGATGCCCAATGTCATAGTACAGAGCATGTCAAATCCAAAACACCAAATATCAGTAAAAAAAGGACTCCAAAACCTAAAATAAAATTGTCGGAGGAGAAGCGTAAACTTGCCAATATGCCATTTACCACACGGAGTGGCAAGGAACGGCTGAGGCCCTGGCCTATGTTCATGGCTAGTGGTTCAGCTTCACATGAGGATGGAGGCACTCAGCCTCTCGCTAGAAAAATGAAAAGACTCAAGCTGGCAAAAGCAGTAGCACCGCAAAGAACTGTGCGTTCTTCGAAATCCCAAATCCACAAGGAGAGTCCAATTGTGTCGGTTGCGATGCCTGACCTTCCCAACACTGGACGTGAAGAGCATGCGCCTTCCACCATTTGCACGCCCCCTGCAAGTGCTGGAAGGAGCACCCGCAGTCCAGTTCCTGATAGTCAGATTGAAGATGTCAGTGTTGAAGTACACCAGGATGAGGAGGATATGGGTGTTGCTGGCGCTGGGGAGGAAATTGACCAGGAGGATTCTGATGGTGAGGTGGTTTGTTTAAGTCAGGCACCCGGGGAGACACCTGTTGTCCGTGGGAGGAATATGGCCGTTGACATGCCTGGTGAAAATACCAAAAAAATCAGCTCTTCGGTGTGGAACTATTTCAACAGAAATGCGGACAACAGGTGTCAAGCCGTGTGTTCCCTTTGTCAAGCTGTAATAAGTAGGGGTAAGGACGTTAACCACCTCGGAACATCCTCCCTTATACGTCACCTGCAGCGCATTCATAATAAGTCAGTGACAAGTTCAAAAACTTTGGGTGACAGCGGAAGCAGTCCACTGACCAGTAAATCCCTTCCTCTTGTAACCAAGCTCACGCAAACCACCCCACCAACTCCCTCAGTGTCAATTTCCTCCTTCCCCAGGAATGCCAATAGTCCTGCAGGCAATGTCACTGGCAATTCTGACGAGTCCTCTCCTGCCTGGGATTCCTCCGATGCATCCTTGCGTGTAACGCCTACTGCTGCTGGCGCTGCTGTTGTTGCTGCTGGGAGTCGATGGTCATCCCAGAGGGGAAGTCGTAAGCCCACTTGTACTACTTCCAGTAAGCAATTGACTGTTCAACAGTCCTTTGCGAGGAAGATGAAATATCACAGCAGTCATCCTGCTGCAAAGCGGATAACTGAGGCCTTGACAACTATGTTGGTGTTAGACGTGCGTCCGGTATCCGCCGTTAGTTCACAGGGAACTAGACAATTTATTGAGGCAGTGTGCCCCCGTTACCAAATACCATCTAGGTTCCACTTCTCTAGGCAGGCGATACCGAGAATGTACACGGACCTCAGAAAAAGACTCACCAGTGTCCTAAAAAATGCAGTTGTACCCAATGTCCACTTAACCACGGACATGTCGACAAGTGGAGCAGGGCAGGGTCAGGACTATATGACTGTGACAGCCCACTGGGTAGATGTATGGACTCCCGCCGCAAGAACAGCAGCGGCGGCACCAGTAGCAGCATCTCGCAAACGCCAACTCTTTCCTAGGCAGGCTACGCTTTGTATCACCGGTTTCCAGAATACGCACACAGCTGAAAACCTCTTACGGCAACTGAGGAAGATCATCGCGGAATGGCTTACCCCAATTGGACTCTCCTGTGGATTTGTGGCATCGGACAACGCCAGCAATATTGTGTGTGCATTAAATATAGGCAAATTCCAGCACGTCCCATGTTTTGCACATACCTTGAATTTGGTGGTGCAGAATTATTTAAAAAACGACAGGGGCGTGCAAGAGATGCTGTCGGTGGCCAGAAAAATTGCGGGACACTTTCGGCGTACAGGCACCACGTACAGAAGACTGGAGCACCACCAAAAACTACTGAACCTGCCCTGCCATCATCTGAAGCAAGAAGTGGTAACGAGGTGGAATTCAACCCTCTATATGCTTCAGAGGTTGGAGGAGCAGCAAAAGGCCATTCAAGCCTATACAATTGAGCACGATATAGGAGGTGGAATGCACCTGTCTCAAGCGCAGTGGAGAATGATTTCAACGTTGTGCAAGGTTCTGATGCCCTTTGAACTTGCCACACGTGAAGTCAGTTCAGACACTGCCAGCCTGAGTCAGGTCATTCCCCTCATCAGGCTTTTGCAGAAGAAGCTGGAGACATTGAAGGAGGAGCTAACACGGAGCGATTCCGCTAGGCATGTGGGACTTGTGGATGGAGCCCTTAATTCGCTTAACAAGGATTCACGGGTGGTCAATCTGTTGAAATCAGAGCACTACATTTTGGCCACCGTGCTCGATCCTAGATTTAAAGCCTACCTTGGATCTCTCTTTCCGGCAGACACAAGTCTGCTGGGGTTGAAAGACCTGCTGGTGAGAAAATTGTCAAGTCAAGCGGAACGCGACCTGTCAACATCTCCTCCTTCACATTCTCCCGCAACTGGGGGTGCGAGGAAAAGGCTCAGAATTCCGAGCCCACCCGCTGGCGGTGATGCAGGGCAGTCTGGAGCGACTGCTGATGCTGACATCTGGTCCGGACTGAAGGACCTGACAACGATTACGGACATGTCGTCTACTGTCACTGCATATGATTCTCTCACCATTGAAAGAATGGTGGAGGATTATATGAGTGACCGCATCCAAGTAGGCACGTCACACAGTCCATACTTATACTGGCAGGAAAAAGAGGCAATTTGAAGGCCATTGCACAAACTGGCTTTATTCTACCTAAGTTGCCCTCCCACAAGTGTGTACTCCGAAAGAGTGTTTAGTGCCGCCGCTCACCTTGTCAGCAATCGGCGTACGAGGTTACATCCAGAAAATGTGGAGAAGATGATGTTCATTAAAATGAATTATAATCAATTCCTCCGCGGAGACATTGACCAGCAGCAATTGCCTCCACAAAGTACACAGGGAGCTGAGATGGTGGATTCCAGTGGGGACGAATTGATAATCTGTGAGGAGGGGGATGTACACGGTGATATATCGGAGGGTGATGATGAGGTGGACATCTTGCCTCTGTAGAGCCAGTTTGTGCAAGGAGAGATTAATTGCTTCTTTTTTTGGGGGGGTCCAAACCAACCCGTCATATCAGTCACAGTCGTGTGGCAGACCCTGTCACTGAAATGATGGGTTGGTTAAAGTGTGCATGTCCTGTTTTGTTTATACAACATAAGGGTGGGTGGGAGGGCCCAAGGACAATTCCATCTTGCACCTCTTTTTTCTTTTATTTTTCTTTGCGTCATGTGCTGTTTGGGGAGGGTTTTTTGGAAGGGACATCCTGCGTGACACTGCAGTGCCACTCCTAAATGGGCCCGGTGTTTGTGTCGGCCACTAGGGTCGCTAATCTTACTCACACAGTCAGCTACCTCATTGCGCCTCTTTTTTTCTTTGCGTCATGTGCTGATTGGGGAGGGTTTTTTGGAAGGGACATCCTGCGTGACACTGCAGTGCCACTCCTAAATGGGCCCGGTGTTTGTGTCGGCCACTAGGGTCGCTAATCTTACTCACACAGTCAGCTACCTCATTGCGCCTCTTTTTTTCTTTGCGTCATGTGCTGATTGGGGAGGGTTTTTTGGAAGGGACATCCTGCGTGACACTGCAGTGCCACTCCTAAATGGGCCCGGTGTTTGTGTCGGCCACTAGGGTCGCTAATCTTACTCACACAGTCAGCTACCTCATTGCGCCTCTTTTTTTCTTTGCGTCATGTGCTGATTGGGGAGGGTTTTTTGGAAGGGACATCCTGCGTGACACTGCAGTGCCACTCCTAGATGGGCCAGGTGTTTGTGTCGGCCACTAGTGTCGCTTAGCTTAGTCATCCAGCGACCTTGGTGCAAATTTTAGGACTAAAAATAATATTGTGAGGTGTGAGGTATTCAGAATAGACTGAAAATGAGTGGAAATTATGGTTTTTGAGGTTAATAATAATATGGGATCAAAATGACCCCCAAATTCTATGATTTAAGCTGTTTTTTAGTGTTTTTTTAAAAAAACACCCGAATCCAAAACACACCCGAATCCGACAAAAAAAATTCGGTGAGGTTTTGCCAAAACGCGGTCGAACCCAAAACACGGCCGCGGAACCGAACCCAAAACCAAAACACAAAACCCGAAAAATTTCAGGCGCTCATCTCTAGTTCCATCTCTATTACTATATTGGAGTGCGGAGTATTTTTTTTTTTCCAAGAGTTAATCCATTTTGCTGGATCCATAATTATCCCACTTGTTCCACACCAGGTAATCCATAAAACATGACCTGTTTGAGAACCACTGGAAGAAACGATTCTAAAGCAAGAATATATATTTGAAAACAAGCATACATTTACAAAAGAAAATCAAAACACCTTTTTACAGCACTTTTACGGCATTCTAAAAAAAAAAAACCACACACACCCGTTGATTTCAAACTATATTTTGCCCATTCCTGTCTGGGACTAGAAGTAATTTTCAAAGAGAAACTTGTTAAATGATTTGAAACCTTACAGGGGTATTTATCAACGCATGGAGAGAGATAAAGTACCAACCAATCAGTTCCTGTCATTGTACAGGTTGTGTTTGAAAAATGACAGCTGTGAGCTGATTGGTTGGTACTTTATCACCGTGCAATATATCACTCTCCAAGGCTTGATAAATCTGGTCCTGAACCAGGGGCTGGCTGAGCAGGGGGGAGAGGTGCCATCTCCCCATCCCCCTGGCCTGTACAATTAGTAGCCCACCTACATAGTAAGTATGCAGAAGTCAAAAATGCATTTAGAAATCATTTTAGTAATGGCAATGGCACAATAATACTTAGCTGAGGCAATGACTGGATCATACTGCTACCATGCCGGCTGCTGTTTCAGTGCCTGTGTTTCACCTTTATCAAAGGAACCCCATAACAGTATCCAAATACCCACACGGCACCATTAGGGCCAATCAGCATAGACGTACTTATTCCGGTGTATACCCTGGGACAGGCCTGTGTGCACTGCACAGTGATCACTCTGCTCAGACCAGCCACATGCAGGGAGTCAGTGTGCGACTGGGGTGTGTCTAGGAACAAACAACAGAGGGCTGGACAGCCAATCAGCAGAAACAAGTGACGTCAATAGGGCATGCCTAGGAACCAGGCAGCCAGTCGCATAAAAGCAAAATATTGCTATGGCAATGCAGACCCATGTCACTGAAATGCTAAAGATACAGTAATAGTCACCAGTCACTGAGTAAAGTGCATGCAAATGTAATAGACAGGACATGGATCCTCTAGTGAAAGACATGATTGAAACAGAAGCAGTTCACGGGTACAGAAACATAGGTGCACGAATATACATATTTATATTTACTCTGTATATATATATATATATATATATATATATATACATATATATAAATATATGTATATATATATTAGTGATGTGCACTGGAAATTTTTCGGGTTTTGGGTTCGGTTCCGCGGCCGTGTTTTGGATTCGGACGCGTTTTGACAAAACCTCCCTGAAATTTTTTTGTCGGATTCGGGTATGTTTTGGATTAGGGTGTTTTTTTACAAAAACCCCTCAAAAACAGCTTAAATCATAGAATTTGGGGGTCATTTTGATCCCATAGTATTATTAACCTCAATTACCATAATTTCCACTCATTTTCAGTCTATTCTGAACATCTCACAATAATATTTTTAGTCCTAAAACTTGCACCGAGGTCGCTGGATGACTAAGCTAAGCGACCCAAGTGGCCGACACAAACACCTGGCCCATCTAGGATTAGCACTGCAGTGTCAGACAGGATGGCACTTAAAAAAAATAGTCCCCAAACAGCACATGATGCAAAGAAAAAAAGAGGTGCACGAAGGTCGCTGGATGGCTAAGCTAAGCGACACAAGTGGCCGACACAAACACCTGGCCCATCTAGGAGTGGCACTGCAGTGTCAGGCAGGATGGCACTTCAAAAAAATAGTCCCCAAACAGCACATGATGCAAAGAAAAATGAAAGAAAAAAGAGGTGTAAGATGGAATTGTCTTTGGACATGCACACTTTAACAAACCCATCATTTCAGCGACAGGGTCTGCCACACAACTGTGACTGAAATGACTGGTTGGTTTGGGCCCCCACCAAAAAAGAAGTAATCAATCTCTCCTTGCACAAACTGGCTCTACAGAGGCAAGATGTCCACCTCCTCCTCATCCTCCGATTCCTCACCCCTTTCACTGTGTACATCACCCTGCTCACAGATTATTAATTCGTCCCCACTGGAATCCACCATCTCAGGTCCCTGTGTACTTTCTGGAGGCAATTGCTGTTGAATGTCTCCACGGAGGAATTGATTATAATTCATTTTGATGAACATCATCTTCTCCACATTTCTTGGAAGTAACCTCGTACGCCGATTGCTGACAAGGTGAGCGGCTGCACTAAACACTCTTTCGGAGTACACACTGGAGGGGGGGCAACTTAGGTAAAATAAAACCAGTTTCTGCAAGGGCCTTCAAATTGCCTCTTTTTCCTGCCAGTATACGTACGGACTGTCTGACGTGCCTAAATGGATGCGGTCACTCATATAATCCTCCACCATTCTTTCAATGGTGACAGAATCATATGCAGTGACAGTAGACGACATGTCAGTAATCGTTGGCATGTCCTTCAGTCCGGACCAGATGTCAGCACTCGCTCCAGACTGCCCTGCATCACCGCTGTTAGGCGCCGCGGTCCATGGCTTCCTCCTTGCCCGGCGCCTAGCAACTAGGGACGCCGTGCGCGCTGAGCCGCCGGGTCCCTAGCAACGCTAGGACGCCATGCGCGCTGAACCGCCGGGTCCCTAGCAACGTTAGGACGCCGGGCGCGATGAGCCGCCAGGACCCTAGCAAACGGGACGCCCGTGGCAGGGATTGATTAATTAAAGTGTTCACACATGTTTCTCTGGTCGTGCAGCAAGGCAGCTGCACAACATTTATTGCAATTAGGCTCTGTGCTCTTATTGGTGGGTTCCCTGTTAAATGCCTCCTCAGTGCCTCACACAGACGCCGGTGATAGCTTCCTGCATGCTGCTCATGTTTGGTGAACGTCTGTTCCTGGTTAGCTGTGTCCGGTCCCTCCAGTTCTCTGAGTTTCTGAATCTTGGAGTTGGTCACCTGGTCCAAAGGAGTTCTTCTGGTCCTCATCTACCTGTGGCAGTCGATTGAGGTTCTCTCTTGGTTTCGTGAGTGGCAGCCCTGACGCGTGTTGCGGCCTAGGCCACTTTAGTATTGTTTTATTGTACTGGTGCATTTGCGGAGGTTTCCGCTTCCATAGTCTGATTCGGTACTCGGCGGTGCCGTGTAGGAGAGTGAACAAGTGGAATATTTTGGTTCTTTTCCCTGGCGGTAAGCCACGCATACTTTTAGTTTCAGGTTTGCCAGTAGCCCCTGGCCTTGTTGTTTAGTTAGAGGGCCCCTAGTTATCACCCTGTCTCAGTTCACTCTTTGTCTCTCATTAAGACCTGAGGAGGCATCGGAGTTGGGCAGACATAATCCGCCCTTCAAACGCGGCTGCCATGGGCCCAAGAAACCATAGTCTCGCAAGAGTGTACTGACAGCACGGGTGAGACAATGGAGATAGGGTGCCAGGGGCTATTCCCATTCCATTTCCCTTTTCCAGCATTACGTTCTGGTATTCAGGTCCCACCATATAAGATCTCCCCTGACCTGAGTATCAGGATCATAACAACCGCAGCGGGTGGGCTCGGAATTCTTAGCCTTTTCCTCGTACCCCCAGTTGCGGGAGAATGTGAGGAGGAGCTGTTGACGGGTCACGTTTTGCTTGACTTGACAATTTTCTCACCAGCAGGTCTTTGAACCTCTGCAGACTTGTGTCTGCCAGAAAGAGAGATACAACATAGGTTTTAAATATAGGATCGAGCACGGTGGCCAAAATGTAGTGCTCTGATTTCAACAGATTGACCACCCGTGAATCCTGGTTAAGCAAATTAAGGGCTCCATCCACAAGTCCCACATGCCTAGCGGAATCACTCTGTTTTAGCTCCTCCTTCAATGTCTCCAGCTTCTTCTGCAAAAGCCTGATGAGGGGAATGACCTGACTCAGGCTGGCAGTGTCTAAACTGACATCACGTGTGGCAAGTTCAAAGGGTTGCAGAACCTTACACAACATTAAACTCATTCTCCACTGCGCTTGAGTCAGGTGCATTCCCCCTCCTTAGCCTATATTGTATCCATCCTCTGAAGCATATAGAGGGTTTAATTCCACCTCGTTACCACCTCTTGCTTCAGATGATGGCAGGTCAGGTTCAGGACTGTTTGCTGGTGCTCCAGTCTTCGGCACGCGGTGGCTGAATGCCAAAAATGGCCCACAATTCTTCGGGCCACCGACAGCATCTCTTGCACGCCCCTGTCGTTTTTGAAATGATTCTGCACCGCCAAAATTCAATGTATGTGCAAAACATGGGATGTGCTGGAATTTGCCCAGATGTAATGCACGCACAATAATGCTGGCGTTGTCCGATGTCTTAAATCCCCAGGAGAGTCCAATTGGGGTAAGCCATTCTGCGATGATGTTACTCCGTTTCTGTAAGAGGTTTTCAGCTGTGTGCCTCTTATGGAAAGCGTTGATTCAAAGTGTAGCCTGCCTAGGAACGAGTTGGCGTTTGCGAGATGCTGCTACTGGTGCCGCCACTGCTGTTCTTGCTGCGGGAGGCAATACATCTACCCAGTGGGCTGTCACAGTCATATAGTCCTGAGTCTGCCCTGCTCCACTTGTCCACATGTCCGTGGTTAAGTGGACATTGGGTACAACTGCATTTTTTAGGACACTGGTTACTCTTTTTCTGATGTCTGTGTACATTTTTGGTATCGCCTGCCTAGAGAAATGGAACCTAGATGGTATTTGGTACCGGGGACACAGTAGCAGTACCTCAAACAAGTCTGTAGTTGCCTGTGAATTAACGGTGGATAACGGAAACACGTTTCTCACCGCCCAGGCTGCCAAGGCCTGAGTTATCCACTTTGCAGCAGGATGACTGCTGTGATATTTCATCTTCCTCGCAAAGGACTGTTGGACAGTCAATTGCTTACTGGAAGTAGTACAAGTGGTCTTCCGACTTTCCCTCTGGGATGACGATCAACTCCCAGTAGCAACAACAGCAGCGCCAGCAGCAGTAGGCATTACACTTAAGGATGCATCGGAGGAATCCCAGGCAGGAGAGGACTCATCAGACTTGCCAGTGACATGGCCTGCAGGACTATTGGCTTTCCTGGGTAAGGAGGAAATTGACACTGAGGGAGTTGGTGGTGTGGTTTGCAGGAGCTTGGTTACAAGAGGAAGGGATTTACTGGTCAGTGGACTGCTTCCGATGTCATCCAAAGTTTTTGAACTTGTCACTGACTTATGATGAATGCACTGCAGCTGACGTATAAGGGAGGCTGTTCCGAGGTGGTTAACGTCCTTACCCCTACTTATTACAGCTTGACAAAGGCAACACACGGCTTGACACCTGTTGTCCGCATTTGTGTTAAAATAATTCCACACCGAAGAGGTGATTTTTTTTTGTAATTTTACCAGGCATGTCAATGGCCATATTCGTCCCATGGACAACAGGTGTCTCCCCGGGTGCCTGACTTAAACAAACCACCTCACCATCAGAAATCTCTTTGTCAATTTCCTCCGAGCGCCAGCAACACCCATATCCTCATCCTGGTGTACTTCAACAGTGACATCTTCAATTTGACTATCAGGAACTGGACTGCGGGTGCTCCTTCCAGCACTTGCAGGGGGCGTGCAAATGGTGGAAGGCGCAAGCTCTTCCCATCCAGTTTTGGGAAAGTCAGGCATCGCAGCCGACACAATTGGACTCTCCTTGGGGATTTGTGATTTAGAAGAATGCACAGTTCTTTGCTGTGCTTTTGCCAGCTTAAGTCTTTTCATTTTTCTAGCGAGAGGATGAGTGCTTCCATCCTCATGTGAAGCTGAACCACTAGCCATGAACATAGACCAGGGCCTCAACCGTTCCTTGCCACTCCGTGTCGTAAATGGCATATTGGCAAGTGTACGCTTCTCCTAAGACGCCTTTAATTTTCATTTTTGGGTCATTTTACTGAACATTTGTTTTGTGGATTTTATATACTCTCTACTATGACATTGGGCATCGACCTTGGCAGACGACGTTGATGGCATTTCATCATCTCGGCCATGACTAGTGGCAGCAGCTTCAGCACGAGGTGGAAGTGGATCTTAAACTTTCCCTATTTTACCCTCCATATTTTTGTTCTCCATTTTTTAATGTGTGGAATTATATGCCAGTATCAATAGCAATGGCCTACTACTATATATACTGCGCACAACTGAAATGCACCATAGGTATGGATGGATAGTATACTTGACGACACAGAGGTAGCAAGAGCAGTGGCCTACTGTACCGTACTGCTATATATTATATACTGGTGGTCAGCAAACTGTGCAAAACTGAAATGCACCACAGGTCTGGATGGATAGTATACTTGACGACACAGAGGTAGGTAGAGCAGTGGCCTTCTGTACCGTACTGCTATATATTATATACTGGTGGTAAGCAAAATTATGCACTGTACTCCTACTATAGACTACATTGCAACACAGATATGGAGCATTTTTATGGCAGAGAACGTATAATACTGGTGGTCACTGGTCAGCAAAACTCTGCACTGTACTCCTCCTATATAATACTGGTGGTCCCCATTCCCCACAATAAAGCAGTGTGAGCACAGATATATGCAGCACCAGAGCCGGCCCTAACCAATATGATGCCCTAGGCAAGATTTTGGCTGGTGCCACCTAGCACCGCCACTAGTTCTGCAAGAGATGCCTGGCATGAGTAAGCTGGCAGCTCTGCTAACGTCGGGCGCTTTTGTTTATGAATATGCATCTTATTTGCATTACTATGTGGCTAGGATGCACAAGCAGCTTCTGCTGATTAAAATTATATGCTGCATGCCTTTATTCTGTGTTCAACTGCGGCTGTATCTGCATACGAAATGCTACATTACAGTAGTTTCCAGGAATACACTGCAGCGTAGCATTTCATATGCAGATACAGCCAGAATCACACACAGAATATAGGCATGCCGCATATCATTTTAATCAGCAGAAGCTGCTGGTGCCCCTAAGCATACCAAATGCCCTAGGCATTTGCCTAGGTTTCCTATGCCTAAGGCCGGCTCTGTGCAGCACATTGAGCACAGATATGGAGCGTTTTTCAGGCAGAGAATATATAATACTGGTGGTCACTGGTCAGCAAAACTCTGCACTGTACTCCTCCAATATAAAATACTGCTGGTCCCCAGTCCCCACAATAAAGCAGTGTGAGCACAGATATATGCAGCACACTGAGCACAGATATGGAGCGTTTTTCAGGCAGGGAACTTATAATACTGGTGGTCACTGGTCAGCAAAACTCTGCACTGTACTCCTCCTATATGGGTGGTCTTCAGTATGCTGGCGGTCGGGCTCCCGGCGACCAGCATACCGGCGCCAGGAGCCCGACCGCCGGCATACCGACACTTTTTCTCCCTCATGGGGGTCCACAGCCCCCCTGGAGGGAGAATAAAATAGTGTGGCGCGCGTAGCGCGCCACCGTGCCCGTAGCGTGGCCAGCGCAGCGAGTCCGCAAGGGGCTCATTTGTGTTAGCCACACTGTCGGTAAGCCGGCGGTCGGGCTCCCGGCGCCGGTATGCTGGTCACCGGGAGCCCGGCCGCCGGCATATCGTAGTGAACCCATCCTATATAATACTGCTTGTCCCCAGTCCCCACAATAAAGCAGTGTGAGCACAGATATATGCAGCACACTGAGCACAGATATGGAGCGTTTTTCAGGAAGAGAACGTATAATACTGGTGGTCACTGGTCAGCAAAACTCTGCACTGTACTCCTCCTATATACCCAGTCCCCACAATAAAGCAGTGAGCACAGATATTTGCAGCCCCCTGAACAAAACTGGGAGGACGCCAGCCACGTCCTCTCACTATAATTTCCAATGCACAAGTGAAAAATGGCTGCGAAGCGCGGCTCCTTATATAGAATCCGAATCTCGTGAGAATCCGACAGCGGGATGATGAAGTTCGGGCGCGCTCGGGTTAACCGATCAATACGGGAGAATCCGAGTATGCCTCGGACCCGTGTAAAATGGGTGAAGTTCGGGGGGGGTTCGGATTCTGAGGAACCGAACCCGCTCATCACTACTTATCACTGCTGGGGGTGGATGCTGTCTATGACGGAGACTCATCGGTTCAGGCTTGACTGGGCCATGAATCACGTGGCTCTTGCCGTGCACAGAACTCCTCTTCCACAAGCCAAGCTGCGGGCACGTGACCCAGTTGTGCCCGGAAAGAAGGAGCCGCAACTGGAAAGGACGAACATACGGACGACAGAGAAGTGAGTAGGTGGGACTACGAGTGCATGGTGAGGGCGGTGGAAGGAAGAGGAGTTCTGTGCATGGCAATTATAAGCAATTTCAGTGGGTAATGTACAAAGTCACAAAACAATAAACTGCACATAAAAAAAACATTATTATACAGTATACAACTATACATGTAAATAAATATGAAAGTGATTTATAAGGTATTATTTATATTTACTCAAAAGGTGTTATGGCAAGTCTAAGAATGAGGCGTCTTACTTTGGACACTGCTGTGGATACACAAAGCACTGATCCAGTCTCCTCTGTTCTGCCCGTCTGCTAGGAGTTCTCTGCTTTTAAATTCTTTGCGACTATATAAATTCCACATAACTTGCTGAGGCTGGCATGGCTTCCTACCAACTCCGCCCAGCTATAAACACATAAAACACATGGAAATTGCAGTATGACATCTTATAATGTTTATACTTCTAGTACTGTGCACAGAGGTGTAGCTAGGTGCCATGGTGTTCGGAGGAAGGGTATGTTTAGGCGCCCCCCTCCCCTACTGAATTGGGGGCCTGGCCAATTATGTGGTGTTATGTTACATTTGAAAATAATAAATATTTTAAAATCCTAAATTGATGAAAGGGCTGGTTCTAGACCTTGTGGAGGTAAGGGCGGAAGTTTCCTTTGGTTGCCCCCCATGTTTAACGTAGGGACAGTGCGCATCTAAGGCACCAAAAATTGGGGCTGTGGCTTCCTGGGAAAAGGGTGTGGCCACATAATAATACCTATTCAGATTACACCACACAGTATTGTCTGTTATTCACATTATACTACAGAGTAATACCCCTTATACACTTTACACCACACATTAGAGCCGCTTATATACATTACACCACAGTAGAGCCGCTTATATACCTTAAACCACAGTAGAGCCACTTACAGATGTTACTGCAGCGTCAGTGTAAAGAGAGGTGCTGTAGCAGCTGGGGCAGAGTGTTGCTGCAGCAGCCAAGGCAGAGAGTGGTACAGCAGGAGAGAAATAACCCTGCTACACAACTACAGGTAGACAGTGAGACATATAAATAGAGTGGGCAGAGCTCTAACATTTGCTGGCTGTCAGTGTCTCCTGCTATTGCCTCTGGCCTGCCCTGTTCCCTACCTAGTCTCTGAGTCCAAGTCAGTGTCCGTCCCTTCTGCTTCTCCTCCTCCTGCTCTGCGACTGTCTGTACAGCGGCCCGCAGTATAGTGGACGGAGGGAGGGGGTGGTTAGGCGGTGGTGCGCCCTCTAACTTTTTCAGTGCCAAAAGCTTGCGCTCCACCGGAGCCACCCTCACTACACCCCTGACTATGCAAAAGTTTTAGGCAGGTGTCGAAAAAATTATGCAAAGTAAGAATGCTTTCAAAAATAGAAAAGTGTTAATAATTCTTCTCATACGTCCTAGAGGATGCTGGGATCTACTTCAGTACCATGGGGTATAAACGGTTCCGCAGGAGCCATGGGCACTTTAATACTTTTCAAGGGTGTGAACTGGCTCCTCCCTCTATGCCCCTCCTCCAGACCTCAGTTTAGAAAATGTGCCCAGGCAGACTGGATGCACTCCAGGGGAGCTCTACTGAGTTTCTCTGAAAGACTTATGTTAGGTTTTTATTTTCAGGGAAGACTGCTGGCAACAGTCACCCTGCTTCGTGAGACTTAGGAGGCAGAAGTAGGAACCAACTTCCTGAATAGTTTCATGGCTCTGCTTCTGGCTGACAGGACACCATTAGCTCCTGAACGGTACTGAACGCTTGCTGCGGCTATGTGCTCACTCTCACAGCCCGCCGTCACCCCTCTTACAGAGCCAGAAGTCAGAAGACAGGTGAATGTAAGAAGAAAATAATTTTCAGTCATCGTGACGGCTAAAAGGTACCGAGCGGCGGGCGGGAACGCTGCGCGCCATGCTACCCATCACACAGACACTGCAGGGTGCAGGGCGCGGGGGCGCCCTGGGCAGCATGAAACCTTGTAAAACTGGTAGATAAGGGCCATAAGTTGCTGAGGCACAGTCTTACCCCCACCAGTATAAATATTAGTAGCAAACAGTCTGAGGGGAAACGCGCCATTACGGGGGCGGGGCTTCCCCATCAGTCAGCCTGCACACTGCGTAATTTTCTCTCCTTTCAGGCTGCAGAGAACAACGCTGGTCCTCCTCCACTGCTGAATCAAGTATTCAGGGTGAAAAACGGGGGCCACAGTGAAATTTGGTGCTATACATTGTGTAAGTATCATTATAAAAGCACTGCAGGTCTGTGGGCATTTTGTGTTTCACAGACTTTTTATTGCTGGCACTGGTTTGTGAACTGGCAAATCCTATCTTTGTCCTGACAGATTTTACTGTGGGTCTGTCCCCTTTAAGTCAAGGAGTGTCTGTGGTGTGTTGTGCACGTGTGTGACATGTCTGAAGCAAGGAGCTCTTCCCCTGAGGGAGCCATTTTAGAGACACAGAGTTGTAATGTGGTGGCACTGCCGGCATACCATGAGCCTGAATGGGTGAAAGAATTACATGATAGTGTGAATCATATCAGTAAGTGATTAGATAAGTCTGAGTCTCATGCAGAAAACTGGAGAAAATCGGTGGAAGATGTGATTTTTAGTGGTTCTGCTTTTTCATCCGCAGGCGACCCCTCTGGGTCACATAAAAGACCATTTGCACAAATTGTACAAACTGATACCGACACGGAATCTGATTCCTGTGTCGACACTAGTGATTCCAGGGAAATAGATCCTAAATTGGCAAAAAGCATTCAATACATGATTGTTGCTATAAGGGAGGTTTTGTAAGTTATGGAAGCCCCTCCTGTACCTCAGGAGAAGGCTTATTTTTATAAAGAAAAGAAAATTAATGTAACTTTCTGTTATGAGCCACGGCTGTGGCTCATTCCTGTTTTTGCATTTTGGTTATGTATTTTATGTTATACTTCTGTTTATGTTCTCCGTGGGTGTCATGGGGTGTTCGGAGCTCACCCTTAAGGAGAGGGTACTGTTATGAACCACAGGTAGTGGTTCATTCCTGTTTTCCATATTTTATGTTTATAGTTGTCTTGCAGGCCAGGTTTTACCGTTGCTCTGGTTTAAGAATACTCTTGTTTGCTGCCGGTGGTGAGTCTGTGTAATTGCAGCTTGTTCCCATGTGTTCAGCCTCACCTGTCTGTTGATTGCACCTCTCAGTTGTGCAGCAGGGCAGCTGCACGACATAATTAATTAAGACTCTCTATTATATTCTGTCTCAGTGCAATTCACAGACGCTGGTGATATTTCCTGAGTTCCAGAATTCTTGAGTTCTGAGCTAGTCTCTTCCAGTTCCTGATCTCCTGTCTAGCAGTGTCTGTCTAGCTGCTTCCAGTGTCGGTTCCTGTGTCGATTCCAGTGTCTGATCCTGTGTCCTGTCGTGAAGCGTTCCTGTCCAGGAGTCCTGTGGCTTTGTCTGTGCCTGGGCGAGTGTCTGGCTTCTTGGTGTCCACCGGTCTGTCGTTTGGGATTCTGCCTGTCCTCCTGTTCTGAGAGTCTGTGTCAGCTGCATTAGGGGTTCCTGTCCATTTGCCAGTATTTGTACCGGTTCCATGAGTAGCGGCTTTGCCGCGTCCGTCGGCCTAGGCAGCAGTATTCTTTGGTTATATTTAGTTACTGGTGTTTTGCAGAGGGTTCTGCTTATGCTGTCACCGCCGGTACGCAAAAGTATTGTGTCAGTATGTGGACAGCATTTCCTTTGTTGTTCTTTTACTTGGGCGGCATGCCACACATATATTTAGTTTTAGGGTAGTTAGTAACCCCTAGCTTTCTGTTGTTATAGTTAGAGGTACCCTTGTTATTATCCTGTCTCGGTTCACCCCTTGTCTAACGCTAAGGGGGCATCGGAGTTGGCCAGACATAATCCGCCCTTCAAACGTGGCTGCCGTGGGCCCAAGAAACCATAGTCACTCAGGCGTGAACTGACCAAACGGGTAAAACAACGGAGGTAAGGTGCTAGGGGCTATTTCCACACCACACCTTATTTCAGCGTCACGTTCTGGTGCTCAGGACTCACTACGCAACATCTCCCTTGTTCTGAGCACCAGGAACCTAACACTTTCCCTCTTTCTCACGAGCTAAATACTCTCTTTGAGGGAATTTGGGCAAACCCTGAAAATAAATTTCAGATTCCCAAATGGATTCAGGTTGCTTATCGTTTCCCGGCAGAGGACAAGAAAAGGTGGGAGTCACCCCCCAGTTTTAGACAGTGCCCTGTCACGGTTAACAAAAAACGTGATTCTCCCTGCACCTGGGACGGCTTCACTAAAGGAGCCGGCAGACGGCAAGTTGGAGACTACATTAAAATCTATTTATGTGGCCAATGGTACACTGCTCAGGCCCACCATTGCTTGCGCGTGGGTGAGTAGGGCTATCGAAAAATGGTCAGATAACTTGTCATTTGAAATTGACACGATAGATAGAGACGAGATTCTCCTAAAGTTAGGTCATATCAAAGACGCTGCTGCATACATGCTAGAAGCCATGAAGGATATTGGGCTTTTAGTTTCAAAAGCCGCTACCATGGCAATCTCGGCTCGGAGGGCGTTGTGGATTCGCCAGTGGAATGTGGACGCAGATTCCAAAAGAAATATGGAGGCTCTCCTGTATAAAGGTAAGGCCTTGTTTGGAGATGGGCAGGATGCGTTGATCTCTGCGGCTACCGCAGGTAAGTCGACATTCTTGCCTTATGCTCCTGTACCGGCGAAAAAGACTCATCACTCTCAGATGCAGTCCTTTTGGCCCAACAAATACAAAAATGCCAAAGGTTCCCCCTTCTTTGCAGGTAGAGGGAGAGGACGAGGAAAAAAGTCTGCAGTGTCTCCTGGATGAAACATTTGTGATGATCCGCGACAAGATACCCCCTTGTTTGTGCATGGGTAACATAGTTACACACAAAATGACCACACAAGGGGGGTCAATTCAAAAAAAGACCAAATACCTATAATTATTCAGGTCGAATCACCTATAATATAGGGTTGGTGTTGCTCCCCAGAGTCAGAAAACCAAATATTCTAGAGAGAGAAAAGAAGACTCTATCTTGGGGGCACTCTTTGAAATATGACAAGGGCCAGATATACCCTCAAGTATCATTAAAATGTAACTTTTAATAGTATTTTTAAAAGAGAAATTTTTAACATATACACACACAAGTTTATTCATATACACCTTGCGATCAATTGTTTATCACAGGGGATTCAGAAAAAACACTAATTGCTCACTATGGAGCTTTTTGGTTCAAGGAACACTAATTGCTCACACACAGAAGTTTATTCATATACACCTTGCGATCAATTGTTTATCACAGGGGATTCAGAAAAAACACTAATTGCTCATTATGGAGCTTGTTTGTTCAAGGAACACTAATTGCTCACTAGGGAGCTAGTTTTTATTCATAGTTTTATATTCAGATTTTTTTTTAAATTAATAATGGTGTCTCACTGGTTAAACAACCATATCGTGAACAGGTATAAATTTACCAAGCGTCTGCTGCTATTTTCTCAAAAAACCATGTGTTATTGTATAAATTCAATAAATACTCAAATAGCGTATATACACACACAGTGTAGAGAGATACAGAATGCCCATCACATTTATATGGTATCTTATGCGCTCATTCGTAGCCCAACATGAGTATTTGTTATAAAAGAAAGAAAAAAGGGGAAAGAATGAGAGAAACTGATCAGTATGCCATGGTACATTGCCTCTGCTGTCTCACCGTCATGAGCACAAACTTTTTTTGTTAGCTCAGCGGCCGGTGGATGAGAGGGCAGCGACCTTGAAATTACTGACCGGAAAAAAGATAAATGGCCTTACTGCTTTCCCTGTTAGAGCGAATGGAATGTCCTGATATTCTAGAACATTGCAGGACACTGCATCGCAATCCTGGGATGAGTGTTAACCGAAATAAGGTATAATTCCTGCCTGCTTGTTTTCAAGTGATAGCAGGGAGATGACCGGCAGTAGTTCAAGGTTAAGCTGGTGCCGTGCACATTATCACACAAAATGCAATTACCAAAAAAGCCGTTCTCCACACTGGCTTTTAACAGATATTTTTTCTAAATTAAAGTATAAGTTGGGCTGAGGAGTGGCATAGAAAATTATATGACCGCAAACCCAGTCCTGTCGCTGAGATCACTTCTCCGTCATGTACTCTGGTCACTAGGACCGGTGCAGCGGACGGCAATAGGAAAACAGCAGCGCTATGGGTATTGCTGGCCGGAAAGAAGATGGATGCCAGACAGTGCAGTGAAGTGAGCAAGCCTACGGGTGAAAACGCGTTTAGGCACGGCTGGAATCAGCATGGCAATGTCGCCCTGTGAAAGTTAGATTCACTGGTCCTACAACCAACTTAAGCTGCTCCGCTCAGAAGTATTGCTGCCCTCAGAACGGTAATCTTTTTCCTTGTTTCAGCTAGCTCTCATCCACGAATTGCGGTGCAGCGTCCTTGCTCTGTCCCATGATATCAAGGCGCTGCAACCGCTCTAACGTGGACAGCAGTACAGCCACTTATCTTCTTTCCGGCCAGCAATACCCATAGCGCTGCTGTTTTCCTATTGCCGTCCGCTGCACCGGTCCTAGTGACCAGAGTCACTAGGACCGGTGCCACTCCTCAGCCCAACTTATACTTTAATTTAGAAAAAATATCTGTTAAAAGCCAGTGTGGAGAACGGCTTTTTTGGTAATTGCATTTTGTGTGATAATGTGCACGGCACCAGCTTAACCTTGAACTACTGCCGGTCATCTCCCTGCTATCACTTGAAAACAAGCAGGCAGGAATTATACCTTATTTCGGTTAACACTCATCCCAGGATTGCGATGCAGTGTCCTGCAATGTTCTAGAATATCAGGACATTCCATTCGCTCTAACAGGGAAAGCAGTAAGGCCATTTATCTTTTTTCCGGTCAGTAATTTCAAGGTCGCTGCCCTCTCATCCACCGGCCGCTGAGCTAACAAAAAAAGTTTGTGCTCATGACGGTGAGACAGCAGAGGCAATGTACCATGGCATACTGATCAGTTTCTCTCATTCTTTCCCCTTTTTTCTTTCTTTTATAACAAATACTCATGTTGGGCTACGAATGAGCGCATAAGATACCATATAAATGTGATGGGCATTCTGTATCTCTCTACACTGTGTGTGTATATACGCTATTTGAGTATTTATTGAATTTATACAATAACACATGGTTTTTTGAGAAAATAGCAGCAGACGCTTGGTAAATTTATACCTGTTCACGATATGGTTGTTTAATCAGTGAGACACCATTATTAATTTTAAAAAAAATCTGAATATAAAACTATGAATAAAAACTAGCTCCCTAGTGAGCAATTAGTGTTCCTTGAACAAACAAGCTCCATAATGAGCAATTAGTGTTTTTTCTGAATCCCCTGTGATAAACAATTGATCGCAAGGTGTATATGAATAAACTTCTGTGTGTGAGCAATTAGTGTTCCTTGAACCAAAAAGCTCCATAGTGAGCAATTAGTGTTTTTTCTGAATCCCCTGTGATAAACAATTGATCGCAAGGTGTATATGAATAAACTTGTGTGTGTATATGTTAAAAATTTCTCTTTTAAAAATACTATTAAAAGTTACATTTTAATGATACTTGAGGGTATATCTGGCCCTTGTCATATTTCAAAGAGTGCCCCCAAGATAGAGTCTTCTTTTCTCTCTCTAGAATAGTGTCTCCTGGATCGCAGGAGCAGAAGTCCACCCCTGCTTCTGCCAAATCTGCAGCATGACACTGGAGCTCCCTTGTTGGAGTCCGCTCGGGTGGGAGCACGTCTGAAACTTTTCAGTCAGATCTGGGCTCAATCTGGCCTGTACCCATGGATTTTGCAAATAGTGTCCCATGGATACAAGCTGGAGTTTCAAGACGTCCCCCCATGCCGATTTTTCAAATCAACATTACCAGCTTCTCTTCCGGACAGAAAAGAAGTAAAGGCTGCAATTCAGAAATGATGTCAGGATCAAGTTATTGCCCTGGTACCCTTGTCACAGTAGGAAGGAGGATTTTATTCAAGCCTCTTCGTAGTTCTGAAGCCGGACGGCTCGGTCAGACCAATTCTAAACCGGAAATCTCTGAATCTCTACCTGAAAATGTTCAAGTTCAAGATGGAATCTCTGAGGGCAGTGATTTCCAGTCTGGAGGAAGGAGATGTCATGGTGTCGGTAGACATAAAAGATGCCTACTTACATGTTCCCATTTATCCTCCACATCAGGCTTATCTGAGGTTCACAATACAGGATTGCCATTACCTGTTTCAGACGTTGCCATTTGGGCTCTCCAGGGCACAGAGGGTGTTCACCAAGATGATGGCAGAGATGATGGTCCTCCTTCGACAACAAGGAGTCAATATAATTCCCTACCTGGACGATCTCCTGATAAAAGTGAGATCCAAGGCCCGGTTGGTGCAGAATATTGCATCTGTCAGTGCTCCAACAACACAGTTGGAACCGACGACAAGATTGTTTTTTATGGGGATGATACTGGACACAGAGGTTCAGAGTGTATTTCTCCCAGTAGAAAAAGCTCTGGAGATCCAGAAAATGGTCTAACAAGTTTTGAAACCAACGAGAGTGTCGATACATCAATGCATTCGGTTGTTGGGAAAGATGGTAGCGGCCTACGAGGCCATACAGTTTGGCAGATTCCATGCCAGAGTATTCCAGTGGAATCTGTTGGACAAGTGGTCCGGATCCCACCTACACATGCACCAGAGAATAATCCTGTCCTCCAAAGCCAGGATTTCATTGTTGTGGTGGCTGTACCATTCTCACCTATTAGAGGGACTCAGGTTCAGGATTCAGGACTGGGTCCTAGTAACCACGGATGCAAGTCTCCGAGGCTGGGTAGCAGTCACACTAGGAAAGAGTTTTCAAGGAAAAGGGTCAGGAATCCTGTCTTCACATAAACGTTCCGGAATTGAGAGCCATTTACAACGGCCTTCTACAAGCGGTGCATCTTCTACAAGATCAGCCAGTGCAGATCCAGTCGGACAATGTAACAGCAGTTGCGTACATAAACCATCAAGGTGGAACGAAAAGCAGAGCGGCAATGGTAGAGGTGACAAAGATCCTCCTCTGGGCAGAAAGATATGCAAGAGCTCCGTCACTATTTTTCATTCCGGGAGTGGACAACTGGGAAGAAGACTTCCTCAATGGACACGATCTCCATCCAGGAGAGTGGGGCCTCCACCAAGAAGTCTTCACAGAGGTGACAAGTCTTTGGGGAGTACCTCAAGTAGACATGATGGCATCTCGGAAC